>NC_080783.1:205536054-205850915 GCF_028018385.1 Neofelis nebulosa | reverse complement strand
GGTGGCTCAGTCGGTTAAGCGTCCAACTTTGGCTCAGGTCATGATCTCGCAGTTCTTGGGTCTGAGCCCCGTGTCAGGCTCTGTCCTGACAGCTCAGAGCCCGGAGCCTGCCTCAGATTCTGCGTCTCCCTCTCTCTCTGCCCCTCCCCTGCTCATACGCTCTCTCTTTCTCAAAAATAAATCAACATGAAAAACAAATTTTTGACATTAATTAAAATAAAATCGAATTAAAAACCCCGTTCCTCAATCACAGTAGCTACATTTCAAGTGTTTAATAGCCACGTGTGGCTAATGACTACTACACTGGGCAGCACAGACAGAACCCACCCAGTATTTCAGACCATGCTGTTGGACTCACGGCTTCAGAGGTCTCTCTATCCCTTTGAGGACTTAATCTCCTTTATCAGTTAATAATCCTTTACATCATATTAGTTAATATTATATGAGTTCCATGACTAGCTAATAATTCTTTATATTAAAGTTTCTCTGTTCAGATTTCCCTGGTTTCTGTCTCCCTATTGGCCCCTGATACACACTCCATTTTTCATATGTATCTTTTCAATGTTTCTATGCAAATGTAAACACATACAAATATAGATTCTCATCTACACACACACACACACTCATTTACACAAAAATAACAAGCCAAACATCCAGGGCAGAGGTCTGACAAACCACTGCAGCAGGCCAAATCCAGCCAAATCTGGCCACACCTGTTTAGTTATATATGTCTGAACGCTTTCCTGCTACAATGACAGGTTAACGAGTTGAACAGATGCAACACAGATTACATGGCCCGAAAAGCCGAAAACACTTGCATCTGGCCCTTTACAAAAAAACGCTTGTTGATTGCTGTTCCGTATCTTGCTTTTTCATTTTAGCAATATATTTGGAGTTCTTTCCTTACAAAAATTCTAGAGCTTCCTCACTTTTTTTTTCTTAAGCTGCATAGTATTCCATTGAATAAATGCATCACAATATACTTAAGCCATTTTGTTTTTGGTTTAAATTCCATTTTCTTCCTATTTCATGAACTATTTCAGTAAGTAACCTTGTATATGTGCCATTTTGTACACAGGCAGGTGCATATATAAAATGAATACCAAGAAGTGAAATTATTGGGTCAAAGGGAAAATGCATTTTAAAATTGCGTTAAGTATTGTTAATCTACATAGGAACTGTACTAATTTATATTCCAACCTGCAGTGTATGAGAGTGTCTGTTTACTATCACATGGTCACATTTTCAGAATTTTTTCCAATTTTATGTGTTAAAAAAAGATACTCCAAGGGAGTTTTAATTTGTACTGCTCATATTATGAATGGGTTGAGCATCTTTTTGTGTATTTATAGGCTGTCTGTGTGTCTTCTTGTGTGTGTGTGATATGTCTTTTCACATCTTTGCCCATTTTTCTAAGATTTTGGAGAGAGTTTTGTTCTTGTTCTTATGAATTTCTAGAAGCTCTTCATGTATTAGGAAATTAATCCTTTGTAATATGAGTTGCAAATATATTTTCCCAGGATGTCATCTTTTTTTTAAGTTCATTTATTTATTTTGAAAGAAAAAGAGAGGGTGGGGGAGAACATGAACAAGGGAGGGGCAGAGAAGATCTGCACTGGGCTCCATGCTGACAGCAGTATGCCCAAAGTGGGGCTCAAACTTACAA
Source organism: Neofelis nebulosa (assembly GCF_028018385.1). Classification (NCBI taxonomy): domain Eukaryota; kingdom Metazoa; phylum Chordata; class Mammalia; order Carnivora; family Felidae; genus Neofelis; species Neofelis nebulosa. Next base: position 205,849,249 of record NC_080783.1, on the reverse strand, counting down.
ACCACGAGATCATGACCTAAGCCAAAGTCGGACGCTTGACCAACTGAGCCACCCAGATGCCCTTCCCAGGATGTCATTTATATTTAGACTTTGTTCGTGATCTTTAAATGTGGTTAATCGATCAGTCTTTGTTCATGATTTTTAAATGTGGTTAAGTTGATCAGTCTTTTCTTATTTGGTTTTTGGATTTTGAGTCAATTAAAAAGAATTTTACCACCTCACAGTTTTAAAGAAATTTGTCCACTTTTTTCTAGGACTTTCCTGTGTACAATTTTTTAGCTTCAAATCTTTGATCTATTTTTGGTTACCCTAGCATAAGATGTGAGATATAGATAAAACATCTTTTTCAAATGATTACCCAATTATCCCCACACCATTAATTATAAAATTTACCTTTCCTCTTACACTTTTAGCATATGCTAAATTCCTCTATGTGATTTTGGTCTATTCCTGGACTTGTTAATTTGTTCTATTGGTTTTGTTTGTCTATTTGTGTGCCCACTATTTTAATTGCCAACACTTTTTAAAAAAATTTTTTTTAAATGTTTATTTATTTTTGAGACAATGCAAGAGACAGAGTGCAAGCAGCAGAGGGGCAGACAGAGGGAGACGCAGAATCTGAAGCAGGCTCCAGGCTCCTAGCTGTCAGCCCAGAGCCCGACGCGGGGCTCGAACTCACGGACTGAGAGATCATGACTTGAGCTGAAGTCGGCCGCTTAACTACATGAGCCACTCAGGCGCCCCAATTGCTGAAACTTTAGAATGTAGTTTAATATCTGGTAGGGCTGGTTCTCCATATTCTTTGTTGTCTATTTTTCCACTTAAATGTTATAATCAGCTTCTTGGCAGGAAAAAAACAAACAACCAAAAAACAACCCAAAGCCCTGTTGGTGTGTTTTGCTGGGAATCAACATTTTTACCATATTTAGTCTTCTTGCTATTTAGGAAATGGTCTGTCTTTCTGCTCAAGTTTTCTGTTGTGTCCTTCACTAATATTTTAAGTTTATACATTGGTATTTTGATCTTTTGTTGCTATTGTAAATACACTCTTTTCTTCCATTACCTCTTATAACTGGGTTCTGTGTAAAGTTTACACATTAATGCATCCGTCATGGTTCTCCAGAGAAAAAGAACCAATAGCATAGAGATCAAGATAGGGATAGGAATATATAAGAGGAGATTTATTTTGGGAATTGGCTCTCACAATTACAGAGGCTGAGATATGCCATGATATACCATCTGCAAAGTGAGGAACCAGGAAGTCTAGTGGTATAGTTCAGTCCACGGCCAAAGGCCTGAGAACTGAAGCCGATGATAGAATTCCCAGTCCAAGGCAGAGGGCCTTTGTCTTCTGGTTGGTTTCTGCATGTTTGTTTCACACATCATCAGCTTACTTACTTTGCCACCTTCTCCTCCCTCTCCCTTCCCCCATCCTCTCTAGCTTTCCCTCCCTTCTCTCATTCTTTTCCTTAGAATAGGTTATTCAGGTGATTCTTTGGGGGTTTCCGGATATATAATCCTATTATCTCTCTTTTCTCTTATCCAATTGTGTTGAGTAATACATCCAAAGTAATCTTAAAAAAATAATAATAATGGTGATGGTAGTCATCCTTGTTGTTCCTAACTTTTAGCAGAATGCCCCAGGGTTCCCCCCTTTAAGTAGTTGCACTGTGTTAACGGTTTTCCTTTTAAGAAGAAAAATTGATAAATTGGATTTCATCAAAATCCAAAGCTTTTGCTCCTTGAATGACACCATCAAAAAAAAAAAAAAAAAAAAAAGAAAAGGGAAGCCAGGACTGAAATATTCCCAATACCTATATCTGATAAAGAACTTATATCCTTGTATCCAAAATATACAGAGAATTTCTATAACTCAATAATAATAAAAAAAACAATGTGCAAAAGGAAATGAAAATGAAAACCAAAAGCAGATACCCACTTCACAGGCATTACAATGACTACATTTAAAATAACTGACAATAGATGACGAGGAGGTGGATTAATTGGAACTCTCAGCATTGATGTTGGGAACACAGAAGTTATAGCCCCTTTGGGGAACTCTTTGGTTCCTTCTTATAAAGATAAATAAACAGTTACTATATAATCTGGCCATTCCATTCCTAGGTGTTTGCCTAGGACAAACAAAAACACACACCTACACAGAGACTTGTAGACAAATATTCACAGCAGCATTATTCATAATACCCTAAAGCTGGAAACACCCAAGTTAATAGGTGAATGACTACAAATGGTGGCCTATTAAAACCAAAGGGCCCAGCAATGAAAAGGAATAAAGTATTGATAAACTTAGCAACATGGATGAAGCTCACCTAAGTTATGCTGAGTGAAAGAAGTGAGGTGCAAGATACTACATACTATGTAATCTGATTATTTGAAATTCTAGAACAGACAAGAGTCACCTATACTGACAGCGAGTTAGATGGGTGGTTGCTGGGGGGCTGCGGCAGGGCAGCTATACAGGGAAGGGGCACAAGGGAACAGTGCACTTTTTCAGGTGATGGAAGTGTCTGAAGACTCTGGTTTCTAGTCTGGCATGAAAGAAACTTGGAAGTAGCCACTCTGTCCTAACAAATAAAAAGCGGAATAAGTTGAAAAATCCACAATTCTTTTTAGATTCATCAGAGAAGTGAGGTCACAGGGAAAACTGCTGCCCCCCAAGTTGAGAGACGGACGGGTGGACACAGAGAATCCCAACCTACCCGAGCAGAAACCCAGGAACAGAAACCTTGGCGGGAACCAGCGTAGGGACAGGGAAACCTGAACTAGACAAAAAGCCAGAGGCTCAGTGTGGACGAGTCTAATTAAGAGTTAAAGGGGCGCCTGGGTGGCGCAGTCGGTTAAGCGTCCGACTTCGGCTCAGGTCACGATCTCGCGGTCTGTGAGTTCGAGCCCCGCGTCGGGCTCTGTGCTGACGGCTCAGAGCCTGGAGCCTGTTTCAGATTCTGCGTCTCCCTCTCTCTCTGACCCTCCCCCGTTCGTGCTCTGTCTCTCTCTGTCTCAAAAATAAATAAACGTTAAAAAAAAATTAAAAAAAAAAAGAAAAAAAGAAAAACTAGGCTGGCTTGCATGTGCAGAGTGAAGTAAAGGCTGGAGGATGAGGACATCACAATAGGTGAGAGGTAAAGGTTGACTGGATTTTGTCCGTGAAAATGGAGAGTATATATTTAGAGGTAAAATCAATAAGACTAGGGGACTGATTGAGCGTGAGCAACAGAAGTGTCAGGGACAACCTCCATGTGTCTGACCCGCAATTGGGCAGAGAATGGTGGGTGGGTTGTCCTCTCTGAGCTAAGGAGCTGAAGAGGAGAAGCAGATTTGGCTGGAAAATCATAGCTTCTGTGGATGGCCCATCTCCATGGAGATGTCAATTTCATTTCGTCATTCTGAATGCAAGAGTGCCTTTTGTTTGGGGGGAAACCAAGGCAAGGGATTCATTCACAGTGTCAGATGTTGGTAGGGCCAGACCCACAGAAGGGCCCCAGATTCCATTGGCCGGGGCAGCCCCTTTGCAGCGAGAAAGTCTCCCTCCTCCACGTCTTCTGTCATGTCGGATGGATGAGCAGGCGGCTGACCTTTCTGAGTCATTCGGCAAATTCCAACAGCTTTCTCATCTGAGACTAGCTGGTCTCCACTGGGCTAGATCTGAAGACCAAGCTTCATTTGGATTTGAGAACAGGGGAGTGAATTTGAACACTTAAAAAGCCAGGGAAAAAGAAAGCCAAAGCCCAGATACCTACCCTAACAAATAAAAAGCGTATGCCGAGCATCTAGCAAATTTCACGTCTACAAATACCGCCACCGCCTTAGGGAACAGCAGAGACATTTGACCGGGCAGCAGCTGTGCAGAGGGTGCTATTTAAAGACTCAGCTTTTGCAGCCCAAGGACTCTGGGTTTAGGATTTGATTAGGAGGCGGAGAGAAGAGAGCAAAGACTGAGGAAAAGAACCAGATTTGGGGAAAAACATCACCGGGTGGTTGGCTGCTGCTGTGAACCCTGAGTATGTTAAATGAGTTCATTTTAATAAAATTATGTCTCTCCACCTCTCTCTCTCAGTAAATTAAATGTGTTAATTCATGGAAAGTGTTTGGAACAGTGTCCAGTGCATAGTGCATACTGGAGGGAAGCTCATCATTATCATTATTACCCCTCCATCTACCCACCTACATATATATGCCAGAGATGGAGAAATGTTCAGCTATAATGATACGTTATTGTTAAGTGCTAGGATTTAGAGTGATTCTGTCTTTAAATCTCTTCTCCATTTTTTCCCCCCGTAATCCTTGAACTCTTTATGACAGACACATATATTTCATAAAACCCTCAAGTCATTCTGAGGGGAAAAAGTGAACATTCTAGAGTCAGACTTCCTAGGTTTAAACCCCAACTCCATTGCCTAGGGGCTGCGTCACCGTCACTGAATCGGTTTTTATTTTATTTTAATTAATTAATTAATTAATTTATTTATTTATTTAAGAGAGAAAGAGAGCATGAGGGGGGAGAGATGAAGAGGGGCAGAGGGAGAGAGACAATCTTCAGCAGGCTCCACTCTCAGTGCAGAGCCCAACACAAGGCTCCTTCCCACGACCCTGAGATCATGACCTGAGCCGAAGTTAAGAGTCGGACGCTCAACCAGCCCAGCCACCCAGGCACACCTGAATCTGTTTTCTCTTGAATAATAATCATAATAATAATAAAGGTAATAATATCACTTACCTCTGCCAGGGGTTGGGAGAATGAAATGAGATATCTAGGTAGAGCTTGGCATTGTACCTGGCAGAGAATGAGAGTGAGGCTATTAGCAGTAGAAGTGGTGAAGGCTGTACTATTTCTTATGGCAGTGACCGTGTTCCATCGACCTCAATGTCCTTGGCATGTGGTAGCCATTCCAGAAACAGCCGGTAGTTTAGCTGGAGCCACCTCAGGCAGAGCCTGGGAACATTCTCCGTCAAGGTAGAAGAAAGGGGGGAAAAGTTTTCACAAGTACCTTCCTCCTTTAGGTTCAAGGATCGGTCCTTCTGGCAACTGGGAAGCACAAGTTGTTTCTTCCAAATCCTTGAGGCTCTCTGGAGAGATGAGGTCCTTAGAGGTTCCCGTCATTGTTTTCTTATTCTCCCATGTGCTGGGCCAGCTATAGGCAAGAAATTCCCCTGAAAATTTCCAATAATGCAAAACCTCAAGTGAACAATTACGGAGAAAACTGTAGCCATGACTGTGTGTGAGGGTGCTGGGGGAGGGTATTCTTTGACATCCTAAAACAATCCTTCAGAGGCAAAAGAGTCCTTCCCATATTTTATAAACACTCTACAATAAACATGCATTCCTTTCATTTTTTTAAAAATGTCCATTTATTTTGAGAGAGAGAGAGGGTGGGGGAAGGGCAGAGAGAGAGACAGGGAGAGAGAGAGAGAGAGAGAGAGAGAGAATCTCAAGCAGTCTCTACACTCAGTGCAGAGCCCGACACAGGGCTTGATCTCATGAACCGTGAGACCACAAACTGCGATGAGATCAAGAGTTGGACAATTAACCAACTTAGCCACCTTGGCACCCCAACATGCATTCCTTTTAAACTAAGAAATCCAAAGTTAAGGAATCGTATTCTTTGTAACCATGGTCCCAGGATTCATGTACCCGGTAGCCCACATTTCTCATGTTTTCTCCTAGTGCCTGTAGGATGCAGAGTGTTGTTAAGTGGAACAGTGAGGACAGCTGTGGCTGCAGACTTATTCCTACTGTTTGAGATGTTTGAACCTCAAGCCATTCACATTTACAAACAGTACATTGCCAATAACATTGTTTTTGGTTTTTTTTTTTTATTAAAAGAAATCCATTTTGGGGTGCCTGAGTGGCTCAGTTGGTTGAGCGTCCAACTTCGGGTCAGGTCATGATATTGCGGTTTGTGGGTTCAAGGCCCCCACTGAGCTCTGTGCTGACAGCTCAGAGCCTGGAGCCTGCTTCGGATTCTGGGTCTCTCTCTCTGTCCCTCCTCTGCTCTCTCTCTCTCTCTCTCAAAATAAATAAATAAACATTTTTTTAAAAATCCATTAATTTGGGGCGCCTGGGTCGCTCAGTCGGTTAAGCGTCCGTCTTCAGCTCAGGTCATGATCTCGCGGTCTGTGAGTTCGCGCCCCGCGTCGGGCTCTGTGCTGACAGCTCAGAGCCTGGAGCCTGCTTCGGATTCTGTGTCTCCCTCTCTCTCTGCCCCTCCCCCGTTCATGCTCTGTCTCTCTCTGTCTCAAAAATAAGTAAACGTTAAAAAAAATAAAAAATCCATTAATTTGGGAAATATATTTTGAGCACCCACTACGTGCCAAGTACCATTCTAGGTAGTCGTGGTTTGTTTGCTAAATGTGGCAACCCTGTGTATTGGGGTCTCCCATTAAGGGACAATGCAGAGGTGGTGGAAATGAGTGATTAGGGGGCACAACAGCTGTGGTGCGGCTCTAGTGACTACAAGAGTGACTGGGTGTCAGCTATAGTAAATCTGACCCTGAATGTGACAGTGACATGAGAGTATAATAGTGAAAGTGACTAATCGGGCAGTAACAAGGACAGCTGTGTACCCAGTAGGGGCCTGCTGAATATTGGCTTGACTATGGGGCAGTGAAAGTAGCTGAGTGACAATGACAGTGAAAACAACCGAAAGAGTGACGGCTGGGCACAGAGTCCAATTTCTATGCTGTACAGAACTGTTTGAAGTTTGTGGTCCTTGACAGTGGTCGCCTGTGGTCGGACAGTGACAGTAAACAATAATGAACCCAACGACAGCAACAATGCAAGTGACAGTTCTGCCCAGCAGATTGAATTTGTGATTAAAAACGGTGATGGAGTGGGAGTCAGCCTGACAGTGACAGCTCTCAGAACGACCGAATATTGACACTGTGGATGTAACAGCTGTAACCACAGAGGGAACTCGGCATTGTACTGAGACTGCTGGATTTGGGTGGCATGACTGGCAGTGACAGAAAAATTGGCTGCGCGTCAGTGACGGAGTGACAGTGTGAGGTTCAGTGGGCCAGCACTGATGTGACTTAATTTGTCTGATACTGTCTGGATCTGACTTAATCTCTTCGGCTGTATGAGGGTGGCAACAGGAGCTCCAGCGTGGAACGTTCACTGTGCAACAAAGCGTGTGAAAGAAACTGAGCAAAAGAAAAGCTATGACCACCCCCCCCCCCCCAACACACACCCTAAACTCCTGAGCGGGAGGAGGGAAAGGCGGGATCAAGACGCCTTCCGGGCACCTCGATTGGCTGATACGACCCTGGTAGCCTATCACGTCCGAGCGGTGCCAAGACTCTCCACCTATGAGGATGCGTCTGGGGACGCGGCTCAGGTCACGTCTCTGCCTTGCACGTGAACATGTTTTGGAAAAATGTAGAGAAACCTTTTTGTGTCTCCTTCTGTGCCATTCTTGAAACAAGATCCCCACTCTAGTACTGCCCAAGCGAGAGTCCGTGGAACCCCATCAAAACTTTCATAAGAGAGTGTGGGGAGGGGAGGGAGTGGCTAAGGTCATAGGTCAGAGAACAGGCTAACAACCGGTTAGCCCCCGCGCCCTAGCATTGGTGGAGGGCGCGCTCGACGCAGGCCCCGCCCCCCGAGGCCCGCCCCCCCCCCCCGGCACGTGACCACGGCGCGCGGGGCAGGCCGGGCCGGCCCCTCGCCGCTCTACTCCTTACGCGCCGGCCTCAAAATGGCCGCCTTCTGGCGTCTCTGCCGCTGTTGAATGGAGAAAGCTTTATTGTTCCCTTCGGGCAGGAGTGTTCGTGTCCTCTATGGCGCTGTCAATAAAGAACGGCAGTTTGAATCGGTGCTGAACAGGTAACCATAGAAACGGGGCTGGGACTCAGCGTGGAGACCCCTTTAGCTGTTGAGGCGCGAGAGGCGCCCCAGATGAGGGGCGCGCTGAGACCCTTCGGCGTGGCGAACTCCGTGGGGCTCTGCCAAGTCGCAGCCGCCTCCTCTTGCCCCGGACGCGGACCCCCTGGGGAGGCTCCCACCCCGAGCGCAGGCTCGGCTGTAAGTCTCCGGTGGGGAGAGGCCGCGGGGCCCTGTCGGGGTGCACCCGGCTTGGCCCCCGCCTGGGGCCTGCCCTCGCTCGTCACCGCCTGCTCCTCGGCGCGATCCGAGGCCTCCTCGCTGCTGCTTCTCGAGTCTCTCCCCCCTCCTGCCGAGTCTGCGCCAGGCTTCGGCAAACTCCGGCCTGGGGCCAAATCCCCGGTCCCCCACCCCACCCCGTTTTGGTCTGTGGGGAACTAACAGTGGTTTTTACATTTTTAAATGCTTGGGAGGGAAAAAAGAAGACTTCCTTGTAATTTACGAAATGTATATGAAATCAGATTTCAGTGTCCCCAAGTGAAATTTTGTTGGAACATAGCCATGTTCATTGTTTTATATCATCTGTGGCTCGTTTCTTGCTACGAGGGCTACGTTGAGTTGTTGCGACAGACATGGCATGGCCCACAAGGCCAAAAATACCTAAGGTCCGGCCCTTCCCAGAAGTGTGCCAGCCCCTGCCCTAGACACAAGTAGACTGGTCAGCGTTGTCCGGCGATTCTTCTGATCATTTCTCACGGAAAGGGAAACTCGAGTTAAAACTACCCTGTGCACCTAAAGCTCTGGGCTTATTGATCTGATCTGTTAATCAATGTGGGAATTGTTTCCCACTGTTTTTAGTAACAGCACCATCCACCCAGCGCCTACAATAAGGTGCTTCGTTTCTATTCATACCCAGCGGTTTTTTGCTAACAACATTTCCTAAGTAAGTATCCATGTTTCCGTTTAAGACAGGAATACCAGATTCTGAGGTTAAGCTTCCTAAGGGTGTACTAGATTATAGGTCTGGCAGATGGAGCTCATTCCAGGGAGCCCTCTGCTTTGTGACCCGCCTCATACTGCTGGAACTTCTTTGAAGTCTCAACCTGGGGCTCTTTGGTTCTTCCCTGAAATCGTATTCCAAATCTTTGTATGGCTTATGGAGATCTAATTACAACCTCAAAGTGAAGTTTTTCTTAGCTAAATCATCAAATTTATACCACACCCTGCTTTCTAATTTAGATGCATTTCTTTCATGGCAGTAGTTCCCAAACTTAGCTGTTCATCCCTAGTTGAACTAACAAACGATTTCAGAACACCCCTTGCCTGCACGTATGCATTCATGAATCTTTCAGTATTTTTTTAGCACCTACTATGTACTAAGGATGATTGAGATCCCTGGAAGAAAAGTGGTGGACAAGATCAACAAGCTCTTTGCCCTTTCACAGGATTTAAATTCAGCAGGGTCTTGGACAGATGGTATACCTGTAAACAAAGCTAATTTCAAATACAGCTGTCATAGCATCATAATAAAGTCACCAGTTCATATTTATTAAATGATTTCTGCAAAGCACTGTGTGCTCTATTTACCTGGAATATCATTCGGCTCTCTCACCAACACTGTGACGAAGGTAGTATTAATATTCCTGTTGTAAAGATGAGAAAAATTGAGATTCAGAGCAATGTCCAAGGTTACATAGTTAATGTACGAGGGAGCTGGGTTCTGAACCTCAACTGATCACACCAGTCTGTATTATTCCGTCTGTTAATTACCTTTTCTTGGGAGGCTCTCCAGGGCAGGACCACACCTTACCTATTTTTGTATCAGCTGCTAGCCAGTGCCCACAGCCTGTAGTCTGGTAAGTATTAAATAAACAATTCAGGCCATTTGTTGATCAAATATTTGAGTGCCTGCTATGTACCAGACCCCACTGTGCTGGGCCTTATGATTACCGTGAGCAAGATGGACCTAACACCTCGTGTCTAAGGCAAATAGTGGCAACTGTGATAAAGGCGATAAAACAGTGCCGACCCAGAGGACCCCTCTTACCGGCCTGGCCCAGCAAGGCACTTGAGAAAGGTAGTTTAAACCGAACCTGTTTGAGTGACGAGAATCCAGTCCAGGCAAGAAGGGAGAAGGGAGAGAACTGGGAAGGAAGAACTTTTTAGTAGGATCAGAGATTGTGAGGTGGCAAGAATTTGGGGTGTTGGAAGGATTGAAAGAAGTGAGTAGTGGTGCCGTGATTCAGTCCCGTGCTGAGTCGCTGGCCCTCAAGCCAGCTTTACTGCTGGGAGAGCTGCGTGCCGTGGGCCAGTTACAGATGGTCTAGTATGTGAAATGCGGATAGTGGTACCTCCTGAAAAGGGTTGTTGTGTGGATTAAATAAGAAAAAGTGTAATAACAGGTTTGCTGTTTCCTTTTTGTTGTTGTTACACATGTTGCTGAATTCCAATCAGAGAAAACCAAATTGGGCCCCAAATGGAAATGTATTTAAAGTGCTAAATAATAACAAAAGTCTAGGATTATGTTACCAACAAAACTGAGGGTGTGTTTTTTCTCATTGTGCTTGTTGAGAGAGGAACTCCTCCAAACGAGTTTTAAATTTTTTTCAACCAAATTATACAACTATCTATTCAGAGTACTTTTCATTATTTTAGTGTGTTCCTCCATTGAAGGCATGTGCATTTTCTTAAGGCAGTGTAAGAAAATTACAGGTTTCTTCTAGTTGGTGGTCATTTCAAAGTTTGTTTGCAAATGATTTTTGGTTTCCTCTGAAAGTTTTCAAAATAATGTTGCATACTTTAAGCAGGGCATTGGATGCTTTAAAGCAAGTAACAGACTTTTTGAATTGGTAAAAATAGGAAGGTATTTGGGGTCATGAACGTGAAAAATTGCAGAGGCAGTGAGAAATCAAGCAGACCGTGTAAGAGGATCGGCAGTGTCCGGTTTTGCTTTAAACTGCGTCTAGTAACCCGATTGCACCCGTCCTTAGAAGGTGTAATCCAGCCCGGCAAATGGAGCAAGGAACAGGACGGAGAGTGGCATGTTAATGCAATGTTAAACAATAAGCCCAGCATTAAATTGCTATTTTAGGTTTGGGTGGGACCTGCACATTTAAAGTGTTGCAGTTTTACTCTGTTATTTGGGTCTGTTGGGTTCCAGTAAAGAGAAGGTGGTAACACTAGTTTTGAAGGATAATATAGAACTGCAGGAAGAGCGAGGGCGTACCAATTTGTCTTTCAGTCTATTTTATTTCAGTTCAAAGCCTCATTGCAGACAGGCAGCGCAGGGAAACGAGCCACACTTTGGCAATACTCAACTGCTTTTGGAGATTGAAGAAGACTGAGTACAACCAAAGGGTGGTTGTTTTTGTGGACTATCTGTCTGCAAAGAAGCTCTGAACGGAAATAAAATAGATTGAAAAACAAATTGGTATGCCCTGTTGCCTCATACTGAGTGTTTACATTACCCTTCTGGAACACTGCCTGTACCAGCACCCTGGAGGAAGGCAGTGACCCCTCAGACGCTTTCAACTCTTCAAGCGAGTGAGCTCTTTGATTTTCACAAGGAAATTGAATTGGAATTTATGGTTTTCTGGATCTCCAATAGGCTGCCTCCGAAAGCCATCATCCCGATAACGTGAAGAAGGCAAGCTGTAACCAGGTAGAGGAAAGAATTAAATATTAAGGGCATTTAAATTCAGAGATGAGATTGTCACTGTCTTGAGGTCCTGCAGAGGGTGTGGTGTGTCGTTTGCAGAGACCTTTGCAGTTTTGAGACGTCTGCAGCCCTCAAGGGAGAGAAGGGTAAGGAAAGGACGCCGGCTTTCCTTGTATTTCCCTGATGTTGTTATTTAACTCCAAGTCCTCAAATTCGTGACACCCAAGTTCTTCATGTCCTTAGATGAAGTAAATACATTCTAGCTGATCCCAGATTGTTAAACTGGGGTCAGTGGTTGAGCTGCGGGGGATTCACGAATCCTTTGAATTTGCCTACATATTTGTCTGTCGTTTTTGTGGGGAGTGAGCCCATTCTTTAATCAGGTCTCAGAGGGTTCCTTGACCCTCTAAAGGTGCAGAGCCAACAATGAAACGTCACATATAATAAAAACCAGTGAACCAAAGTGGTGATGAATCCCGCCTGAAACCAGTTACTTCTTACTGCCGTGCGGTCTTGACTTCAGTTTTGAAAGTATCTTTCCAGGCCTTGTTTCTTCTCTAAAGTGGCCAAGCAGAGTTGGGTGTTCCTGTCTCATAGGGATATTTACCCAGTGAGGTACTTGGAAATGCCTCAGAGATCATCGTCATTATTTTATAGGAAACTGTTGAAATGGCAGTGCGTTGTCTTGGCAACCTTGGTAGCCGTTGCCCTGCTGGTTTCTTCTGACCCGTGAAAGGAAGAGTGGTAGGAGCCTAATACTGTGGCTCTAGGAACCAACTTCTTGCTAATGGACGCGGTTCCTCAGGACCACAGGAAAGTAAGGTTAGGAGAGAGAGGAAGAGGAGAGGGATTCCCGGAGGCAGAGACCGAGGAGCAAAGGAGGAGGGAGGCTGCCCCTGTATCTGTCCTGGCAGCCCTGTGTATCTATGGAGGGAAAGAAAGAGCTCTTTTTGAAGCCAAACTTCTCTTTCTTATCTAAACTAAGACCTCTGAAAAAGTAATTCGTTGGTGTAGTTTCTGGTTTTATTTATTAGCACTCAAATGGAAAGAAAAGGAAGGAACTGTTTTAAGTCATTTTCTTAGGACATTCTGTAAACATGGGACCTCAGTAGAAAACTGCCGTGGGCCAGTTTGTTTGGCCCATATGGTGTTTAACAGCGAGTTGCTTACATTTAAAGAGACTTTATGTCTTTCCGGTCCCTGGAGGTATTTGTGTGAGTGACCTCTATTATCCGCCCGAGAGTCTGATTCTGGGACTCTAGATGTTTTATGAAGTCAGTTTTTATGAAGGAAAGGGCCCAAGAAGGAAGAGGAGATTAGAAACAAAGGATCACTAGCTTTTAAGCCTCCAGATATTGGTTACGTGACATTTTTTTTTAAAATATAAAAACAGGGGCGCCTGGGTGGCGCAGTCGGTTAAGCGTCCGACTTCAGCCAGGTCATGATCTCGCGGTCTGTGAGTTCGAGCCCCGCGTCAGGCTCTGGGCTGATGGCTCGGAGCCTGGAGCCTGTTTCCGGTTCTGTGTCTCCCTCTCTCTCTGCCCCTCCCCCGTTCATGCTATGTCTCTCTCTGTCCCAAAAATAAATAAAAAACGTTGAAAAAAAAAAAAAATTTTAAAATATAAAAACAAAGCGAGGGGCACCTGGGTGGCTCAGTCAGTTAAGCATCTGACTTCAGCTCAGGTCATGGTCTCACGGTTCCTGAGTTCTAGCCCCACGTCAGGCTCTGTGCTGACACCTCAGAGCCTGGAGCCTGGTTCAGATTCTGTGTCTCCCTATTCCCTGCCCCCCCGCCCCCCCATGCAGTCTGTCTCTCTCCCTCAAAAGTAAACATTAAAAGAAAAAACAAAGTGAACAGTATGTGGTTCTATTTCTGATTTTGAGAAAATACTGCAAGAGGTTATCTGACCTGCTTGTTTCATCTGTTTCTCAGCTTTCTAACAGTGCAGCCTGGTTATTGGATCTTCCTTCTTAACTCCTTGTCCCCACCAGCTCTGAAGGATGATGTCAGGGGCTCTGGCAGCAGTGAACTTGCCATTTTTCTTCCACGTGGTACTTACCTTCAGTTCCAAGTCTCTTCGGATGGCACCACAAAGTTGCAAAAGGCAGAAACCTGGGAGTCCCGCATATTCTTCCCCTTCTGTCAGCCTCCCACCCTCCTTCCGCTCCCTACCTGCAGTTAGCACGTATTTATTTAGGCTACAAGTCTACTGATGTCCCCTTTCTCTTTTGGTTTAAAGCTACTGTAATCTCTTGTCCGGGATTACGACAGCAGCCTCCTAGCTGTCCAGCTGGCTTCTTCCTTTGTTCCTCTCTAATCCATTTTGTATACTGATGCCAGTGATCTTTACGAAGCACAGATCCCATGTTACTCTGTTACCCCCTTCCTTAAAAGTCAAGTGGCTTGCTTGCCCTCAGGGTAAATGCAGTTAGTGGCTTGGCCTGTGCTGCCCTCAAGCTCTGGTTGGGTGTGTTCAAATCTCACTTTACTCTCTTCCCTTCCCTCTCACTCTTCTACTTGGGCACTAGCCAGTAACACTCAAATGGGCCACAGAACTTTATCGTTCCCTGGACAAGTGGGTCACACTCTGGGGCTTTGAAGGCTGCTGGATTTTCCTGGCCATGTTACTAACCAGCCCAGTAGCAATGCCACTAACTGCACTGATCATTAGATCACTGAATGTTGTGTGAATTTTCTGTTGGTTCCCTTGTCCTTAGACTATCTGCTACTTCAAATGTGTTGTCAGATTCTGCCCTGAGGCCAGTTGATGTGTTTATTTCTCTGTGTGCTTATGCCACCAATTTGATAAGCTTTATCAACAGACTCGTTTGGTTTAAACTTTAAGAATTGCTTTTAAAAATCTAATTTTGTTTTTTAACTGTGTAAACCATTTATGTGGTTTCAAAATCAAAACTATGTTCATTCACAGTTTTTTTTTTTAATAAAAATTTTTTATATATATTTATTTATTTTTGAGAGACAGAGTGAGACAAAGTGAGAGTGGGGGAGGGGCAGAGAGAGAGGGAGACACAGGATTGGAAACAGGGTCCAGGCTCCGAGCTGTCAGCACATCTGTCAGTCCATCGCGGGGCTTGAACCCACGGACCACGAGATCATGATCTGAGCTGAAGTCGGACGCCCAACCGACTGAGCCACCCAGGCGCCCCTCACAGAAGTTTTTATTTGATGCCTGAACCCTCTTCTCTGTTTCTCTGGAGTCTTGCTACCAAAGTTCTGGGGGAGTTTTGCCCATCTGTTAGGTAAGAAATGTTTCACTATAGTTTAAATTTGTTTTCTCCTTTAATGAGATACAGGGTATCTGCCCAAAGTCTGTGCTATAAGTTGCAAAAATATTTTTTTCAATTTGTCATATGCCTAACTTTGCATGTGTTGTTTTATTGCTGTACAAAGGTTTTTCATCTTTACATGGTTATATTTATGGGTCTTACAGTGTATTGCCTTAGAATTTGAGTCCCAGGAAGTTTGCCCTGCTTTTAATTTATGGGGTATTTGTTAATGTTTTCTTCCAGTGTATGTATGGTTTCACCCCCTCCCACCCACCCCCCTTTTTTTTTTTATTTTATTTTTTTTCGTTTTTTTTTTTTTTTTTTTTTTTTTAAATTTATTTCTGGGACAGAGAGAGACAGAGCATGAATGGGGGAGGGGCAGAGAGAGAGGGAGACACAGAATCGGAAACAGGCTCCAGGCTCCGAGCCATCAGCCCAGAGCCTGACGCGGGGCTCGAACTCACGGACCGCGAGATGGTGACCTGGCTGAAGTCGGACGCCCAACCGACTGCGCCACCCAAGCGCCCCCCGCCTTTTTTTAAACACATCTAAGGCTCCTATCCATTTGGAATTTATCTTAACATTTCGTTTGGTTTGAGGAAGGATCCAATTTTATCTTTTCCCCATTAGCCAGCCAGGTATTCCATCACTACTTATGAAAAGTTCTATCTTTTCTCCATTGGTTTGAGATCTTGTTTTTACTGGATACTAAGTTCTTGTACACGTTTGGGTTTCTTACTGGATTTTCTGTTACGTTCCGTTGGTTTCATCGTCAATTCATATGCCGCTACAAAACCATCTTAATTTTAGAGCCTTTATAATTTGTTTTAACATCTAGAAGGGCCAGTGTTTTCATATTGCTCTTTTTTAATGTTTTCCTGGCTGCTTTTGCTTGCTTATTCTGCCATATAAACTTTATAATCAGTTTGTCTAGTTTCAGGCAGCAACAACTGGAGGGGGTTTCTGTTGAGATTATGTTAAATTTAGCTTAGGGAGAACTGACATCTTTATGATATTGAGTCTTCTTATCCAAGATCATGGCCTGTCTTTCCATTTGCTCAAGGCTACTTTTGTGATTTTTCACGAGTGTGTTATGTTTTTCCCTGTGTACGTTTTGTATGTTTTCCGTTAAGTTTATTAGATTTTCTTAACTTAAAAAAAAATAATTCCTTTTAGAATCTCTCCAGAACTTCTCAGAGGAGTGCACACACTGACATACTCAAAACGTTTTATCATTTCAAATGGTTCATAGGTGTCCCCGTCATCCTGTCCTGTTACTGTCTCCTCCTTTCTTCCTCCGGTTCCCATTCTCAGTATGCAGCTCTGTGTCCTCCATACAGCAGGCAGTCAATGCATATTTGTTGAGTAAATGAATAAAGCAGGAAGGGGAAGACGAAAGTGGGTGGCAGAGTGAGCCTGTAAGACCGATACATGGGAAGATTGTCCTTGTATAGACATCCAGACATTCCTAGTCTACACTCTGCAGCAGTGAATTCACTGGTTCATAGTGTTTTGTTCTCCGTACCCTCATCGCAGAACTTTAAAAAACACCATGTTGATAATGATAGTTACCATTGAATACTACAAAGTCCCCGGCACTGGCTACGCGTTTTCTGTAATTACTTCTTGTAATCCTCATAGCAACTAAGCAATAGGTATTAGTATCTCCGTTAAAATATGGAAGTTTCAAACACACGAAAGTGTGAATAGCTTTATGAGCAGGTGTTACCTCCCTCTTACAGTTGGGGAAACAGGTTTTGAAAGAAAGATTAAGGTGACTCAAGGTTACAAAGTTTAAAATCAGGTTTAGAACCCAGCTCTTTTTAGCTCCCTATTAAGGTTGTTTTTCAAATTTTAAACTCCCAGCTGGCCAGGGAAAAGCAGAAGCAGGGGAGACAGTCAAGAGCCAGTCCATTCTAAACTCCAGCTGGTAGTTTTACGTGAGTCTTCCCATCTAATTCGTGTCACAAAGATTTCCCTCACTTCTGTTTGCAAACAGTAAGTCCTCTTATCTCCCTCCTACTTCTCTTCATGCTCTGCTCTTCCTTGCCTTCTCTTGGTCTAGTTTTATTAGTGCAATTCGCTTTTACTTGATTTTAATTCTAATTTAAATTTTCTTTTATTTTGAGAGAGCGCACGTGCACACAAGTCGGGGAGCGGCAGAGAGGCAGAATCCCAAGCAGGCTCCACGCCATCTGTGCAGAGCCTGATGCGGGGCTCAGACTCATGAACTGTGAGATCATGACCTGAACCGAGAACCAGAGTCGGACGCTTAACTGACTACGCCCCCCAGGCGCCCCCAGTGTTACTTGATTTTTAAAAGCCTGCCGGTGTTTTGAGTCCCCAGCCCCCGGCATGATACTGGGAACGGAGCAGGAACTTACGAATTTAAATCACAGTAAGACTTGCCACTCTTCATCTATCCCATGGGTTTGGAGTGGTAGCTCGCGAGTGGTGCTCTGAAGCTGGCTGTCATTGGCTTTGACCGCCCTCCTACCGGCTGCGCACATAGCTGCCATTCTGCTGTCAGCTGCCCTCAGTTCCAGTCAGGTTCAGACCAGAAGGAGACTTCCTAAGGTCAGAGTCCAAGGCAGCAGAATAATTGGCCCCTAGCGTTCTGGTTTTTTTCTCAGGCAGCGAAGTGTCGAGGATAGAATCTTCCATGTCTTCCTTGGACATTTTTGAGCACATAGGCCCTTTCCCCAAGGTAGAGGCAGTAGAGGAGTTACCCTCTTCTGCATTTTTGTTGTTGTTAGCGCCTCAAGTTAACCCTTTTGTCATACTACCTGGTGGTAAACGAGAGAAAGCTAGAGATGAACATAGTTCCCACTTTGAAGACAAAAAGCTTCCAGCATTAGGAGGAGAGGAGGATGGAGTTCATCTGTGAAGTGTGCACAGAGGTGCAGCGAAGGCTGGGCGATGTGTGTGGTGTCCTAGGACAGTGATGGGGGAGGCGGGGGCTCCAGAGTCCTTGCTGCTTCCGCCACTCGACTGCTGAGGTACAAGGAAAGTAGGGTTCCGGGCTGAAAGCGGTCCGTTCTCTTACGGCTGCTGTGCATTCTGTGAGAGCAGGGTTTTGCTGAATTTCTTCTCTATGTGAGGACAAGCCTTAGTTAAGGGCATTTGGCTGAGCTCAGTAAAGAGCTGCTGGGGGCGCCTGGGTGGCTCAGTCGGTTGAGCGTCCGACTTCGGCTCAGGTCACGTTCTCGCGGTCCGTGAGTTCGAGCCCCGCGTCGGGCTCTGGGCTGATGGCTCAGAGCCTGGAGCCTGTTTCCAATTCTGTGTCTCCCTCTCTCTCTGCCCCTCCCCCGTTCATGCTCTGTCTCTCTCTGTCTCAAAAATAAATAAACGCTAAAAAAAAAAAAAAAAAAAAATAAAGAGCTGCTGGATGGACAGGCACACGCTGTCCGCTGAATAGGCTGGGAAATGGGGCCTCGGAGCCCCGCTAGGGCTGCGTGGGCTCCACCTCCCCCAGCGGCACTGTCACCGGCTTTGTGGCCTTGGACAGGTTGGGGCACTTGAGTCTGTGTGTGGTGCCTCGCATAGCACAGAACAAGTAGGCTCCAAATCATTGTTATCTCCTCTTAGTTTAAAAGCACCTTATTTGTGTACACTTATGATGAGCACTGAGTAATATATAGAATTGTTAAATCTCTGTGTTGTACTCAGATAACAATACATCAACTATCCTGGAATTAAAAACAATCATGCAACAACAAAAACCCCACTTAATTTACTGTGCAGCTGCACTGCGTCTGAACGGGGAAGTTACCCAAAAAGTAGGAGAAGGACTGAGGCCTGAAGAGTTCCACTGCTTTGTCGAGGTTCTGGCTCTGGAGTCAGACAGTGTGGGTTCATTTACAGACTCTACGCTCACCGGGTTTGTGACGTGGGGCATGCCGTTTACTTTCGATAGGCCTCTACTTTCTGGAAAGCGGAGTTAGTTAATAATAGTGGCTACCTCACAGGTTGTGCAAAATTTATGTTAGGCTTCCATGCGAAGTGATTGGCACAGTGCCTGGGATATGATAAACCTTCGCGGTGTCACCTCCTATTGTTAGATCGCTACCTTAACCCTTCCAAACTGTGTCTTTTTCCCTTTCCAAAATGTTTTTCTCATCGCTTTCCCTTTAGAGTATGTACCTAAAAACAGGTAACAGGAAGAGTCTCATTTCTGTCATTAGTGAACTGGAAGATCTTAAAACGCTTGTCAACGTCTCCGTTTCCTCTTCTACAAAATGTGGAGTTGGACCAGGTGATTTCAAAAATTCCTGTATCTCCTGCTAACTTTCAGTGAGTTTAAGACTTTGAATTCTCTCAGATTATAGGCCAACACTCTTTGGTATGAGAGGCCTAACCCACCCCATTTTATCTTGCTTTCCTAGCTGCCTCCCATCCTAGACAGGCTGTTTGAAACCAGCAGCTGCATGGTTGTCTGTAAAGTCCATTATTTAAAAAAAAAAGAATTACGCAATATTTGACATATAGAAGGTAGATTTGTAACTTATATAAGTAATGAAGCAGAGTGAGTTCCAAAAAGTACATCTGTGGGGGCACCGGGGTGGCTCAAGTCGGTTAAGTGTCCTACTTCGGCTCAGGTCTTGATCTCGCAGTGTGTGAGTTCGAGCCCTGCATCAGACTCTCTTCTGTCGGCGCGGAACCCGCTTGGGATCCTCTGTCCACCCTCCGCCCCTCAAAAATAAATAAACTTTGAAAAAAAAAGTACATCTGTGAACTGATTATCCAACCTAAGAACTGGAAAACTAAATATTTTGGTAGGTGGGTTTTTATGCTTCCTTCTGACATTTAATGAATGTTTCCCATATTCTAGGGGATGTCCTGTACGTGTATTGACTCATATACATGCAGTGGCTTATTAGCGCTTACAGCTCCGCCACTGATAAGCACTAAAACCTCCATTTTACCTGTGAGAAAACGGAGGACTAGAGAGTTAAGTCACGTGCCTAGAGTCACGCAGTTGGTGAGAGTGGCAGTGCTGTGACCCACCCCCTGGGCGGGCGGCCGGCCCTAGAGCCTCCAGCCCTTACTGTTAGGCACACGGCCTCTGGAGCCACAAGGCCTGGCTTGGTATCGTGTAGTTGCCTGAGCTCTTTAGTCTTGCCATTAAATGGGTGTCTTTGAATCTGAGCCTTGGTACTGTGTTATACTGTGCGTCCAGATTTCTTACTCCCTGCTGAAGAAAAGATACTCCTACAGTCAAGTTGGTGAAAACTCGGAACTTATCCACGTCTTCGGGTCACTACAAACTGCTATCAGTACCAGTGACAAAGCCAAGGGCCTTTTTTTTTTTTTTTTTTTTTTTTTTAAACATCTAAGAGATTGGCTAGGAAAGCATCGGAGTGATGATTGCCTGTTGAGACTCTCCTCTGCCGGCTGGAAGAGTCGCAGTAGGTGGAATGCAGTCGCCGTCCCCAGTCACTCGTTAGGCGGTCGTATTGCTGCAGAGATTTTGCATTTGGCCCGCGAAGAGTCATCCTGGGGGAACTCCTGACTCAGAGCAGCGTGGCCGGAAAGGCAGAGGAAAGACAGAAAAGCCTCTCAGAGCCACCTTCCGTTATAATAGCCTTGAAAAAATCGCTTGTTTTTAGGAGTTCAAAGATAAGAGGACACGAGCAGTTTGTCAGCACTGGACATTTTGATGTTCTAGCTCATTGTATTTTGTAGAATGCCTCGAAAGAAGAGTTTCGTTAGACGTTGAGAGAATGTGGAAAAAGAAATTGGTTTAATGTAATGGTTATTATAGGCTTATCAAGAATCAGATGATGGTGGTTTTGAGATGTGGAAAACAAGCCTTCTCGTGGTTTTTAATCCATTGTTTCTGCCCCCTTGAGCGACGGGTGGTGGGGTGGTGGCAGGGATGGTGATGCTAGTGACCAGCCGCTAATGAATCTATTGAGCACTTGCTGTGTCCTCCATGCATGATGCCGGTGCTTCAGGTATGTTCACTCTAATCTTCTAACCGCCCAGTGAGAGAACCGTTAGTGCCCGTAGAGGCTGTGTCCCTGGCAGGTTAGGTAATTTTCCTAAGATCACACACCTTGGTTTTGTTTTTCTTTTCCTTTTTTAAAGTTTATTTATTTATTTTGAGAGAGAGAGAGAGAGAACAGAAGCAGGGGAGAAGCAGAAGGAGAGAGAGAATCACAAGCAGCCTCCACATCATCAGTACACAGCCCGATGTGGGGCTCAAACCCACGAACCACGAAATTGTGACCTGAGCCGAAACCAAGAGTTAGTTGGTCGCTTGATCGACTGAACCACCCTGGTGCCCCGTGAGATCACACACTTTGTGATCAGACCGTCGAGCTTCGCACCAGGTAGTCTGGCTCCCGCTCCATCCTTTAACCACTAAGCTATACTGCTGCTCGCGGCCGTGGGCCCTCTGCCCCAGAAGGTGTGCAGGTGAGCAGCGCTGCCTGTCATTTGAGGAGGATACGGTCTCTTTCCCGGTGGGCGGACTCAGGTTCAAACCCCACCCTGGACTTACGTAAATGCCCTGCAGGCAGAGATTATATCTTCCTTAACTTTGCTTGGAACAGAGTAGGAACTAAATATGTGTTTAATGAACGAACAGCATGTTGGAAATGACACCAGCTTTGAAGCCAGGCTGACCTACCTGGGTTTCTATTTTACAACTTCCTTCTTAGAAAAATAGTATGTATTTACTATAAAAAAAAATTGAAATGTACGAAGAAGAGGGGCGCCTGGGTGGCTCAGTTGGTTAAGCGTCCAACTCTTGATTTCGGCTCAGGTCGTGATCTCAGGGTTCGTGGGATCGATCCCCTCATTGGGCTCTGGGCTGACAGGGTGGAGCCTGCGTGGAATGCTCTGTCTCCCTCTCTCTCTACCTCTCCTGCCTTTGCTCTATCTCTCAAATAAACAAACATTAAAAAAAGTATGAAGAAGAAAATAAGTCCCCCATAATGACACTACCTAGGAACCCACTGTTAGCATTTTGATATATTTTCTGTCTTTTTAAATGCAAATGTGTATATGCATGTACATATATTTTTAAATCAAATTGGAATTATACATACAGTTGCATGCTGGGGTTTTTTTTTCCTTTTAGTATGTTGAGAGCATTTCCTCATGTTATTAAAAATCTTCAAGAGCCTAATTTAAAAAAATGTATTTAGATATAATTCACATACCGTATAATTTACTGTTTTAAAGTGTACAATTTAAAAGTCTGTGTAACCATCACCACTTTCTAATTCTAGAAGATTTTCATCCCTCCAAAAAAAAAAAAAAATCCCAAAACTCTGTACCCATTAGCATTCTCTCCCCAACTCCCCCTCCTCCCAGCTGGCATCCACTAATCCACTGTCTGTCTCTACGAATCTGTCTAATCTGGACAGTTCCTATAAATGGAATCCTACAGTGTGTGGCCTTTTGTGCCTGGCTTCTTTCACAGAACATAATTTTTTCAAGGTCCACCCCTACTGTAACAGTATTCTGTATTCCATTCCTTTTTATGGGTGAGTAATATTCCATTGTGTGGATAGACAACATTTTGTTTGTTCATTTATCAGTCGGTGGACGTTTGGGTTTCCAGTTTTGGGCTGTTACGTATAATGTGCCAGTGAACATTGGTGTACAAGTTTTTGTGTGGATGTATGTTTTCATTTTTCTCGGGTTAGATCTGGGGTTGGAATTGCTGGGTCATGTAGTATCTCTGTTTAACTTTCTGAGGAACTTGCAAACTGTTTTCCACAGTGGCCGCACCGTCTTACGTTCCCACCAGCAGCGTATGAGGGTTCCAGTTTCTCTGCCTCCTCAGCAGCACTTGGACTCTCGGTCTGTGTGTGCTTGTCTTGTTGCAGCATCCTAGTGGGTACGGGGTGGTGTCGCGGTGGTTTCCATCTTCATTTCCCTAATGACAGCTGATGCTGAGTATCTTTTCGCGTGCTTATTGGCCATTTTGTATACCTTCTTTTGAGAGATGTTTATTCAGATCCTTTGCTGATTTTAATTGGCTTATTTGTCCTTTTACTGGTGAGTTGTAAGAGCTCTGGATGCTGTACTCTGATATGCTATGTTTATATATTCTGGATACTGGACCCTTATCAGATAAGTCACTTGAGAGTATTTGTTCCCATTCTGGGGTTATCTTTTCATTTCCGTAATAGTATCCTTTGATACCCAAAAGTTTTAAATTTGATCAAGTCCTATTTATTTATTTTTGGTTGCTTGTGCTATAGGTATTCTATAGACAGCCTAATTTTTAATGGCTGCATAATATTTTATAATATGGCTGTATACCCTATTTACTTAAAAGCTTCGTATTGTAGGGGCACTTGGGTGGCTCAGTTGGTTGAGCATCCAACTCTTGATTTTGGTTCAGGTCATGATCCCAGGGTCGTGGGATCCAGCCCTGTGTTGGGCTCTGTGCTGAGCATGGAACCTGCTTGGGATTCATTCTCTCTCTCCCTCCCCCTCTCCCTCTTGTCCTCCCCCCTGCCCTCTCTCCAAAGAAACAAAAAAACAACACACACACACACACACACACACACACTCCTCATATTATACATCTACATTTTCAGTTTTTTACTAGGGATGCTATTGTTCTGAGTTCAGTGTACATAAAGATTTCATTATATCTCTGATTATTTGTGTATAGATAGATTCCTATAAGTGGGTCTAAAGGCATACATATTTAAAACAATCTTTTTGTCTTCTGTCATGGGCTTCTCATTCTTTTTTATTTATCTATAATTATACAACTGCCATGTAAACTTTCTGGTAAAACCATTCAGACAGGGCACATGACCACCCTTAGCACCCAGATTCTCATGTCTCTCTCCAAAGACACTTTTTTAAAAAATTTACATCCAGGTTAGTTAGCATATAGTGCAATAATGATTTTTAGGAGTAGAATCCAGTGATTCATTCCCTATGTATAACACCCAGTGTTCATCCCAACAAGTGTCTCCTTAATGCCCCTTGCCCATTTAGCCCATCCCCCACCCACAACCCTTCCTGCAACCCTCAATTTGTTCCCTGTATTTAAGAGTCTCTTCTGTTTTGTCCCCCTCCCTGTCTTTATATTATTTTTGCCTCCCTTCCCTTATGTTCATCTGTTTTGTATCTTAATGATCACATGAATGAAGTCATGTGGTATTTGTCTTTGACTAATTTCGTTTAGCATAATACCCTCTAGTTCCATCCACGTAGTTGCAAATGGCAAGATTTCATTCTTTTTGATTGCTGGGTAATACTCCATTGTGTGTGTATACACACACACACACACACACACACACACATATGTATATACACACACACATCTTCTTTATCCATTCATCCATCAATAGACATTTGGGCTCTTTCCATACTTCGGCTATTGTCGATAGCGCTGCTGTAAACATGGGGGTGCATGTGTCCCTTCGAAACAGCATACCCGTATCCCGTGGATCAATGCCTAGTAGTGCAATTGCTGGGTCGTAGGGTAGTTCTCTTCTTAATTTTCTGAGGAACCTCCATACTGTTTTCCAGAGCAAAGACATTTCTTATAGCTCTAGATGAGCAGATTACTTGTCGCATTAGTTCCCTGAAGGATTTTTACCAGCTTATACTTCCATCCGTACCATGCGGGTACCTGTCTCAGTGCTCCCTTCCTCGAGTTACTGATGCAAGTAATATGATAATAGCGGCTAACACTGAGCCTCTGCTGTTGACAGGAACTTTGCTAAAACACCTCAGATGTGTTGTCTCACTTCATCTTCACGACAAAACTGTAAAGATGTTCAGGCTCACAGTGATTAAAGTGACTTGCCCAAAGTCACTGAGTAAGTGTTTAAGTTAGGCTTTGAACCAAATCAAGAGCGCATGGTCCAAAACTACTTCTTAGGGCACCTGGGTGGCTCAGTTGGTTAAGTGTCCAACTTCTGCCCAGGTCATGATCTCATGGTTCGTGAGTTTGAGCCCCACATCGGGCTGCTGTCAGCAGAGAGCCTGCTTGGGATCTTCTGTCCCCCCGCACTCCTGCTCTCCCCCACACATGTATGCTCGCTGCTATCTCTCTCTCTCTCTCAAAAATAAACTTTTAAAAATAAATGAATAAAACTAAAACTACTGCTTCTCAATTAAATATTATCATTGTAAAACTTTTCTAATTTGCCCCAAAATAGTATGGATGTTTTAATGTGCATTTCTTTAATTATTCAGAAGGATCAACTTTTAAACTCAACTTTTTATTTCTTTTGTAAATTGTTTTTCTTTGTCCGTCTTTAAAGTTTTAAATGTCAGTTTTCTTTATTGACTTGTGTGATCTTTCTATTCTAATATTAACTGTTTTTCATTTCATGTAACATATCATTTATCTTTTAGTTTTATTGATGCTGGGTTTTGGAAGTTTATGTTTTTATGTAATCACATCTGTTGGTTATTTGTGACTTTCTTCTGTTTCCTCTATGCATAAAAAGGCCTTCTCCATCATGATCTCAATTACATATTCATTAAATGTTATCTTTTAAGTATCTTAAATAGTCATGTTAGAAATGTGGTTTTTCTTTTTGTTGTTGTTAAGTCACAGATCCACCTTGCAGTCCTACTGGTGACCGTGGATTGGGGAATTTGCAGTCATATATTCCCTGAGACACTTTGCGGCAGTTTTCTGGCTTGAGGGTAATTATTTTCTCATTGAAAGAGATATCAGTGGTTGGTACCTAACACTCAAAGAAAAATAGTGAATGTGCTGTATAACAACACCTAGTGCTCGTGACCACCAGTCTGTGAGATACCTAGGAAGCCCTCCCCACTGAACCCCTCACCCGATGTGTATATTTAGGAGTTTGGTATTTTGGTTCAAGTATTGGCTTGAGAGCCCAGAACTCGGGTCCTGGGTTTGGCCCTGCCATTACCAGGGTACATGACTTGGCAGGTCCCTTAATTTCTGTCAGTCTTTTCATCTATAGAATGATAGGCCTGGATTACATAGTCTCTGAGGATAAATTTTTTAATGTTAATTAGTTTATTTTTGAGAGAGAGAGAGAGAGAGAGAGAGAGAGACAGAGAAGGCACAAGCAGGAGAGGGGCAGAGAGAGAGAAAGGGAGACGCAGAATCTGAAGGAGGCTCCAGGCTCCGTGAACTGTCAAGACAGAGCCCGATGTGGGGCTCAAACCCACTGACCGTGGGATCATGACCTGTGAGCTTAACTGACTGAGCCACCCAGGCACCCCTCTAAATTATCCTTAGATAATTCTCTTGATTTTTATTATCCTTCTCATCAGGAGTCATGTCACGTACATTTGGTATTGATAGATACTTTTTTAAAAAAAGTTTTAATTAGGGACGTGTGGTGGAGTGGCTAGAGGAAGGCAGAGTGACAGAAGTGCAGAGTAGGGAGTAGGTGAGGGACAGACGGAAAGGGAAGGAGTGAGGACAGAATCAGGGATAGGCCATGTCAGGTGGTTGAGCCAGATAGAAGTTAGAAGGTGGATGAGTTTGAAGTGAATTGAGAGCTTCATTGGGTGAAGCTTGTTGGAGGAGCCAGTTCTGATCTGATAGATGTTCGGAGCACAGAATGAAAAACCTGTGGGCAGGAGCACCAGGGGCGCACTGCTCGCGTTCTGAGAGAGACTGAAAAATTAGCCCGTGGTCAGTGCTATTAAATACCTGCTCAAGGTTACCTCAGAGACAAAGCTGAGTCCGGCTATATCAAAAGAGAAACTCGGTGATAGAAGGGACAAGACAATGTCAGTTGGCGGTGCCTGTGTAGTGTACCTTGACCCTCACACTCTTACCTGCCCAGGGTGGCGCCAGGCACTTACTTGCATGGCGAAGACAGATGAACCCTGATTTCATTACATGTTGGTAGCATACAGTCTCTTCTGATGATACTTGACCGTGCTGCTTGAATCTTTTTCACAGATAACTGTAGGCCTATTTCACTAACAAATGAACTAATAAATTTACTTTCTGATTTATATCGCTTCTCTTATATGAGTTTGGACTGTGTTATCCGGCCTTCCGAAGTCCGATGAACTATGAGACTTTTATAGGATAGGTGGTTTGTATCTGCAAGGTTGACAACCAGACTAGACCTTTTGGTAAATTAAGTTCAAGCCATCAAGGGAATTCTCTTGGCAGCCAGCCAGCCGGCCTGTTCCCATAGCACTCTTTCCGGATACGCATCTCCATCTGTCTTTCAGTAGAGACCAGCAAAAGAAACAAGGCACCTCAAATGCAGGTGCTGCTGTCGGGCCAGCTAGCAGCGCGTCTCTATCTGTGAGCGGCACCGAGGAATGCTGCTGCTGAGCCCCGAGATGCTGTCAAGGCTAGGGTAGTGATGAAGAACAGAGAGTCAGCACATCTGCATTTGAACTGTACCCAGACTTCTTAGCTGTATGGTCTTGGGCATAGGCTGTTAGACGTTAGTTTCCTCATCTGTACATTAGGGATAATGTATCTATCTCATAGGATGTTGGGGAATTGAATGGAAAGTGTATGGAGAGTGCTTAGCACGATGCTGGACATTATTGCCATCTTGCAGCAGTGGATGACCTTGCCAAAGACGTTCAAAAGATTCAAGCGTATGAAAAGAGCCGAGACCAGTGGATTGAGCAAAACAGATGTTCTAATCACCTCTTATTCATCCTGTTGATGAGGGAAGGATCCCCGCCCCAGGGTTATGGGGGAGTGCACAACACTGGACTCTGGCAAATGAGACTGATGGATTTTTACTCACGTGTACTCACAGCCCCAGAGGAGGACATACATAGTCTGCTACTCAGGACCATATGGGGTTGCCCTCAGGAGCAGAGTAAACAACCAGGGGCTGTGGGAGGCAGGCTTTGTGGTATCAAGAGGGTGGGGCGCCCCCTGGTTTCTGCTAGAGGATGTAATTGGCTTGCTGGAATAATTGGGGGGGGGGGGTGCTGACAAGGAACTGAAACCCACTACTCAGGGATGAACAGGAACTGAACCTTAGTCTCTTTGATAAGGAGGATTGTTTGGCTCAGGGACCTTGTCTACCAGAGCAGAATGGGTAGCAGAATTTGTGCTTGGGC
Source organism: Neofelis nebulosa (assembly GCF_028018385.1). Classification (NCBI taxonomy): domain Eukaryota; kingdom Metazoa; phylum Chordata; class Mammalia; order Carnivora; family Felidae; genus Neofelis; species Neofelis nebulosa. The sequence goes on along the minus strand of NC_080783.1, from coordinate 205,821,437 downwards.
CATTTGAGGCTCTCCTGATTTTACCAGATGTCAAGACAGCACATAATATTGAGTCTTGATTTTAGACTCTGTGTCACAGAAGAGAACACAGGCCTTGAAATGCTGTTTACTACAGTTTTCAGGGGATCTGGGTAGAAGGCTATGGAAGATAAATAGAGTTGTCTGATTTTGTGGGGAAAGATAAATGGCATAGTGGCTAGAAAGGAAGTATCACAGTAACCCATACGGAGTGTCCTAAGCAGAGATCTCTTCATTGTATTCGGTTCAGCGTACATTCATCGATTGGCTGTGCCGTCCTAGGCCCTCCCAACGCTTAACCAGGTTCAGTTGACCACTCTAGATCAGGGGCAGTTTGACCTCCAGTTACTTTGGCAGCAGCCAGGAAGGCCGCACTAGCTTTGTAGACCAGATCACTGGAATGTGTTCTGTAGGAACTGGAGTTGGTGCCGGGGCCATCGATCTATTCACCTCAGGCCTTGTAATTGGAGTCCTCCATATTTGGTATGTTGTATTCCTAGAGCGATTATGGTGTCTGTTTTTCTGATTGGAGCCAAAGGCAGGTGCAAAAGGGAAGGATTGGAAGATGACTTGAGACTTTTTAAAGATGAAGAGTTGTGGGGCGCCTGGGTGGCTCAGTCGGTTAAGCGCCCGACTTCGGCTCAGGTCATGATCTCGCGGTCCGTGAGTTCGATCCCCATGTTGGGCTTTGTGCTGACAGCTCAGAGCCTGGAGCCTGTTTCAGATTCTGTGTCTCCCTCTCTCTGGCCCTCCCCTATTCATGGTCTGTCTCTCCCTGTCTCAAAAATAAATAAATGTTAAAAAAACATTAAAAAAAAAAGATGAAGAGTTGCTTAAAACACAATAATTTGATAGGGAAAAAGTGATTGCAGAACAGGGAGTCTCGTATATATAGTGCTTTGTTCCTCAGAGTGGGTTCCTGAACCAACAGTATCCATATCACCTGGAGCTTATTAGAAATGCAGAATTCAGGCCCCACCCCAGAAATTCGGGATCAGAATCTTCTCTTTGGCAGGATCCCAGGTAAGAAATCTTTCTGTGGATAGAAGGCAAGAACTTTAGGTCAGGCAGACTGGATTAAAATCTCATTTCCTTTACTGATTTACTGTGTGATCTTGGGCCGGTTCCTTAACCTTTCCACTATCAGGACTTATTGTAAATTGGATTTAATTATCTTGCTGGATTGTTAGTGTTAAAGGAGGTGACAGAAAAAGTGCTCAGAAACATAAGTAAAGTACTTAATTATTAGTAGCTCTTATTAGGGGTTATTTGATAAATAATACTCCTACGTAGTTTGACAGACTATGAAAAGAACGAGCAGGAGGATATCATTAGGGCTAACTCTGTCATGAGACATGAGTTGATAATTGAGAAAAATAGGGTCTCTTGAGCTGGTGGGGCAGTGGATGTGGTTCCTCACTAACCCGTTCCCTCAGGGTGAGACTGTAAGTATACTTGTTAAGTAACCAAGAGTTGACAGCTGTGCTTCTTAATGGCTTCTGAGCTCTTGGAAGGGAGAATTATCTGCAGAAGGGGTAGCTAGGTCTTGGCATCCAGCAAGGCCTTCACATTTTAGAGGACAGAACCATATTTTGAGAATTGAGACCTGCACTCACTTCTTTGCCTCCTTAACAAGGCATTTAACATGTCTGAGCCTTAGCCTTCACCTGTAAACGAGATTAAATGGAGTTTGGTGTAACTCCCAGTACACAAGCAAGATAGCATGTCCGGATCATGCTTGCTTGGCGTCTGCCACGTTGCTCACTGGACAGCATTCAAATCCCCGCAGGTGAATTTTATGCCTGACGCAGCCGGCCACTTTGGAATGCTCACTCCTGGCGTTCTTCGGAGCTGTTCGGGCTACTTGGAGTTCCCAGCGACCAGAATGTATCTTAGGAAAGCACACAGGCCATTCGTGTATTGCTATAAATCTCAAGGACGGGAATGGTTGTGGTAGACTAGCATTTGGAGTGGAATGATGACGGTAGTGATACCATCATCCATGAGAAACAACAATGGCAAACATACAAGAAGACACTACCATGAATCCAGGAGTGCCAAATGCAGAAACCTCCATCCCTCACACTACACATCACTGCCTTTCAGGCCTTCTGTGTAAGAGACAAGACCAAATGACAGCTGCTTTTGAACTTGAGAAATCTGGGCCCGCGCAAAGCTGCAGTCACCCTTCTTTGACCTCACCCATCCACCTTGTATTCTCAGAAATAATTGCTAGTGGTTCTCTTTTAACTTAGCTGATTCCTTAGATACCTTACATTTTAAATCATCTTTTTGTGTGAAGCAGATGCCCCATTTCTTGTCTCTAAATGTGTGATCTTTGCTCTAATTATGTTGAGAGTGCCTGTTATTTCACCTGACTCTGGTTGTTTGTGAGACTAAATAGCCATGGGGTTGAAGCCGACTTGGATCAAAGAGCAACTCAGCCTCTCAGGACCTCAGTTTCCTCCCTTAAAAAGGGAAGAGATTGGACTAAGGTCATTGGTCATGCGACAAGAGTACGTGGTAGATAAAGTAATGAACTTCTGTTTGCTGCAAGCGATGAATAGGGCTCTCCAAGGTCTCTTCCAGCTCTCTGGTTCCAGCAGAGCATAGGCATCAAGGTAGAGGTAAAGATTTTATTCAGGAGAAAGGGGTTATCAACAGTGACGGGGCGGGGGGGGGGGGGGGAGACTTTAAGCAGATAAGGTTGCATTGAGCCAGACCATAAGAGAGATATCTCAGACCATGAGATAGGTATGCCAAAGGGGAGTGCAGAATTGTTAGGGGAACCAGAATGGAGGACCCTTGATTAAGTCACAGAGTAGCTTTTCTCTCTTGGATATTGGAACACAAATCCAGGCAGAGGTGGGTCCAACTTCTACTCCAGGGAATTCTATGATACAGGATGTCTAAGGCAACAAACCTATGTAGACAGCCAATATAGACAATATAGGAGCCTGTTCTTTCTTTCCATTGCTAAACATTTTCCTGATTAGTCCATCTTTCCTGTCACTGGTAAAGCTCTGCTTTAATTGTGTTATTCCTATTTCAGAAGCTCCTCCCTCAAAGCAGGTATAAGTTCCTCTGCTTATTTTCTGGGCTCTCTAACCCTGCATACCCTTGTGCTCCATACTTCTCTTCCACCAGTGCTTTTGGAGACCCACCCTAGCCAGCCCGGGGTCCGTAGTAATGATGGCAGCTAGTTACTAGATGTCTTTCCAAAGCCAAGTGCAGTGCCAGTTGCCTGAACACATACACCGTTTCTAGCATACATGCTAAGCGTGCCTCTTCGGGAACTGATCGCGGTTCTTCCTCTGTCTGGAGTTCTTTTCCTTTCACCCTGGCCTGTTGAAATTGTGTCTGCCACGCACCTAGCTTGCGTTTACCAGCTCTAGCTCCTTTCCTTTTCCTTGCCGCTCACTGGGATCGGTCTGTTTTGTTTGTTTCCTCTTCTTCCTTTCCTTCTTCTTGTCTGTTATGGATTGAGTCTTTTTAAGAGTTCTGTTTTTAAGCATTCCAGCACGGGGTCAGCTTTATTACCAACTCCCTGTGGACAAAGATCTTGTTTTATATTTCACTTGGTTCCCACACAGCACCTAGCAGGGTGCTGAGTAAACAAAAGGCAGATGATCCACAGTTAGTAACTGGATGACACGGGCGTGTGGCGGGCTGAAGACGGACGGGAAGTGAGTGTAGTAAATCGGGGAAGGGGAGGTCCGGTTCCTGACGGACGGAAAAGAGCCTCCGACTGCTCTCTAGCAGTAGCAGCAAAGAAAGGCCTTTGAGCGCTTTTTTGCTATAAGGACGTTGCCAGCAATTGTGGATTTCAGAACATCTACGCTATTTAAAGTAAGCAGTGCATATCGAGAATAAGCCTTTAGTGTTGTTGTATTCTTCCTTGTTCATTGAAGGGATTTTGTGTTTTCTATGAACTGTGACTTAGTTCTCACCTTTGCTTTTTCTGGTTTTTCTCATTTCCTTTTAAGTGAAAGAATCCCTTTATTTAAAAAAATTTTTTCAAATATTTATTGAGAGAGAGAGAGAGCGCGCACGCGAGCACGAGAGGGGGAGGGGCAGAGAAAGAGGGGAGACACAGAATCCGAAGCAGGCTCCATGCTCCAAGCTGTCAGCACAGAGCCTGACACGGGACCTGAACTCACGAACGGTGAGATCATGACCTGAGCCCAAGTCAGATGCCCAACCGACTGAGCCACCCGGGTGCCCCAAGAATCCCTTTATTTTTAATGTTTACTTATTTTTGAGAGAGAGAGAGAGACAGAGAGAGAGAGAGAGAGAGCGCACACATGTGCAAGTGGGGGAGGGGCAGAGAGAGGGGACAGAGGACCTGAAGTGGTCTCTGCACTGACAGCAGCAAGCCAATGTGGGGCTTTGAAGTCACGAACCATGAGATCATGACCTGAGCTGAAGTCACACACTCACCAGCTGAGCCACCCACGTGCCCCTAAATCCTTTTTGGAAGTAGACAGAATAAAAATATAAGTGAATGAATGAATGAATGGATGGATGAATAAGTAAATAAATATTCCTTGTGCTCCTTTTAGAAAGCTGGCCTAGTTTCCACTTTGTGTTGAATTCCCATTTGGGTTTTGGGTCATTACGTAGCACTCGGTTCAGCCAATTAAGTTTTTTCTAAGTATCTTTATTCTATATCAGTATAGTCTTTTCTTGAGGCTTTAATATTGTTCCTTTGAGGAACAGCCATCTTTCTGGTGCTCTTTTGTTGCTTAAATGTTCTTCCCTTGGGACCTTTGACAATTTTCCCAAGCCCAGCAATTTCAGTAAGTGCTTAATAACATAAATTAGGTTTGCCTCTATACAAGAATCTACAGGACTTCACTTAAGAGTCCAACGTGCAGTGTTCTAACTCTGAAAGATACACTTTCACAACATGGTATCTAGTGCCGTATTCTCTCTGTTCAGTTTCACATCTTTACAAAGGGAATTAGGGCAAACAGTAAAATATATGTTAGAGGCTCTTATGTTTTAGCTGTGAGATCAGCAAAGTATAGTTTAGCCTCTGTAGTACTCAGTAGCCCCCAAATCACCAGTGTATCCCTCATGATTGTATATTAGATTTATTTAATAACAGTATTCTGTACCTGAAAGTAGTCTACAGAGATGATACAGTTTAATTGTTTATTTGTAGATAGATATTTCAGCTGTCCTGTCAGATGGCTACTTGGAAAACTAATGAGGATGACCCACAGTCTCTTTCTAATAGTCATAACCACCAACAAATGGAGTAGTTTCTATGTGCTGGGCACCATTTCAAGTGTAAACGTGCCCACACATTAATTCTCTTACAAGTAACACATAGCTGATTTTTTAAAAACCCAATCAGAGAATCTCTCTGCCTTTTAACAAGAAAGTTCAGTCCGTTTCTGTTGTGATTACTAATACATTTGGACTTCTTTCTGCCATCTTCAGTTGTTATCGACTTAATACGATTTTCTCTTGCCTTTCTTTCTCCCTTTTCTCACTTGCTGTTGATTAATCACATATCCATTATTCTCTTTTGTATCCCTTGTTTGCAAATATTAATCTTGCTTCTATTCCCCTACATCCTTACTTGTTAACACTTCACTTAGGCCAAAGGCTAAAGTCAATCAGTCACCCTCTTGACCCTTGGAACACCCTGACTCTGTTCTCCTTCTCTGCTCTTCCCGTGTTGTTGTTGACTGTTTAATTTCGGAGAGGCAGTGGGTTTCTAAGAATGCGGGACCTGAGAGCCAGGCTACCAGAGTTTGGACCTTAGCTCTGCCACACATTAGTGTAAACCCTGGTTAAGTAATGTAACCTCTTTGTGCCGGATTTTTTTTTTTTTTTTTTAATCTGTAAAATGTGGATAAGAGTACCTGCTTCATAAATTATTCAAAGAGTTAAATGAGTTAATTTATGCGCAGTATTTCGAACAATGCCTGGCACATAGTAAGCATTCAGTAAATGCTAGCTACTTCGGTTGTCATTTTTCTACCTTGTTTTTAACCTCTCCTTCCAGTACCCATTTTTAAACAGTCAGTGTGTTTTCGGTATCCTAACACATTTCTTAATTTCTTTTTTATTGAAATATAATTAACAACTGAGCTTAGGTATTAAATTTGAAGAGTTTTGACAAACAGCTATTCTTTAAACACCACCCAAGATAAGATGTAGAACATTTCCATTCCCCAGAAAGTTCTTTTGTGTCTCTTTCCATTCCCTTCCCTACACCATCCCCACAGCCTCCACACTCCTCATTTTTATCACTGTAAATTAGTTTTACCTGTAATTCTATTTCCTATAAGTTGAGTCCTATGTATGTACTCTTTTGTGCCTGACTTCTTTGACTTCACATAATAGTTCATTTTGTTTTGTTTTAAATGTTTAATTATTTTGAGAGAAAGAGTGCACACACATGGGGGAGGGGCAGAGAGAGACTATTAAGCAGGGTCCACTCTTAGTGTGGAGCCTGACATAGGGCTCAATCCCACGACTCTGAGATCATGACCTGACAAGAGTCAGATGCTTAACCAACAGAGCCACCCAGATGCTCCTTAACATAATAGTTGTGAGGTTTATCCATGTTGTTGCATTTATTAGTAGTTTATTCTTTATTGTAAGAAACCTCCACACTCCCAGGTGGTTGTACTATTTTACACTTCAACCAACAACGTATGAGAGTTTGGTCACTCGGCATCTCCAACATTGGTGTTATTAGTCTTCCTGATTTTAACTTTTCCGGTTTACTTGTTTAGCTGTTTCTTTGCTTGCCACTTGCTATATTTTCTTGCATTCTATCCCCCACCCCCACCCCACCTTTTTTGGTTCAGTTTCCTTCTTAAAGTAATTCTTCCGGTAACCGTCTGTATCTGTTTGTTTGAAGATAATTTTATTGTGACCTGGATGTTGAAGCTTGATTGTTATTTCCCTTAATATTCAAAAACTGTTACTGCATTTTCCTCTGGCATCTGTTATTAAATGAAAAGTCTGTATCTGTCCAGTTGTCAGTCTTTTGTAAGTAGTGTTTTTTCTCTTGTTGTTGTTGTTGTTGTTGTTTTACAACTTCTTTTTCTCATTGTTGTTAATATTTTGAAGTTTCCATTCTGAAGACTCATGTTCGTCTTTAATTCTAGAAAGAGCTCCGCAATAATATCTTCAGATTGCTTCTACATATTCTCCATTGTTTCCATCTGGAACACTTATAAATTTTTTTTTTTTAATTTTTTTTTTCAACGTTTTTAATTTATTTTTGGGACAGAGAGAGACAGAGCATGAACGGGAGAGGGGCAGAGAGAGAGGGAGACACAGAATCGGAAACAGGCTCCAGGCTCCGAGCCATCAGCTCAGAGCCCGACGCGGGGCTCGAACTCACGGACCGCGAGATCGTGACCTGGCTGAAGTCGGACGCTTAACCGACTGCGCCACCCAGGCGCCCCACGGAACACTTATAAATTTTTAAGATTTATTTATTTTTGAGAGAGAGCGTAAGCTCTGGGTAGGGGCAAAGAATGAGCCTGTCACCACAGACTCTGTGGTGACGGCAGTGACCCCAGTTTGGGGCTCGAACTCAGGAACTGTGAGATCATGACCTGAGCCAAAGTTGGAGGCTCAGCCGACAGAGCCACCCAGGCGCCCCATCTGGAACACCTATGAGAGGCATGCGCTGCCTTCTCATTCTGTCTTCTGTATCCTTTAGCTTCCCTTTCATGTTTCTGTTTTTATAAACTCTGCCCTCTTCTGAGTAATTTTCTCAGACTTCTCTTCTTAATTACTGATTTTATCTTTAACTGTATCTAGTCTATTTACTTTATCAATGGATGAATGCAGCGATTTCAGTTTTTATTCCTAGGAGTTCTTTCGGTTCTTTTTCATATCTGATTATCCTTTTGCCACGTTATCTTGTTCCTTGATTATGACTTCTCTTCATTTTGCCTGTTTATTAAAATGAAACACAATTTATAGCATTTTTCACAGTATTCTATTATTTTTATGATTTTCAGTTCTTGGGGCTGCTATTTGTGCTGGTTATTGCAGTTAATGTCTTTCCTTCTCATGATTCATCTCATGTGACTTTTTAGTTTTATTTTTGCCTTGTGGGGATGGTGTAGGGAGCCTCCTCCTGTGACACTGTAGCATTTCTCTTATCTGGGCAAGGCCCCTCTTGTTTGATTTTATTTTTCTTTCTCACCTTCAACACCTACCGTCATTGCCCTCCCCTGCTACAGGTACCCCCTCTAATGTCTTGGATAAAATGTCTTTAGCTACATATGTAGCTTTGTCTAACGTATAGTACTATTTAGATTATGTGTTTTAGTTCATATAAATGCTTATTATGCTCTAGATCTTGTTCTGGCTGTTAGTTTTTCACTCAACACTGGGTATCTATCCACGTTCTGTCTGAGTAGCTAGTTGTTGTTTCTTTCTAATGCACTATTTTCCATAGTATGCATCCAGGGCATTTCCTTACTGTCTTTTAGTGATAGACATCTAAATTGCCTCTCATCTCCCTGCTACCCAAACAATGCGCCAGTAATCTTTCTGGCCATGTTTCCTTATGGACCCATGTGAGAACTCTTCTAGGATATGCATGCGGGAGTATGATTACTGGGTTGCAAGGCATATATGCAGAGAAAATTTCACTAAATATTACCAGAATGTTTTTCCAGAATAGCTGTATCAATTTAAATACTCACCAGTGGTCCCCTAGATTCAAATTCAAGTTCTACCAGTGTTACTGTGAGACCTTAGAGAAATTACTCAACCTCTCTGGGCCTTAGGCTCTTCATCAGTAAAAGGGGATAATTACAGAATCTGCCTCATCAGGTTGTTGAGAGGACAGAATGAATTAATATATGTAAAGCATATTCCTGAATATAATAAACTCTTCCTGAATATAATAAGCATCAAATAAATGCCAGCTCTTATTACTGCTGTTATAACCACTACAATTACTACTTGTCAGTTAATCAAAAGTAAGCTTTTCCTTCTCTTAATTGCCTGGTTATATCATTTGCTCCTTTTACCCCTACTTGAATTTTAATTTTTTTCCTAAGATTTGCAGGAATTACTTAAATCTCATACTAACTCCTTGTTGACTTTAAACTCTGCAAATATCATCTCCTGATTTACCATTTGTCCATTGTCTGTTAATCATGTTTTTGATAGAAATCTTTACCATCAATGCAGTGAAATTCATCATTACCCCCCCCCCCCTTTTTTTTTTTTTGGCATTTGGGGCATTACGAAGTTTCCCTACCCCTGCTTCAAAGACCCCCTCTGACATTTTCTACTGTTAGCCTTTATAGATTTACCTTTCACGTTTGGGTCTTCCTCATATGGTTGGTAATAGTGAGTTCTGTTCTGTGTTTTTCTTCTTCCCCGTGTCTCTGTGCCTTGGGTTGTGAAAGTATTCTGGGTTTTTTCCGCTGCACGTCAAAGACCAGTTTGGATGTTAATTTCTCAGCTCAGGATTCCTGTATGATACAGATTTGCATACCTACACATGCCTCTGTGTGGCATAGGCCTACATTTTAGATTTCTTGTGGGTGCCTTTTCCTTTTAAGGCACAGATAATTAACAACTTTTATTGCTGCTTCCCTGAGTCAGTGAGCAGAGATTTTTTTCAGACAGTGTATCAAGGAAGGATAGATATTTGAGTCTCTGGGCTTTACACAAGGGTCTCAGTTTCAACTCACCCACCTTCTACCTGCCTGAAGCTGTATTTCTAGTCTCCATGTGAGGATTAATGCTTTCTCCTCCAAGCCCAGGGCCTGGATTGGAGTTTGAAACCCCTGTGGGTCACCGTGGTCTCAACATCCACTCACTGTTCCAGCTTTGATTTTGATGTCTCTTTCATTTTAGGTGCTTGGGATTTCCTTTTTTTTTTTTAAGCTTGACTATATATTTTAAAAGCACTTTTAAAATGTTTTATCCAGCATTTCTGTGTGTATGAAGTGGGAGAAAAGGTCCATTTACATCAGCTCAGTGTGCCATTTTGCCAAAAGTCCGCTCTTTAATTAATATTCCTATTAATCTCAGTAATTTTCAACTTTCAACATTGCCAGCTTACATATTAAGTGGCCCTTGATCACCCTTGAATGTTTTCTGCCTTAACTACCTCCATTCTCCCTTTATTGCAGGTTGATAACTATGTTTTAGTATCTGTATATTGGTAAACCATATAGTTCAGTTCAATTTTTTTTTAACTTTGCTCAGTTGCTTATTCTGCTACAGTGACTCTATTATTTTCTCATCTAATCTAGTTGTTGACAAAAATATGAAATAGCTCTGACTACAAGATTCTGTAGTTAATGCTTAAAATACCTCCCTCTGGTCATTGGTAGATCTTTTGTTTTTTAATCTGATGGAAGATGTGGATAATTTCCCTAGAAAAAATTACCAAAAACGACATTAAAAAAAAAAAAAATTTTAATGTTTATTTATTTTTGAGACAGAGACAGAGCATGAACAGGAGAGGGTCAGAGAGAGGGAGACACAGAATCTGAAGCAGGCTCCAGGCTCTGAGCTGTCAGCACAGAGCCCGACACGAGGCTTGAACTCACAGACCGTGAGATCATGACCTGAGCCGAAGTCGGAAGCTCAACTGACTCAGCCACCCAGGCGCCCCCCAAAAATGACATTTTAAGTATGTTTTAGTTTTTCCTGAAAATAAAATCTCAGTCACTTACTTCATATTAATAAGAATGTTTAAAAAGATCTAATGTACATCCAGATAAGTCTTTTGATTTACTGAATCCACAAGGCCTATGTTTGCTCTTAGGGGAAAAAAGGCACATTCTGTTGATAAAATTCATTTTTTAGAAAAACTGTAGTGCCTGTTTAGTAGTTTATACTTTGTGCTGTCTGCACACTGACTTCTTGTTCTGATTTTATTCTCAGTTATTAAAACAAGTTAATTTACAAATTTTAAGAACTATCTCCTTTTTAAAAAAAATATAGCTCCTACTTTTGCCTCGTTAAAATCTTACAGCATCTGTTTTGTTTTGTTTTGTTTTGTTTTCCACTAGAAAACCAGGAGATACGGATTCCAGTCCTGCCCCTGCGGCTACTAGTGTCACATTTCAGCTCCCAGTCTGCACTTTATTTCTTTTAAAAAAAGTATGCATTTTTGTGATCCAGATATTAAGACAAATTGTATTTAAACAGTAGGGGTAGATATTCTTAAAGATACTGTGAGTAAGCTAAAAAAAATTCTATGAATTCATGAATGTTCCACAATGTTCAATACCACGGTATATAGATAAGGTTTGGGGTGATGAGAACCGAAAAATTTACATTCGTTTTATGAAGTTTTTTAAATAAATGAACTTTAATTCTTAGAGAAGTTTTAGGTTTACAGCAAGATTGAGAATACAGAGTAGAGTTCCCATGTAACCCTGCCTCCCCCCGCAGGCTCCCCACTATCTCACAACACAGTGATACATTTGTTACAGTCAATGAACCTACGTGGACTTATTATCACCCAAAGTCCATAGTTTCATTAGGGTACTCTTTTGGCATTGTCCACTCAGTGGATTTTGACAGATGTAGAATACATGAATCTACCATTGTGGTATCGTAAAGAATAATTTCACTGCCCTAAAAATCCTCTGTTCTTCACCTATTTATCCTTGCCTTCCTTCAACCACCGGCAACCACTGATCTTTTGACTGCCTCAATAGTTTTGCCTTTTCTAGAATTTTGCCTTTTTCTAGAATACAATAGTTGGCTTCATACAGTATATAGCCTTTTCAAATTGGCTTCTTTCACTGAGCAATATGCATTTAAGTTTCCTCCATGTCTTTCTATGGCTCGTTCCTCATTTCTTTTTAGTGTAGAATAATGTTCTGTTATCAGGATGTGCCACAGTTTATTTATCCATTTACCTACTGAAAGTCATTTTGATTGCTCCCAAGTTTTGGCAGTTCTTTTTTTTTTTTTTTTTTTTAATTTTTTTTTCAAATTTTATTTATTTTTGGGACAGAGAGAGACAGAGCATGAACGGGGGAGGGGCAGAGAGAGAGGGAGACACAGAATCGGAAACAGGCTCCAGGCTCCGAGCCATCGGCCCAGAGCCCGACGCGGGGCTCGAACTCACGGACCGCGAGATCGTGACCTGGCTGAAGTCGGACGCTTAACCGACTGCGCCACCCAGGCACCCCTGGCAGTTCTTAATAGAGCTGCTATAAATATCTGCGTGCACCTTTCTGTGTGGGCAGTTCATTTGGGTAAACACCAGGGAGCACAATTGTTGGATCATACGGTAAGGGTATGCTTCGTTTTCTAAGAAACTGCTAAGCTGTCTTCCAAAGCAGCTGTACTATTTTACGTTCTCATTAGCAATAAATAGGAGTTCTTGTTACTATACATCCTGACTGCATTTGGTATGGTCAGTGTTGTGGATTTGGGCCGTTGTAATAGGTCGCTTTAATTTGCAATTCTCTTAGGACGTATATTGAACATTGTTTTCATATTTGCTTCTTGTACTTGCTGTCTGTATCTCTTTGGTGAGAGGTCTGTTAAGGTTTGGGGCATTTTCTAGTCAGGTTGTGTGTTTTCCTGTTGTTGAGTTTTAAGAGTTCTTTGGGTAGTAGTCCTTTAATAGATGTGTCTTTTGCAGATATTTTATTCTAGTCTGTGGCTTGTCTTCTCATTTTTTTGACATTACCTTTCACAGAGCAAAAGTGTTTTTTTTATAATTTGAAATCTGGCTTCTCAGTTATTTCTTTTAGGGATCATGCCTTTGGTGTTGTTGCTGAAGAGTCACCACTGTACTCAAGTTCATCTAGGTTTTCTCCTATGTTCTTTTCTTATTATTTTGAGAAAGAGAGCGAGCAGGGGAGGAGCAGAGAGAGGGAGGCAGAGAATCCCAAGCGGGCTCAGTGCTGTCAGTGCGGAGTCCGACATAGGGGCTCGATCTCACCACTGTAACATGTGAGCCGAAGCCAAGAGTCCACTTAACCAACTGAACTACCCAGGTGCCCCTTCTGTGTTGTTTTTAGTTTCCTAGTTCTATGTTTCACATTTAGATCTGTGATCCATTTTGAGTTAAATTTGCGAAGGCCGTGAGGTCTGTCTCTAGATTCATTTTTTTTTTACATGTGGACGTCCAGTTTTTGTAGCACTATTTGTTCAAAATACTATCTTGCCTTGTCTTGTCTTTGTTCCTTTGTCAAAGATCGATTGACTGTATTTTTGTGGGATGATTTATCTGCTCTTTTACCAATACTGCACTGTCTCAGTTACTGTGTCTTTGTAGTAAGCCTTGAAATTGAGTAGCGTCAGTCCTCCAGTTTTTGTTACTCTCCTTCAATACCGAGTTGGCTAATCTGCCTCTCCAAATAAACTTTAGAAACAGTTTGTCAGTATCCACAAAATAACTTGCTGCGATTTTGATTAGGATGTGTTGCGTCTATAGATCAAGTTGGGAAAAAACTGAAATTTTGACAAAACTGAGTCCTCCTATCCATGAACATAGAACATCTCACCGTTAGTTTTTCTTTGATCTCTCATCAAAGTTTTATAGTTTTCCTCATATAACTCTTACACATATTTTGTTAGACTTACCGTTAAATATTTCATTTTTAAAATTTTGTTTTTAGGTCCTAATTAAGTGGTAATGTTTTAACTTCAAGTTCTACTTGTTTATTGCTGATATATAGGAAAGTGATTAATGTTCATATATTTACCTTGTATCCTGCAATCTTGCTATAATTGCTTATTAGGGTTTTTTTTGTTGATTTTTTTGCTGGATTTTCTACAGAGACAGTCATCATCTGTAAACAAAGACTGTCTTATTCCTTTCTCCCCAATCTGTAGACTTTTTATGTCCTTTTCTTGTTTTATTAATTAGCTAGAGCTTCCAGTACAATGCTGAAAAGCAATGGCGAGAAGAGACACCCTTACCTTGTTCCTGATCTTAGCAAGAACAAGTTTCTCTCCATTAACGATAATGTTAGCTGTTGGTTTTTGTAGATGTTGTTTATCAAATTGAAGAAGTTTCTCTCTATTCCTAACTTGCTGAGAGTTTTTAATCATAAATGCATTTTAGATTTTGTCAAGTGATATGATAATGTAATTTTTCTTCTTTAGCCTGTTGATGTGATGGATTACATTTACTGATTTTCAAATATTGAACCAGCCTTGGATACCTGGGATAAATCCCTCTTGATCATGGTGTATCATTCTTTGTATATATTGTTGGAGTTGATTTGCTAATACTTTGTTGAGGATTTATGTATCTTGGTTCATGAGAGATGTTAGTCTGTGTGTGTGTGTGTGTGTGTGTGTGTGTGTGTGTGTGTGTGTGTTTCCTTCTAATGTCTTTGTCTAGTTTTAGTGTTAGTTGTAATGCTGGCTTCATAGAATGAGTTAGGAAGTATTCTCTCTGATTCTGTCTTCTGGAAGAGATTGTAGATATTTGGTGTAATTTTGTCCTTAAATGTCTGGTAGAATTCACCAGTAAACCCATCTGGGGCTGGTGTTTCCAGTATTCATTACTCAATATCTTTAATAGATTTAGGCTTATTCAGATTGTCTCTTTCTTCTTGTGTGAGTTTTGGCAGATTGTATCTTTTAAAGAATTGATCCATTTTGTCAGAGTTATAAAATTTGTGGGCATAAAGTTGCTCATATTTTTTGATTTTCCTTTTATTTTATGTGAAATCTATAGTAATGTCCCTTTTTTCATTTCTGTATGAGTAACTTGTGTTTTTTGTTTTGTTTCCTTTTGTTTTTTGTTTTTTGTTTTTTCCTTAGTCTGGTTAGAGACATACTTATTTTATTGATCTTTTCAAAGAAAGAGCTTTTGGTTTCATTGATTTTTCTTTATGCATTTACTCTTTTCAATTTCATTTATTTCTTTGCTAATTTTTTTCTACTGTTTAATTGGATTTACTTTGTTCTTGTTCTATCCCAAGGTGGAGGCTTAAATTATTGGTTTTAGATCTTCTTTTCTGAAAACGCATTCAGTGCTATAGATGTTCTTCTAAGCACTGCTTTTGCTGCATTCTACAAATTTTGATGAGTTGTATTTACATTTTCATTTAGTTTAGGACCTATATATTTTTAAATTTCTACATCCAACCATGGGGCTTAAACTCATGACCCTGAAGTCAAGAGTCACCTGCTCCATCTACTGAACCAGCCAGGTGCCCCCTAGTTAAATTCCTCTTGCGATTTCTTTCTTGACCGATGTGTTATTTAGAAAAATGTGTGTTGTTCGGGGTGCCTGGGTGGCTCAGTCGGTTAAGGGTCCCAACTTCAGCTCAGGTCATGATCTCACGGTTCATGAGTTCAAGCCCCACGTCAGGCTCTGTGCTGACAGCTCAGAGCCTGGAGCCTGCTTCGGATTCTGTGTCTCCCTCTCTCTCTCTGTTCCTCCCCTGCTCATGCTCTGTCTCTCTCTCTCTCAAAAATAAATAAAGATTAAAAAATTTTAGAAAAATGTGTGTTGTTTAATCTCCAAGTATTTGGGATTTTCCAGCTATCTCTTTGTCATTGATTTCTAGTTTAATTCTATTGTGGTCTGAGAGCAGAGATTGTATTTCTATTCTTTTTAGTTTGTTAAGAGAGTTTTATGGCCCAGAATTGGTCTAGTTGGGTGAATGTTCATGTGATCTTGAGAAGAATGTCTAATCTGCTGTCGTTAGATGGAAAGTCTATCAATGCCCATTATACCCCGTTGACTGGTAGTACTGTTGACTGCAACCGTGTCCTTACTGAAGTTCTGCCTGCTGGACCTGTCCATTTTTGATAGAGGGATATTTAAAGTCTCCAACTATAATAGTAGATTTGTCTATTTCTCTTTTCAGTTCTTTCGCTTTGCCTTGTTTTGATACTCTGTTGTTAGGCATATGCATGTAAAAGATTATGTCTTTTGGAAGTATTGACCCCTTTTCTATTTTGTAATGCCCCTCTTTATCCCTGATCGTTTTTGTTTTTTTTTTTTTTTTACTTTGAAGTGTGTTCTGTCTGAAATTAATATAGCTACTCCTGCTTTCTTTTGATTAGTACTAGCATGATATATCTTTCTCTGTGGATTTACTTTAAATCTATATGTCTTTATATTTGAAGTGGGTTTCTTACAGATAACATAGAGTTTGGGTCCTGTTTTTCAGTCTATTCTGATATCTGCCTTTTAATAGGTGTATTTAGACCATTGATGTTTGAAGTGATTATTGATATAGTTGATTTATATCTGCCATATTTGTTAATGTTGTATATATGTTGCCCTTGTTCTTTGTTCCTATTTTTGTCTTCTGTTTTTTTCATTCTTTCATGGTTTTTAATTGAGTATTTGACCTGAGTCCATTTTCCCTTCTTTCCTAACATATCGGTTATACTCCTTTTCAGACTTGTTTTAGTGGTTGCTCTGTAGTTTGCAGTATACATTTATATCTAATTCAAGTCCGCTTTCAAATGACACTATACTATTTCACAGGTAGTGCAAGTACCATATATACCAATAAAATAATCCCAATTTTCCCCTCCCATCCCTTGTATCATTGCTGTCATTTATTTCACTTATATATATATATAAGTATATCAATACATAAACATACATAATCAAATAAATTGCTGTTATTTTGAACAGTTATCAGTTATATCAATTAAGAATTAAGAAATAAATGTTTTATTTTACCTTCACCTATTCATTCTCCAATGCTTTTCTTTTTTTTTTTTTAAACTTTTTTTTTTTTTCCAACTTTTTTTTATTTATTTTTGGGACAGAGAGAGACAGAGCATGAATGGGGGAGGGGCAGAGAGAGAGGGAGACACAGAATCGGAAACAGGCTCCAGGCTCCGAGCCATCAGCCCAGAGCCCGACGCGGGGCTCGAACTCACGGACCGCGAGATCGTGACCTGGCTGAAGTCGGACGCTTAACCGACTGCGCCACCCAGGCGCCCCTCCAATGCTTTTCTTTATGTAGATTCAGATTTCTGTTCTTTATCGTTTTCCTTCTCTCTGAAGAACTTCTTTAACATTCCTTGCAAGGCAGGTCTAATGGCAACCGAGTCTCTCAGTTTTGCTTGTCTGAGAAAGGCTTTATTCCACCCCCCCCCCCCACTTTTGAAGGGTAATTTTGCAGGGTACAGAATTCTAAGTTGGTTTTTTTCTCTTACACTTCAAATATTTTATTCTACCTTCTTCCTGTTTGCATGGTTTCTGAGGAGGAATCAGAGGTGATTCTTATCTTTGATCCTCTAGAAGTTAGAGTGGTCTTCCTCCCCACCCCCCCTTTATTTGGAGATTTTTTTTTAAGTATTAATTTTCTGTAGTTTGAATATGATATGCCTAAATGTAACATTTGCTGCTTACCCTGCTTGGTGTTCTCTGAGCACCCTCAACCTGTGGTGTGGTATCTGACATTGATTTGGGGAAATGCTCAGTCTTATTATTCAAATATTGCTTGTGTTCCTTTTACTTTCGGTTCCATCGAATATCCCCACTGAACATATGTTTTACCTTTTGCAGTTGTCTTGCAGTTCTTAGATACTCTGTCCTGATCTTTTCACTTCGCTTTTCAGTTTGGGACGTTTCTATTGTTATATCAATCCTCAAACTCAGAATTCTGTAAAAATTTTTTTTTTATGTTTTATTTATTTTTGAGAGAGAGACAGAGTGTGGGTGGGGGAGGAGCAGAGAGAGAGGGAGACACAGAATCCGAAGCAGGCTCCAGGCTCTGAGCTGTCAGCACAGAGCCCGACGTGGGGCTCGAACTCACAGACCGTGAGATCATGACCTGAGCCGAAGTCGGACACTCAACCGACTGAGCCACCCAGGCACCCCCAAACTCAGAGATTCTTTCCTCAGTTTTTTCCAGTTTTCCAATGAACATATCAGAGGCATTCCTAATTTCTGTTATGTTTTTGATTTGTAGCATTTTTTTTCATTTTTTCTTATTTCCATCTTTCTTCTGTTATTCATCCTTTCTTGTGTGTTGTCTACTTTTTCCATTAATGCCCTTAGCATATTAATTGTGGTGTTTAAAAATTTTTGGTCAGAGTGGTGCCTAGGTGGCTCACTTGGTTAAGCATCAAACTCTTGATTTTGGCTCAGGCCACGATCTCACATTTTTTTTGAGTTTGAGCCCTTCGTTGGGCTCTGCACTGACAGCACAGAGCCTGTTTGGGATTCTCCCCCTCTCTGCCCTCCCCACCCACTCTCAAAATAAATAAATAAACTTAAAAAAAAAACCAAACAACCAAACACTTCTTGGTCAGATAACTCCTGACATATTTGAGTGTAGTTCTGATGCTTGTTCAGTCCTTAAAGCTGTAATTTTTGCCTTTCAGTATGTCTTGAAAGTTTTTTTTTCTTTTTTAATTTTTTTAATGTTTTTATTTATTTTTGAGACAGAGAGAGACAGAACATGAGCAGGGGAGGGGCAGAGAGAGAGGGAGACACAGAATCTGAAGCAGGCTCCAGGCTGTCAGCACACAGCCTGACACGGGGCTCTAACTCACGGACTGTGAGATCGTGACCTGAGCTGAAGTCGGATGATTAACCGACTGAGCCACCCAGGCGCCCCTTGAAAGTTTTTCTTGAAAGGTAGACATAAAGTACCGGGTAAAAGGAATTGTGGTAGGGGCGCCTGGGTGGCTCAGTTGGTTGAGTGTCCGACTTTGGTTTAGGTCATGATCTCACGGTCCGTGGGTTCAAGCCCCGTGTTGGGCTCTGTGCTGTTAGCTCAGAGCCTGGAGCCTGCTTCCGATTCTGTGTCTCCCTCTCTCTCTCTGCCCTTCCTCCATTCACACTCTGTCTCTCAGAAAAGGAATAAATGTTAAAAATAAGTAAATATATATATATATATACACACATGTATATATGTATGTGTATATATAAATCTATAATGAGTGAGCATTTATATTTATATAAATATAAAAAATACGTGTGTGTATATATATATACATATATATAAGTATGTATATATATATATAATATGCATACATATATATACATACATACATACAGAGAAAGAAATTGTGGTAAATAAGCCTATAGTTGATGGGATGGTAAGGTACAGGGGAGGAAGTATTTTATAGACTGATGATTAGGTCTCAGTGGTTTGGTGAGCCTGTGCCCCTGGTCTGTGAACTTCACCAGTGTTTTTCAGAACCCCCGCCCCCCCCCAACACACATCTTGGGGCAGGATGGCTAAAAGTGGGGTGAAGTGTATTTTCCTTCCCCCAGTTAGGTATGAATCTGGTAAAATAGTTTCTCCTGAAACTAGGCCTTGTTAAGAACAGAGTGCTCTGGTATATTTAAAAATGGTTAGTTCCCTCCCTTCCTCTGCCTGAAGCAGGAGGAGGTTTTTCTCCTATATTCACCCCTTAGAGCTCCTGCAGGTAGAACTCACAAAATTATGACTTGGTCCCTCTGGAGTTTTTAACTCAGACTTGTCCACCCTGAGCCTGAGGCAGTTTGTCAATTGCATTTTTTTGTTTTGTTCCTGGTGTGGTTCCCACCATGTGTCTGTTGGTGGGTTTCTGTTCTGAGAAGTTGCAGTTCTCCGAATCTGCCTGTCTTTCTCTCCAATTTGGGGGATAGCAGTTTTGCCCTGTGACCTCAGTTCTCTGATAGATCTAAAAAGAGTTGTTGACCTTTCCATTTTTTTTCAGCTTTTTACTTGTTGTCAGGATGGAATGGTGACTTCCTAAGCTCCTTCCATGCCAGACCAGAAACCAGAACTTGGAAATATTTATATTTTTATCTGTCAGCTTCAAATGTGGGAAATTAAAGAAATGGTGGTGGACTAGAAGGGGATCATCCACAATCTTGCTAACAAAGGCAACCAGTGTTATTCTGACATTTGTCCCCCCCACCCCACCCCCTTGTCAGTGCATTTTCTTTTCCTTATCCGAGTGAGATTATACAGTTTGGCTATGATCATAAGATCATCAAACCCAAAACTGAACTGGATGTCCTCTTCCCTAAACTTTTCTTATGTTGTCTGGATCGTCTCAGCATCCACTTCACGTACCATACCAGGACCTGGGAGCTGTCTCTCTCTTCCCTCGCATCCGCTCATACTCTTAAATCATGACAGTTACATTTTCTGAATATTTTTGGTTGTCTCTTTCTCTCTCTTCTCTTGCCACTTTTCCGGGTCAAAGCCTTCATTGATTTATCTCTGAACTGTGCAATAATAGAGCCTGTCTCCAGCATTATCTCCCTCAATTCTGTGCAAATGTCACTTAGATGATACATTTAAGATGCCTCTCTGACCATGCAACTTCCCTACTTAAAGCCTTTGAAACCCTTCAGTGTTCCTCATTCCCTTTCAGATAAATCCAAGCTCCTAAGCATGGCCCATGTATCTGTGGCCACACCCCCTGCCAGATTTAGCCCCTGATACTCCCTGTCCAGTATCACTGACATCCTTACAGCTCCCCCTCACCACTGGGGATGTTTTCTTGTTCATGTGCCTCACGCAGGCTCCCTGCTTCGAGCGCCTGTTGTCTTTCACTGTCTTTCCCTCGTCAGTGCCTACTCATTTATTCAGGCCGGTCAGCTCCTCCTCTAACTGCCTGACCCCCCTGTTCCGAAGCTGGGTTTCTGGGTGCAAATCTCTGCCATTAGCTTTCCTTCCATTCGTTTATTCGTGCCACCATCTAATCAACAACATCGTGTGAGGCAGAATTTTAAGCTCTGGGATATAGCAGACGATTTTAACAAGTTCCTTCCCTAAAGGAGCTTACATTCCAGTGAAGGGAGATACACGATGATGAGTAAAAATATATGTCATAGGTGATAATGCTATGATGATAAATAGAGTAAGAGGAATGGAATGGAGAAGAGGCTCCTATTTAAAGGACATAGGGAAGCCTTCAGTGATGATGGGGCCTTAGAGCAGAGACCTGATGGAAGTGAGAGTGAGCCATGCACACGTGTGGAGACACCTGCAGATGAACGTGCTTAGTGTGTTCCGTGATCGGTGAGGAAGGCAGTGTGCTTAAGGTGGAATGAGTCAGGGAGAGCGGGTGGAAGGTGACATCAGAGAGTTAATGCCAACCAGGTTATGAGGAGGAATGTAGGCCATTAGGAGGACTTTGGCTTTTGGCGTTTACTCTGAGACCAGAAGCCCAGGAGGCCTTTGTGCGGAGAAGGGACAGGATGTGGCTGTGTGCTAAGAAGACCCCTCTGACTCCTGGGGGTAGTGCTGGAAAGGGGCAGAGGCATGAGGACGGTTAGAAGGGATCGCTGTCGTAGTCCAGATAATAGGGGACGGGGGCTTGGACTGATCAGAGAGAGCCAGTGGAGGCAGTAGGAAGTGATTGGGTTTTGGATATGTGTTGAAGGTAGAGCCAACAGGATTTATAAAGGATTCCATACGGGGTAGGAGGAAAAGACGGGAATCAAGGTTGACTTTTGAGTTTTGTTCTGAACAGCTAGAAAGACAAAATTGCTATAAAATGGGAAGGTGGCAGGAGAGTTTTAGATACAAGTTGAAACAACCTATCAGGCCTCCAATTGGAGATGCTGAGTAGGTAGCTGGAGGTGTGCATCTGGACTCCAGAGGACAGGACTGAGCTTGAGATGTCACCCTGCAAGCTGACAGGATAAGGATAAACTGCATAGTCCGGATTTGTTGATATTTCTTTCTATTTATTTATTTATTTTAACATTTATTCCTTTTTGAAAGACAAAGAGAGACAGAGCGCAAACGGGGGAGGGCTGGAGAGAGAGGGAGACACAGAATCTGAAATGGGCTCCAGGCTCCGAGCTGTCAGCACAGAGCCCAACACGGGGCTCGAACTCACTCACGGACCGTGAGACCGTGACCTGAGCGGAAGTCGGCCGCTCAACCGACTGAGCCAGCCAGGTGCCCCAGGATTTGTTGATATTTCAAAAGTGTGGAATTAGATGGGACAGAAGACAGGAGGAGAGATGACTGAGTCCTGGAATATTCCAAACTGTAGAGGCCAGTGTGACCCAGGGGACCCAGCAAAGGATGCTGGGTGGTGAGGTCACAGGAGAACCAGAGAGAGCAAGAGCAAGTGAAACAGGTGTTTGCAGCGGGAGGGAGTGATGACCCGTGTCCTGTGTTGCACATAGGCCAGATGAGATGAGGACAGCGTACTGAAGGTCCGTTTATGTAACTGTATGAGCCTTCTTCGTTTGGCTGAGAACTCACCGGAAGCAGGGGCGCGTACAGCTCTGACTTGGGTGGGACGCAGATGCTGTTGAACAGCTGTTTTCCTCAGGCTGGTTCTCTCACTACCTCTGAGCTCCAGTCTCATCTGTAAAATGGGGAAGGTTTCCATTGAGTCATTGTGAGGATCCCGCGAGAGCTTCCAGAGGAAGCGCTAAGCGTGGTCGCTTGCACGTATTAAACGCGTGACGGTTACCGTCGTGAATTTAGCGTACCTGGCGCGGCGCCCCTCCCTGTTGAGAAACGTTTGTCAGATGCACCAGTGGGTTGCCCGTTTGTCTGACTGTTCCGTTCGTGGCGTCCCCCTTTGTGCCGGTGAGGTGTTAACGTGGCGCTTTCTGGGTTTCCCTGGGATGCAGCGCTGATCCGCAGACAGCGGATTCCGGAGGAGAGAGGGCGAGACGTCCTCGGGGCGGGGCCGCTGCCATGGAGCTCCCCAGCTATGGCCGGCAGCTGCTGCAGCAGCTCTACACCCTGTGCAAGGAGCAGCGCTTCTGTGACTGCACCATTTCCGTTGGCACCATCTACTTCCGGGCCCACAAGCTCGTCCTGGCCGCGGCCAGCCTCCTGTTCAAAACCCTGCTGGACAACACCG
This sequence comes from Neofelis nebulosa, assembly GCF_028018385.1. NCBI lineage: Eukaryota > Metazoa > Chordata > Mammalia > Carnivora > Felidae > Neofelis > Neofelis nebulosa. Next base: position 205,798,667 of record NC_080783.1, on the reverse strand, counting down.
ACACCATCTCCATCGACGCATCTGTGGTGAGCCCCGAGGAGTTTGCCCTCTTGCTGGAGATGGTGTACACCGGCAGGCTGCCCGTGGGCAAGCACAACTTCTCCAAAATCATCTCTTTAGCCGACAGCCTGCAGATGTTCGACGTGGCCGTGAGTTGCAAAAATCTTCTCACCAACCTCGTGAGCTGCTCCGTTCAGGGCCAGGTGGTGCGGGATGTCTCCGCACCGTCCTCAGAGTCACTCAGGAAGGAGCCCGAGAAGCCCGAGGTGGAAATCCTTTCCCCCGAGGGTGCTGCAGAGCCTCGCTGTTCCCCGGAGGATTCTGCCCCTCCGGGGGGCCCTGTGAAAGCCGAGACCGAGGAGGCGGTCCATACGGTCGCACGGGAGATGAGCGTGGGTCCTTCCACCGCCCAGGAGATTCCGGGGAATGCAGACGCCCCGGTGGAGGCTCCTTGTACAGCTGAAGTTTGTTCCCCCTCCCCTGCCGGACAAGCCCTTAGTGCGGCGAAGGAGGCGAGCACGGAACCAGGTAACATTCGCGTGATAGTTGTTTTGTGATCCGTCCCTCTGTTGTCAGTTACTGTGTTCAGTGACTCTTGTGGATTTTTTGTTTCTTTTTTTTTTTTAAGTTTGTTTATTTATTTTTGAGAGAGAGAGAGAGTGAAGGGGAGGGGCAGAAGGAGAGGGAGAGAATCCCAGGTAGGCTCCCGGCTGCCAGTGCATAGTGACCCCGGGGCTCGAATTGAGGAAATGTGAGATCGTGACCTGCGTGAAACCAAGAACCGGACGCTCGACCCACGGAGCCACCCAGGCGCCCCAGGAGTTCTTTTGTTTCAGTGATGAATTTACTGAAGACCACCGCGAGATAGGCAACCAAAATCCCGTCCAGTCCCACACAAAATCCGAAGCAAAACTCCTCCTGGGGCATTCTTCTTTTAAAAGTGTTTGTGTTTTTGAGTGTTGGAAGTCTGAAGATGAACTACAGAGCAGAAAAGCAGTACTGAAATAGTGACGTATCAGTTTTGATGTCCACCCATTATTCTAACCAGGAGGAGGCTGGCACAAAGGAAGAAGCTGTAAGAGGCACTGTTCTTTGTTACCCATAACTGCTGTGCCAGGTGTCAGTTATAGATGCAGTATGTGCCCTAAAGGTCATCAGCTTAAACTTTTAAAAATCACTTCAAATGATGAATCACTGATTTTTTTTTTTTGTATTATGTTTTGTTTTGCGCTCAGAGTATGAGAGGAAACGCCATGAGCTGAATTTTCTTCTAGAAAATGAAAGTATCTTCTCTGATGCACTCTTGGTTACCCAGGACGTTTTAAAAAGACTAGAAGAATGTTCAGAAATTAAAGGTGCACAGGAGGAGGTAGGTCCTGCGAGTTTTGTTTGTTTGCTCACTGCGAGTCCAGTGTTCTCTGGACACCAGATCAGCCTTCCATATGGGGCAGAACAATGAAAATGCAAAATACCTTGGGTCTCAATTTTTTCAAACTTAAATTTTTTTGACATTTAGTCTCTAAAGGGCCGTCTTGCAACAGTACTAGGCAATGTGCTTTCAAAACCTGAATCCCAGCTTTCAACCAGTTTTGATCCAGGATGCTTAACTGATCATACCATTTCCTCCTGATTAATCAAGGGTAAAATGAAGCAGAGGGTAGTCATGGATAACCCCAAATCAAGATCAAATGATAAAAACCAAAGCAGAACAACAAGAAATACTCAAAACGTGGCACGTCAAGGATTTAATACAAACCTTACATGGTAAACTGTAGTCAGTGTTTAGGAATACGGTAGCCATTTTCAGACACAAAACAGTAATGGTGAACATTTATTGAGTACTTAATATGCTACACTTGGGACACATGTTATCACATTTAATTCTGACAGAAATCACCAGGGTGGATTTTACTCTTTTCTAGCCCCGTTCTATGGAAGAGAAAACAGTCTCAAGGAGGTAATATAACATGGCCAAGGTCACAGAGCTCGTAGGACTGAGCAGTAATTCAGACCAAACCACTTTGACTTCAGAGCTAGCTGTTCCTTTGCACACTGGGTTTTACTGCCAATAGGGTAAAAATGATACACATTTGTCATGTATGTATAAATGTTTAAGAATTGCCCGGCAGAAAACCGCCCAATGGCTTATCATGCTCTTTTTCTTAGCTGACCTTTTCTCCTTTTCAGTATCTTGGTGAGACGCATCCCCACCTGTGGGCTTCCCACTACCTGATTCCTCAGATCTTGAACCTACAGGATTGATTCCACGGCCACTTTAGAACTCCTCGTGCTTCTCTCTTCACCCAGCCGTGCCTCCCGTGCTGAGAGGGGCTGGCACAGCCAGCGGGCACTGTGCCTGCAGGCTCATCTGAGGGGTGGAGTGGGGTGGGGGAGGCCTCCCATGTTGCTGTTAGTTACCATAATCCAAGCAGTAAATGTCTTCTACTATTTAAGTATTTCCCCAATTCATAGCAAGTTACTTTAAAAAAAAAAAAAAAAAAATTCAAGGTCAAGTATTTATTTTGACCGTGGTTAATCAGTAGTTGGCTGTAAATTATTTTCTTGAGAGAGAAGCTTTTTATAAGACTGGGTTAACCCTGATGACTCTGGTAGGGAGGTTACAGATTGGTATCTTGGTACAAATCCTTGGTATTCTTTGTACCGATTATGTTGAAGGACATTATGATTTTATATTTTTGCACTTGGATGTTCTCTTAACTGTTCGGTGTATCATTTTTGTCACTAGTTTGTTACCTTGATAGCTTATAGACACATCTCTTCATTTGTTCTCTTAGGACTTCCTGTCCGTTTAATTTTGGTTATGGAGGAGCAAGAGCATCCCTTAGACCAGCAACACCCAAATTTTTAGTGTTGCCTGTGGACGGACTTGCTTGAACTGTGTGTTAAGCATTTTTTTCTAACACTGGTACCTAAAATGTGCGGCAAATAACAAATGCTCAAGAAATTTTTGCTGTACGTGGTTTCATTCAACATTTTTTCCCCTCCTGATTCTTGTCCTAATCTTTTGATGGCAGTAACATTAATAATACTTGGAAAGAACACTGATTCACTGTTGGGGATCATTATAGGCTTATGTTATTTTTTCTCAGTTTTAGAGATGAGAGTAAGAGCTCTACAAATCACTTGGTGGCTGTATTTAAAACTGAGTCTGTTATAGTCCATAATAAACCTTTCAGTTACAGAAAGAAAAAGAAAAACGGCTAAAGAGCATCAGATTAAATTAAAATATAGAGTTGGTGAAGTGCTGCTTTGTACTTAGGCCCTGTACTTCTGTCTCACTTTTTTAATGTTTATTTATTTTTGAGAGATAGAGAGTGTGAGCGGGGGAGGGGCAGAGAGAGAGGGAGACACAGAATCCGAAGCAGGCTCCGGGCTCTGAGCTGTCAGCACAGAGCCCGACACGGGGCTCGAACCCGCGAACCAGAGATCATGACCTGAGCCGAAGCCGGACGCTTAACCGACTGAGCCACCCGGGTGCCCCATCTGTCACTTATAACTTCCCTTTAGACAGGTTTATTAAGGTATGATTGACATACAGCAAGATGTATGTATTTAAAGTGTGCAGTTTGATAAGTTTTAAAACCTGAAACCATCACCACAAGCAAGATATTGAGCATATCCATCACCCTTAAGTTTACTTATGCCCTTGGTAATCCCTTCTCCCTTCTCCCCCCCCCCCCCCCTTTCAACTTACCCATCCCTGGGTGATAGTGACCTGCTTTCTCTCTGTAAGTGAATTTGTATTTTCTAGAGTATTCTATACAAATGGAGTCCTATAGTCAATATATATTCTTTTTGGTCTGGCTTCTTGCATTCAGTATAATTCTTCTGGGGTCTATCCATGTCATTGTATGTTTATTCCTTTTTTATGCCCGAGCAGGGTTCCAGTGTGGATATACAATTATTTTATTCAGCTCTCCCGTTTGCTAGTGTTGTGCTCTCAAACAACTTAATCTCTATAAACGTTAATTTCTTAATTTGTAAAACAGGAATGTTATCACCTACATTACAGGATCGTTGTCAAATTAATAAAGACTATTGATGTAAAACTCACACTAAAATGTCGGGCACATAGAAAGAGCTCAGTGGGTGGTGACTGCTGTTGTTTGTTTTTACATCAACTCTCTATTTTTAGGCCTAGTTGACTTTGAAACCCGTTTTTTACTTAATGCCTTATAATATCCTCGTTCCATGGTCGTTTTCTCTGACACATGGGATGGATCGCTGTTTCTTTAAGCTTAATTTGCAAGTCATGCTTTCAAATAGGTACCATTACCCGCCTGGAAGTACCTTCCTGAACTGCAGGCATAGCGTCTTGTACAAAGCCGTCGGTCTCTAGGACAATGGGTTCAGTGTATATAAAAATTATCCGGTGTACTTGTTAAAACTTACACCTCCAAACCTCATTTCCAGAGGGTCTGATTCTTAGGTTGTGGTAGAGTTTGGGGAATCTACGTCTTTAACAGGCTCCCCGTTTTGCTGCTTTGGTATCTGTAGACCACATTTCTCAGAAGCACTGTCAGAGAAGTTCATGGCTCACACAATTCTTCATGTATGATGCAGATGTCACAGTGTGCTGCTGCCTCTCAGTGATTTGAGGGCCCACCAAGCACACATTGTTCCCAAGTGTTACTCTTTGCTTACCCCTGATTCAGCAAATATTTACTGAGCAGCTGGTAAGTGCCAGGCATTGAGCTGGTTGCTAGGAAAAGAAAAGGAAATAAGACTGGATCCCTATCCCTATAGCAAAGAAGTCCTGCCACACGTGTAATTATTTTTTTGGAAGTCTCCAAACTATGGGAATCCCCAGAAGGCCTCAGTATTGAAAGCATCTGCAGACGGTTCACTTGAAACATCAGTCTGCATTTCAGCTACAATCGTAAAGGTTGGGAGTTTGTTTGTTATTTTTCTGTTTAAACATTTTTAGCTCCCAAGGAGCTTTGAATGCTTTTTGTTGTTGTTATTTGGTTAATCAGCATAACATTAAGAAGACAGCTTAACATTAAAAATAATCTGTGCTTGGATGTGTAATTTTGAGGCTTGTTAAGGCTTGTGAGCATTCTGTTGAGATGGACCAGCCTGTTCCTTTTCTGAAACACAGATATAGGGTGTGCAACCGGCCTGGACTGGGTTTCAGGAAGACACCATCAACTAGTGTCCTGATTATTCTCTTTCCTGAGATACATGATGAAAGGTGGCAAAGCCATTCCCCGAGCCGTGATTGCGGCAACATGAGAGGAGGCCGGGCTGCTTGGGTTGTGTGCAACCAAAGCCAAAACTGATGAAGGAGAAATCTCTTGGGTGCTGGGATGGGAAAGTGGCTTCTGCCTGTCTTTATCTCAGTGTAATATTGCTGCCCATTAGAAAAAGCAGATCCTGACCTTAACAGGCTTTCTGGCTGAGCTGAGCAAAACCTCTGTTTAAAGGCAAGCTCATATTTTTTTTCAGCTGTAATGCAGGAACTTTTAATTGTCTTTTTTCTTTATTCCTAGCCATGTCCCTGCTTTTAATTAGTTGTGTATATAGCAGAGTGAATCTATGACTAGAATAAGGAGATAACTTCTACTATTGATTTCCTTGCTGTTTGATCCACTTTTCTCCTAAAGTTCTAGAAAGACTCCCAAAGCTTAAGATCTAGTAGCATTTTTTTCTCCTTCAACTTTGTTTCAAAGGCAAACAAGTCTCCCATGTGAATGTGATGTTTTCAAACATGTCACTACTTTGGAGGTTTGTCAAGAAGTGCAGGTCTGTGTCTTGTGGACTGTGTTCACTGACACTGTAGGGTGACCCTGTTGAGAAGTTAATAGGATTCATTTTAAAGGCCTATGAGAAATGAAAATAAGTTGTTGTTTTTCCAAAGCTTCTCTCTGCAAATTATTAAGTCTAAGATATGCAGCCATAGGTAGAAGGGCTATTGGTTTTATGGCAAGGGAGTTTCATGCAGTTAAACAAGTATTTATGAAGCACCTACTGTGTACCAGTCTATATACAAATCATCGGTACCAGGAGGAATGCTACGGATGGTCAAGATATGACCCAGTGTTCAAAGTGATTCTAGTAAGTCCAGTACAATGCAGTGTAAACGGATTTGGTTATACTCAAAATCTGGGAGTTGGAACTATGAAAAGGGTTCCAGGTCAATGGAATCAGCTCAGTGTTTCCTCCAGGGAACTCTACTTCCTGGCCATGCAGCCTTGGGCAGGTTACCTCGCCTCTTTGACTCATTTAGGTAGTTGTAGAAGTAATGCCCCCTAGGACTGAAGTGAGGGGTTGAGGAGACGGCATATATGCACAGCGTCTGGGATGGTGTTGAGCTCGTGTGGTCTGTATCATTAGTGCCGTCATCTGGCTCGGCATTCAAGGCAGGAGTGAGTGAACAAGAATACAGCGTAGCTCAAACAGACCCAAAGGCAGTAGGCAGACAGTTGGGAAAAATAAGTAAATTCAATTAAAAGACCTTCGTACAAGGCAAAGATTAAATTTTTAAAAGGAAACTGTCCCGTCTTTAAATCTACTGACCTGTAATTCGTTCATAAATCAAAGTACTCTGTGAATACACGTGTGACCATAAATTGATACGAATTTATTGAAGTACCTTTAACTCTAAGAATCCAAGGAATTCCAAGTGTATGGTTAAAGAGCAAAACTCGGTTTTGGGTTCATCTCTCAGAGTTCTGGTACACGATAGCCATAAGTGAACCTCAGTCTGCCGCAATATGTGACACCCTCTGTTCAGGCAGATACGCTATTTCAGAAAAGGGCTCACCGCACGGCGGAGCCCCAGGCAGCTTCGGAGGCTGATGGAGTAACAGTTAAAATGCTGGCTCTGGTGCCAGGTCCCCAGTAGGTTCTGGAAGAAAGAGCAAAGAGCAGGGCTGTCCAGGCAACTGACTGCTCCCTCCTGGCCCTTTCATCAGCCCACCCCTGCTCATCTTCCCAGATGGTCACACCCTAGCGTCACTGCTGAGCAATGAAGTTAACAAATGTTTTAATTTCACTGCTGAGCAGTTCTGCCGAGGAGGAGACAGCAGAGAGGATAATGAGAAGCACATCAGATGCCACCATTGATGAAAGCTTCTCTTCCCCACCGGCTCATGTGATAATGCCCGACAAATTGGATACTGGAGAGAGGTGGATTCGGGATATTCAGAGAGCTTCGGGTGAAAGAACGCCGGCTTCGGATAGAAGAGGACGGCTAAATGCTGTATCGGTTAAGATGCATCGAAGAAAGAGTGGAAGGAAAGTGAAAATGAAGAGGGAGAAACCCGTTAGTTAGTAAGGGCATTAGCACTGAGTGGGTCTGTGTTAGTTATTTGTTGCCCTGTAACAGATTAACATTTAGCAGTTTAAAAGAGCACACATTTATGACCTCGCCGTTTCTGTTGGTCAGGAATCTAGGCATACCTAGCCGAGCCCCTGGCTCGAGGTGCCTAGGAGGTCTGTGTCAGGGTGCATCAGCCAAGGCCGCAGACAGCCCCTGCCCGGGCTGGGTTGGAGTGGGGGTGGGGAGTGTCTCGTTCTAAGTACACCCACGTGAGTGTTGGCAGGGTTCTGAAGACTGACTTCCAAGCCCGCTCACTGAGTGTTGGCCGGAGACATAGTTCCCGCCACGTGGGCCTCTCCGTAGGGCAGCTCACAAAACGGCAGCCTGCCTCGAGAGCCAAGACGGACAACACCCACATAGACGAGACGGAAGTCCTAGAAACTTCGCCTGCCATATTCTTTTCCTTAGAAGCATGTCATCAGTCTCAGCCTGAGGGCACGAATACCTGGTGCCGGGGATATTGCGATCCTTTTAGAGGCTGCCTACCTCCTACTGCCATCAGGGAAAAGGCATTCTCTGAAGAGGTTTTAGGTGGACCAACAAAGGTACAGAAGGCTGAATAAATGTGACTGAAGGGGATTAAGCATTCAACTGAGTTGGTATCTCGTTTGTCTCTTGTTATTAAAATAGAGACAAGATGAGTTACTTCAGGTTCTTGGAAGTTACTTAATTCACTTAATATGGATTCCTAAACTGGGTTTTATCTGAATTTACTTTTGTACCTGACTAAGAATCCTAGGAACCTTTTCTTTCAAGTTTAACTTGGCTTTCTACAGCCATTCTGTGATCAGAAAGCAAGCTCAAGCAAAGCCAAGAAACACAAAGCCTAACTCGTTCCTAATTCCTGTTTATTGGGGAGGAGGAGAAAAGGATAAACAATCTCTCTCAACAAAAATTTTAAACCTGTAATTACTACCAGAATTGATAAGAACTATCTAGATGAATTTAGCAAGTGTAGATTTTCATGAGATCCTTTCATGTTGTCTGTGTGTGTAGAAAACCATAACTTTTTGCTTTCTTGTGCAAAAACTCTTCTTTTATAGTATCGACACTAAAAATCATCAAAGGTAGGTTGTAGTTTTGCCAACTAGAAATACAAAGGCCATGCACGTGAAATTAACTTTCGGTTCCTTATTTTTAAAAGTAAACCCATGATTGCTAAAATAGAAATATTAACCCTTCTTTCCAGTTGGCCTTCCTCCCGCTGATTTTGTTTTATTTCACCACCAGAGTGGCTGATATTTTAGTACTCCAGGGTTAGAAGAGTCCAGATGGTGGCACTTGGTGCCAAGACCTCTGGAGGATAAGGCGTTTCTGGTGGAAATTGTGCGGCTCTAGACTTAAACGGAAAGCTTCGGATTAGAGAGCTAGCTTTCAGGGGGATCTGCCTAGAGGTGATATAAAAAGTATATGTGTGAGAGCTTTTCCAAAGGGAGAGCATAATGGAAGAAAAAGGACAGAGTTGAGACCAGTTTTTGGTACTGCTGATAGGTAGAAATTTGGAAGGAAAGCCAGTGAGGAAGGCTGAGAAGGAGGGGTCGGAAAGGCCGGTGCTTATCCACACCAAATGCTTCAGTGTTACAAAGTCAGAGGAGCCCGGGGCCCCTGGGTGGCATCCTACTCTTGATTTTGGTTCGGATCACCCTCCCAGAGCCGTTGGATCAAGCCCCGTGTCGGGCTCTGTGCTGAGCGTGGAGCCTGCTTAAGATTAATTTTCTCCCCGCACCCCTCTCTGCTCCCCCTTCCTCTCTCCCCGTCTCCCCCACTCAATGTCGTCTCATGCAAGGGACACAGAAATGCCATATACCACAGAAAGGCCAAACAGGCAGGGATCAAATTGGTTAGGGCCTCACTCTCCAAATCCGAAGAGCATGGGGTTCTTGTGGCCGGCTGATCTCTCTTGTTGGTTACTTGTGTTCACAGACTATAATGGGGTGTCTTGAGGGTGAAGAAGGACGTTCAGCATTCCAGAGAATCCTGGATAAAGTAAGAGATGAGAGCCTGGATGTTCAGACTGTCGTGTCTCTGTTGAGGCTGTACCAAGATTCCAATCCTGCAGTAAAGGCGGCGTTGTTACACAGAAAGCCAGAAGACGTACAAGCAGCGCAGCCAAAAGGTAGGAGAAAACCCTGTCCGCCCAAGTGGCTTGAGTTTTATTCTGGGAAGATGCTGTCAAGTTTGCTCCAGTGGCTTAGTTGCCATGAAGTGATTTTCCACGTCAATTCTGCCCGTAATTCCAGAAGCTGCCTGTTAAATATATACAACCTAAACTTGAGCCTCCATTTCTATCCCCTGGTTAACTAGTCCGACACCTTGAAGTTGGAGCAGACGGTCCGTGTTCTCCTGCCCTTCAAAAAGCCACACGTCCCAGTCAGGGTTCTGACCGCCCAGGTCACGTGAACCGGTTTGCCAGCAGCACTTGCAGCTGAAGTTTCTCTCGTTTGGGTACAAAGCAGTGGCCTTGCCAACCAGAAGTTAACCTCTGGCTGGCTCTGCAGCTTTGTGTTTCGACAGATAAATGAAACGTTTTTCCTTTCATAGAGTTTAAACAGAATAATAAAGTATTTTCCTCTCCAAAAAGAGATTCTGCGTTCGGGCGCTCAAAATAGGCTGAGAATCACTTTCCTATTCCGTTAGATCTCTCTTGACAAACCATGCTGTCATTTTCTTCAAATTGACTAGCTTCTCTGGTGTGTGTCTCTTTCTCCCCCAGGGAGCACAGAGGAGGGGAAGACCTTGTCTGCTCTGTTACTGGAACACAAAGAGGACCTGATCCAGTGTGTCACACAGCTGAGACCCATCCTGGAGTTCCTGGAAACAGCCAAGGAGGAACTCCTAACTGGCGCTGAGAGAAGGGTAACCGTGTCAAGCATTTCTTCCCCCCTCCTGAATCTGCGTAGCACAGTTTTTAACCTCTCTGTGGCACGTAGCATTTTCTCCCTTGCAGTGTTTCTATGCCCGCTGCATAGAATGCACCCTGAGGTTCACGTTCTTGATCCGCGTCTCTCTGTACCCCCTGCAGCAGCTTGCTGAGGGCCTCGCACGTCATGGTGTACAATTAAACGCTTAGATGTGTGGGTGGGTGCACAGTCCTGCTCCGACTCGGTGAGTTTTTAATATAAAAGTTGCCTCAAACGTTAAAACGTCCAGGCACACTTGTAATTATTATGACACTTTCCTTCTTTATAGAAAGGGTACACTGTTCATCGGTAGGAAAAAGTGGGGAAACCAGCAAAAACAAAAGAATTCAAATCTGTCACCGTCTCGCCACTCCACGGTGACCACTGCTGACATTTTGGCGCACGTGCCCCTCCGTATTCTCGTTTGAATCACCCAGAGACAGGCTTAGTAGCCAGGATAACCTGGTGTTTCTACTTACTGTACTGCGACTACACTTCGTCCCCGTAAGCTGGATTTTGGTAGCTGCATTGTATTCTGTTTAACGGACACACCATAATCCATTAGTTGTTTGTTGCGGCAGATCTGTTTCCAATTTTTTTTGCCATAATAAATGAGGTGGCGGAGAACATCCTTGCATACACATCTTTGCAAACCTCTCAAATTCTTTCCTTCGAGTAATTTCTAAGAAGTAAGATTTTGGAACAGAGAGTGTCCAAATGTTCAGGTGTTTGCTCTCTTTTGCCAAATTGCCCTTCAGAAAGGTTGTGCCAATTTACTCTCCCACCAGCCAGCTACTCAAATCCTCGTAAAGCTGCTAGCATGACTTCTCAAGTCAACTAGATAACTGTATTTGTTGGTGTTATTGATTTCAACTTTGTGCTAAAAATAGTTTTATATCTGGAAGGAAGGAAGGAACAGGGACAGAGCACTTCTGTGGCATCAGTTCTTAAAACTATGGGAAGTGGCTTATATGTTGGGGAGAGAAAATGTTTAGAAAGTAGTGGTAGAATGGCTGAGCACTGGATTAGTAGTGAAGACTGGCTCCTACCTAGATTCTCTGTTTTCAGTGATCTGAAACTGGAGTTTTTTCATACAAATGGGAGCAATCTGTAATCTCAAAATTATGTTCTATAAATTCTGTTTCCAAAATTATAACTCCTTTGAATTTCTTAGAGAAAGACAATATACAAAATAAGGTTAAACCTCTGGTTTCTCCTGAGACTTAAAATTAAATGTAATTTCAGGCACTCAGTTTAAGTAAGTTGCCGATAGCTCGAGAAGTACCTGATTCCCTGTTTAGGGATTTCATTCGATTACTCATTCAAACCTTTTCGTTATTAGCTGGATTGAATGTGTCCTTTGAACTGTTTCATTATCTTGGTGAAATAGCATTTATAGGAAGAGCCCAAACGGAGCCGCATTCCCTGCACCGAGACAGACCACGCTATCATTTTCTTCTGTCACTTTCAGTTTACTTGACAGAAAGGACTGAAGGAGAAGAACTTAAATTAGTTCTAAATCGCAAAAACACTTCTTAGAATCGGGGTTCTACCAGAGCTTCATTAAGCTACTTCTTCTCGTGAAAATTGAAGCAAAATAATAAAGCAGGAGTGTAGAGGTGAATGTTGATTCGAATCGCCACCGTGTTTTGACATGGTGTGGAGCGTTCACTCAGCCCTTGTAGAACTTTTCCCTGTTACGGGATGATGCTAATCAAGGCACCGTGGCCCTTATCTATCCATACCCTGGGTTCTGTAAGAAATGGTGAATAGAAATGTCTTTACTTCAGGAGTGGAAACAGTCACAAGGAAGGTAACCTTACAGTTGTCTTTAACTTACTGCTTACTGCGTGCTGAGGACCTTTGAAACATTCCTCAGTTCTGCCCTCGCAGCAATTCCATGCCGTCATGGATGTTACTCTAATTTTAGAGATGACGAGACAGGAGCCACCTGGGTGGCTCAGTCGGTTGAGCACCCGATTTCGGTTCAGGTCACCATCTCACAGTTCGTGAGTTCTAGACCCGCCCTGGGCTCGCTGCTGTCACACAGAGCCTGCTTCGGATATCCTCTATTTCCCTCTCCCTGCCCCTCCCCCACTTGCGCTTTCTCAAAGATAAATAAACACTTAAAAAGATAATAAAATAAAGGTGAAGAAACAGACACTTGAGAAGGTTAGGCAGCTCACCCCAAGACACAGCTGCCGGGTGCCAGTCCTGGAACTCAGGAAGTCTAAGCAAAGCACAGTTCTCTTAACCGCTGGGCATAGTGCTTCCTAATCATACCAATAGCCACTATCGTTTAAAGATCACATGTGTCCTAGAAGTTATGTCGGGCTCTACAAATAGTGACTTCACTTTATAGACTCCTAATAACCGCTGTGCAAGGGCTGTTGTTGTTCTCTTCTTCCACAGGTAGGAAGATAAGGTTCAAAGAATTAAATAACTCACCCAGGGTCACACAGGCAATACATTTTACGACTGGGGTTCCTACTAGGCCTGTCTGGCTTTAAAGCCTGTACCCACTCTTGACAGTTTCTGGCCGCCTCATTATGTATCAGAGAATTACTTAGGAACTAAGACATAGCAGTGAAATCAGTATGGGTTTTAGATAGAGACACTTTCACTTTAAATCATGATTCATTTAGTAGAAATCTAGTACATATTAGACATTAAACAAAGAGAATGACTGTGTTCTGTACTGACGAGGAACATGACAGCTTAATTTATAACGTATGCACTCCTTTCGTATGTATATAGGTGTTCCTTTCGTATACGTAAAACCAATTTGGTTTTATAACTACATTTACTTTTAAATGGGAGTTAATTTGACAATGGCATCCTCTGGCATGCAACTGTGACTGACCTGCTTCACTGTTTCTCCTGAAAGCTAGCATTTTCCCAAAGGAAAGCTCAAAATTTGGTTACTGGGAATCTGTAGATTGTATGTGTTGAAATAATCTCCCACATTATCTATCAGTTCCAGAAGAGCCTAGTTCCACATAGTGAGTCGTAGTCCATTAGGACTATTTTAATAGGAAAATAGCTGTAAAATAACAGTCATTTGTTTTACTTTTCAACCTTTTGCTGGAACCCTGTGTCCTTTTGACTCAGTAAATCCTCTAGCACACGGAGGAAGAAAAGGGGGCAGAGGTGGGGGCTAACGACTGGAGCTGATGTATGTGCAGAGCTGATAAGAGAGATCGAGAATGCAGAATCCACGAGAAAAACCATCCAGAAGTGCACTTTAAATCCCATCATTTCGGAGGCCACAGACTAACGTGTAACTTATCTGGACATTCAAATTGCTATGCAAATAAAGTAAAAGGAAGTAAAATAATAGGATTGCTCTGAAATTGCAGCCTCTTTACCATGGTCATGTACTGTACTGAACAGAGGCTGAAAACCACTGTAACTGTACTCATTAATTTCCAGTCTGTTTCTCAGTGTCTGTGTCTGTGTCTGAACAAATCAGATCTGAAGAACAACGTGAGAGGTCCGCTACCCGCTCTGCCACATAGGCCTCGTGCAGGAATCTTCTCACAAAATGCAAACCACTGGGGGACAAAGAATGTACACAGACCTGCATTTGAGAAGGAAGGATTCTCACAGAGCTGTTTGTTTGGAGAATGCTCGGGATTTGTACTGACACAACACAAAGAAGAGACTGTGGGTACAGTGGCACTAGAGACGGCAGAGGAGGACCGGGGACGGGCGCCTCGTCCTTCCGTTTTGCTGGGCTCGCCAGCGGTGTGTTAGATGCACCGCGAATCGCTAGTAACCAGTGTCTGCCTCATTGCTTGCCGCTGCAGGTGATCCTGAATTGCTGCGAGGGCGGGACCCCCAAGGAGACCGTAGAAAAGCTGCTGCACAGAATGTCTGAAGACAAGACTCTGACTGCAGAGAGTTTGGTAAAACTCCTTCAGGCTGTGAAACCGACGTCCCCAAACTTGGGCCTTCTGCTGGAGAATTTGCAGAAATTAGCCACTTCGCCAGGCACCACAGGTATTAGTTAATTGTCGGCTCTCTGGACTGGAACCTCTCCCAGAAAATTAGAGCTTAAACACCCTTTTGGCTCCATGCTGGGGAGATGAGATAATGGTAAGAGATGCCCTCGTGAAACAGAAACTAGCTGTCAGGGATCAGTGATCCTCCATAGTTCTGGAGTGAAGATCTGGAATCTGAGAATTGCTCTTCTCCATCACGTTTCCCTCATGATGTTCCTGTGGTTCGGGGTTTGTTAAGGTGTGGTTTTTCCAGGGTTACCTCACATGGCACCCGTGAATGCCTAAGGAGCAGACGGGCTCACAGAGCGCATGGTTTTGACAAGCTGTGTTCGTAAATACAAGCAGCAAAGACTCAGATCTTGATTTTCCCACTCCCGTTTGAGTGCTGTTTGGCTCTGGCAGTCCCCCGGATTAACCTTAAGCCCCTCATGTACCTTCTGTCTGGGGGAAGTGAGTCCGTGTCCCAGCCCTTAGGATAATGGGCCAAGTCTAGCCAGTTCTCCCCTGTCCCAGAGCACTTGAAACTGACAGGGCTTTCAGAGAAAGGGTAGTTGGAAAATGAGAGAACTTTTTTCTAGCTTATAGAAATAATGAATACTTATAGACTTGAACAATTTAAAAAATAAAGAAGGAAACAACCTCGGACCCTACCACTTGATTATTTTAGTGTTAAGACATTGACCTATTTTGTCACGTTATTTTTACAATGTCGAGATATTCTGTCATATTTTATAATTTTATCATTTCCTCCAGTATACCATAAGCATTCTCCCCCACATTTCGGAAAACTCCCTGTAGCCCTATTTTTTGAAGGCTATGTAGTTTTCCATCATAAGGGTGTATATATCATGTATTACTCATGCCCTGTTAGGGGTACGTGTAGCGTAATGGTTAGGGCTATCAAGACTACCTGGGTTCGTGGGGCACCTGGGTGGCTCCGTTGATTAAGCTTCTGACTCTTGATTTTGGCTCAGGTCATGATTGCACGGTTCGTGGGATCGAGCCCCACGTTGGGCTCTGCGCTGGCAGCACAGAGCCTGCTCGGGATTCTCTGTCTGCCTCTCCCCTGCCCATGCTCACTTTCTCTCAAAATGAATTTAAAAAATAAATAAATAAACTTAAAAAAAAAAAAAGACTACCTGAGTTTGTTATCCTGACTTACTTTGTAGCTGTGTGACCCTGAGCCAACGATTTAACTTCTCTGAGCCTCATTTTCTCCTCCCTCAGATGGGGGTAAGAATGGTACCCATTACATTAATTTTTTTTTTTAATTTTTTTTTTAACGTTTTATTTATTTTTGAGATGGGGAGAGACAGAGCATGAACGAGGGAGGGTCAGAGAGAGGGAGACACAGAATCTGAAACAGGCTCCGGGCTCTGAGCTGTCAGCACAGAGCCCGACGCGGGGCTCGACCTCACGGACCGCGAGATCACTACCTGAGCCGAAGTCGGATGCCTAACCGACTGAGCCACCCAGGCGCCCCTCATTACATTAATTTTTGTGGCCACTGTGAGATAATATATGTACAATATTTAGCACGTTTATTAGCACATCATAGACACTCAGTAAATATTAAGTGTTCTGTTCATCATCATCACAAGTTATATAGTGGCAGATACTTTTGTACACAGACTTTTTCCCTTCAGAGCATTTCTTTTTTTAATTTTTATTTTTTCTTGTTTTTTAGAGAAAGAAAGTGCATACGTGCATGAATGGGGGGAAGGGCGGAGGGAGAGGGAGAGGGAGAATCTTAAGCAGGCTCCACATTTCAGCACAGAGCCTGATGCAGGGCTCGATCCCGTGACCCTAGGATCATGACCTGAGCTGAAATCGAGAGTCAACCCACTAAGCTTAACTCACTGAGCCACCCAGGTGCCTCCCCACCTCCCTTTTTTAAAGTGTTTTGAAAATTTTTTTTTTTTTTTTTTTTTAAGATTTTATTTTTAAGTAATCTCTGCACCCAACCTGTAGCTTGAACTCACAGTCCCAAGATCTAGAGTCTGGTGTTCTACCGACTGAGCCAGCCAGGCACCCCCTTCTTAAGGCATGATTCCCAGGAGTGGAGTTACTGGGCCAAAGAGGAGAATATTTGTAAAGCTAAAGGAAATGCCTGATGGTTTTTAGTTTTCTTTTAAATTAAATATAACCGTTTAAGAGAGAGTTACAGATTGGCTCAAAGGGCATATACACAAAACTTAAGTATAGCTTCACTACCAGAGTCTTGAGTCATGCCTGCTAGTGTTTTGGATTGCCGCATGGATCCTCAACCTCAGGCTCGAGGAGTAACACCCCTTAAATCTGTACCTCTGGATCTCTCTTACAAGTGCGCCTTCTAATTACCTCCCTGTTGAGCAGTCGCTAGCTTCTGCCACTGAGCGCTGACTTTTAAAGCATTAGTGGTTTTGCGACCCTGAAGCACCAAGTGCTTAAGGGTAGACCAAAGGAGATCTGAACACGTGTGTATGAGGCCCCAAGCTGGGAGCCAAATTTGCCTTCTAGAGGAGACAGAGCGCTGGCATTTCAGCTCTCTTCCTCTGTCAGCTCCCCTAACCTTGTGTAGGAGAAACCTGTAGGGGTGTTTCGTTGTCACAAACATTATTGTTTTGCTAATATCCCTGCAGTCCAAGCAAGCCCTGATGATTATGGGACTGAGCTGTTGAGACGATATCACGAAAACCTTTTGGAGATTTTCACAGACAACCAGACATTACTAAAAATGATCCCACACATGAAGGGTTTAGCCCCTGGAGAGAGAGAGGTAAGAGAAAAAGAAGGGGGGAGGGAGGGAGGGTGGGTAAAATGAGAGAAGGAAAAAAGATGAACATATATGCATACTTTAAAAATATATTTATATTACATAAATATACACACAGCCATATTGAGAAATGCTAAGGAGTCAGTAGAGGAGAAAGAAAACAAGATGATTTAATTTCTAGGGCATAGCAATAAGTTGGAAGTTGTAACTTCTGCAGTAATAAGAAAGGCATTCAGAAGGAAGTGTGAAGAACTTGGTCTTGTATAAAAGTCTCTCAGGTTGGGAGGTGGAGGATGTTGAAAAACCCCTCCCCAGAAATACGTCCACTGTAACCCAGGACCCCAACTTGCAGCTTTGCCACTTGTCTGGTGGCTAGAAAGTCCCTCACTGTATTTTTGTGCCACATTTTGAAGGTCATGGAGAAGCTTGTGAAACAGGACTCTGGCTCGGGTGGTTTCAGTTCTCTGATGTCAGCAGTTCTAGAAAAGCAGACTGTCTCTGCAACAGCCATTTGGCAACTGCTGCTGGTGGCTCAGGAGACAAAGACCTGCCCGTTGAACCTGCTCATGGAGGAAATACGAAGGGAGCCTGGTGCCGATGCTTTCTTCCGGGCAGGTAGGCTACCTGATCTCTGTCCTAGCTTTGCCCCTGGTAGAGATTATCGTCAGCCTTGCCAGAAACTAGAAAGAGCTCTCTATGGTCATCCTCCACATCCCCACCATTGGAAGTAAGGACTGGAAATTTTGTTCAAGGACATGGGGGTTTGTGAACCTTTGAAAATATGCAGAAATCTAAGCCGATATTAATTATACTGTAATTGCAGTGATGTTTGCCATTTTCCCCACTCCCAGCCCCAGGAAGAAGATCAGTGAAGTGTATTCTCACTATGAAGAGTGGAGCTGAGAAGGAGTGAAGGAAAAAATGGTGTTCATAGTTCCAGTCATGAGTTTGTAATCCTCCTTTCTTTCAGCGACCAACCCAGAAAGTGTGGCCTTAGAAGCCATGCTAAGGCATCGCAGACTGATTCTAGAGGCCATCCAACAAGGGACTGGACTCAAGTGCTTTACCGCAGAGGAGGAGCAGCTGGCAGAGGCTGTGAAGGAGGTGCGGGGGGGCGGGGGGGGGGGGGGGAGGAATGACAAACATTTTTCCAGAGAATTCTACCAGGCCTGGGATGCTCTTGTTCCTAAGAGAGACACCAAATTCCGCAGAGTGCCTGTTGCCTGCTGAGCCAACCCCTCGCGGCACCTCTTTGTTTTTTTATTCTCCCAACTCTGTGTGGCAGGTGATGTCATCCACATTTTATAGGTAAGGGAACTCAGGCTCCAAAGGGTTCCGTGGCATGTCTGGGATGCTCTGGCTGGTCAGAGTCGAAGTCAGGATTTGAACCCAGGCTCATGTGACTCAAACCTAGCTGTATTTCATTTGTCTAAACTTAGGTAAACTCAAAGGGAACCATGAGACTATGCCTCAACACGTTCTAAGGCGCAACTGCTTTCAAAGGGAGGAAAGTAAAATTGGTCTTATTACATACTCTGTTCTGGCGTCTAGGAAGAGCCAAGATAAACATAGATAGAACAAAGCTTTTGCCCATATGGGGTAGCAAATAGCGCCAGCTCATTTTCTGTAAGGCTTCTCGGTGTGGCCCGCATCCCAGAAAAACCAGGTGGGGACTAGGGGGGGATTCATGGCTGTCCAGCCCAGGATCATGTGCTTCTCCAGGGGGGAAGAATTCTAAAGGGACTGAAATTCAACTACAGGTTCACCTGTAGTGCTTTTTAATCCAAGTAGGCGTGGATGGTGTGCAGAAGGGCTGGTTTCTAGCTCTGTCCGCACCGGTGACAGCCCCACCTTGGCCTGACTCTCAGATGTGACGAAGGTGGTGCGTGTTTCTTTGGGGCTTCCAAGGAAAGATGTACCACTAGGCTCTCTCCAACTCGCCTCGTGCTTCAGGAATGGGGCTCCTGCAGTTGATGAGTTTGAGCCTCGCTAATGAGTCTCAGGCCTGCCTCCAGGGACATCAGGTTTATTTAGATAGGCTTGAAAAGAGCAGAAATAAAATGTCTTCCCGAACGAAAATTCCATTTGGCCATCTGTGGATGGTTTTAGCTTTATTTTCTCAGTGTACTGACTCTTTCTGCTGATAGCTGTAACATTCTGAAAGAGGATGGCTTTGAAATCATATTCTTGGCCTCTTTAAAGCCCCTATTTGAACCTTCTTTAAAAAGCTGAGTTTTTTCATGAAAGAAAATGTTTAAAAGGGTACATCTAAGTGTCTAAAAATGTGAGGCCACTGATCATGCAGAATCACTTCCAGACGTTGAGACAATTATGTATTATGAAAAATGATCTTGATCTTCAAGACAGAACCACCAGCTACCAAATCCTACAGCTTTCCAAGCTTTTAATATTAAGATCTAGAAAAGTTCTTTTGGAGACTCCTGGTTTCTGAGAAGATATTTCTCATAGAAAAGGCTTAATGCTTCCTTGCTTGTGCCTTCTTTGTATTTGCACATTTGTCTTGACATCTGTCTCTCTTTTTTTTTTTTTTTAATTTTGCCCATTTCCCTGTTCTTGGGGAAAAGAGGGTTCTCCACATTTATCACAAGAAATGTAAACTTGTTACAGAGAGAGCAGTGCCTTCCTGAAATCAGCTTTTTTCCCTTAAGTTGAAAACCATGGAGAAAACTGCTGATACTAACCACAAACCTTTGTCTCCTGGTATTCATTTAGATTCTGAGCATTTCCCCTGAGACAGCCAGCCCTGAAGCTTCCCTGAAAGCAGTGCTGAGCAGAGCCACGGAAAAATCTGTCGCGGCCGTTGAAATATGTTCCCTCCTGTGCAGTGTCCACAGATCTTTCCCAGGCCTGCAGCCTGTCATGCATGAGTTGGCATACACTGGTAAGGAACAGAGTGGGGTGGGGGTCCTGTCAGGCCCGCGGGTGGTTCCCCTGTTAGAGAGAAGAGGCAGTAGTTTGCACAAGAGTTCATCCATTGCTGCCTTACTCCTTCTGTATGCTCTCGGTACCTGGAGGAGTCCTAGGCTACGTGTGAAGTGATGCTCTTTACGTGTATCGGCGAGTCAGGGTGACAAGGGTATCACTTTAGAGTCTGAGGAGGGTCTCGAGTAGTCTCCAGTGTATCCTAAGAAGAAAAGTTGGGAAGCAAAGTAGAAACGCAGGAGAATTTCCAGAGCCGTGTGATTTCTCTTACATGCAGGCTTCCTTACTCAGGAAGGTGGAGAGAAGGAAAGGTGGAAAGTGAGCAGTAAATTTCCCCGCGCAGCCAACGACCGAACAGATGAGAAGGTAGCCGAGCCAGCGGAGGAAGGCTGCCGGTCTGGGAAGCAGAGCAGTCAAGGAGAGACCGGCTCCTTGCCAGAGCCACAAGCGAAAAACACGTCTGCCTCCCCCGACCCTGCCAAGAAGAGCTTCGTCTGTAAGGCCTGTGACAAAAGCTTCCATTTCTACTGCCGTCTGAAGGTGCACATGAAGCGCTGCCGGGTGGCCAAGAGCAAACAGGTGCAGTGTAAGGAGTGCAGCGAGACCAAGGAGTCTAAGAAGGAGCTGGAAAAACATCAGCTGGAGGCCCACGGTGGAGGAGGAGAGCCCGATGCCCCGAAGAAGAAGAAGAAGAGGCTTCCAGTGACATGTGACCTTTGTGGGAGAGAATTTGCCCACGCCTCAGGTACTTTGAGGCGGGCGAGGTAACTTAAGAGGGTGATAACTCTGGACATCGCAGTGTGGATTCCAGGCCTTGCGTCTCGTATGCAGTGAGGGCCGTGGACCGGCCTGGGGAACGGAGCGGGTTCCTACAGACGCAGGGTCATGTGTTGAGAAGAGCGTGAGCTTTGGCGTCAGCTCTCTTAACTTCCCCACCTGTTAGGTAGGCGCCCTGATAGCACCCGTTTTTTTGAATTGTTGTCAAGATTTAGGATAATACAGTTACACACCTGACGTGCAGTGCCTACGACAGAGTTAGGACTTCGTGAACTGTGGCCATTATTATTCAGAATAACAGCCAGCTATTTAACACTCGACTCTTAGCTTTCCACGCTGTTACTTGTTTCTCGATAATAAGTAAGTCACAGAAACCATGGGGTGTATAGCCAAAATTATTTACCCTTGTCCCAGATGTCGGGGAAACCTAATGAAACGTAAAGTGAGTTCTTGTTCCTCTGTGGCAGGCCCTATTTAAGAGAAAGAGGGGATGGGAAAGATAAACCCAGAACACTTTGTGCCTGAACCAAACAGGTGGGGCCGAGGTGACCTCTGGAGTGCTGGGCGGTGGGTGGGTGAGCAGCACGGCTGTGTGAGGTCGGAGGGAGCGTGGCCTGCTGTCCCGTGGTTCGTGCTGGGCTTCCTCTCACGGCCTGGTCTCAGACAGCGCTCTCGTGTCCTCCTGCCGGCTTCGTCACGCTGCTTACTGGTGTCCCTCTGGTCCCTAGGCATGCAGTACCACAAACTGACAGAGCACTTTGATGAGAAGCCTTTCTCCTGTGAAGAGTGTGGGGCAAAGTTTGCGGCCAATTCTACCCTGAAGAACCACCTCCGCCTTCACACTGGGGACCGCCCGTTCATGTGCAAGCACTGCCTCATGACCTTTACCCAGGCCTCTGCCCTGGCCTACCACACCAAGAAGAAGCACTCGGAAGGCAAGGCGTGGAGAATTTCTTCATTTTCCCCGCCGACTTTAACTGTATGAATTGCCTAAAAACCCGTGGATCTGGGCATGATAAAGATCTCAGGTAGCTTACAAACAGCGACCGTGCAGCCTGTGGGCACACGGATGACCAGGAGTAGTACATAGGTGCACAGGTGTGCAACACGCTCCGGTGAGAGTGTGTGAAGAGAGGCTGGCTCACCTGGGCTGGTGACTTCGTAGTTGGAATCTACATGAAGCCAGGGGTTCCTTGGGCTTCGAGGTGGAATTCAGGCGTGAGAAGAACCTTGGTTTGGCACCTGCTGTGGCGCTCGCAGCGGCAGGGGCTGAGTGATGAAGCTGGACGTCCTGTGCTCACAGAGCTGACGGTCTGGGGTGTGTCTGGGAAAGAGACAGGTGCCGTTGGAACAGGGAGTAACACCGGGGAGATGGAGGAATGAGGGAGGGGTTTCTAGTCCAGTCGGAGGGGAGGCGTGTTGTCAGAGAAGGCTCCTCGGGAGATTCTCTGCATCGTTCGGCACATTTCTGTGGAAGTGACGGTCCCACCGTCCTCTCACCCGGACTGCGGGAATAGCCACCCAACTGGCGTCCTGGCTCTCCCCTTCTCCCTGGACTGTGTTCCCGGTCCACAGCCCCAGGGATCCTTCCAAAACTAAACCATATCCTCTCCCTTCTCTGCTCAAGGCCTGTGTGCGAAGGCTGTCCGCCTCGCTTGGTGGAAAATCTGAAGGCCTTACGACAGCCTGCCAGGCTCCGTGTGACCAGGTCCCCTGGGCCCTCTCCCCTGCCCACACCCTGTTCTCTCCGCTATACCTGCCGTGGGCCCTGCATTCTTGTCCTTCCCGCTGCTCGGAATGCTTTTCATCCCTCCCCACCTCCTTCGGCTCTTTATTCACACTTCTTCCCGTGAGTCCTTTCCTGACCGCCCCGTGTGAAATCGCAGCCCCAGCCGCCCCCCCTCCCACCCCCCCACCCCCCTACCCCCACCCCCCGTTCCCCTGCGTGGCTCGTCTCCACAGTACTTGTCACCGGCCATCTTCTCTGCTTCATTAGTTTACTGTGTTTCTAGTGAGTCTCCTCCTGTCAGAATGCCAGCTCCCTGAGGGTAGGGCTGTTAGTCTTTCCCCCCACCACTGCGTATTATTGGAACTTAGAATAGTACTTAGCAAGAGTGGATAGACACTCAGTAGACATTTACTGACTGAATGACTTTCCTGAGCACGACTCCAGGTAGCAGGGGCAGAGTCACTATACACAGCCTGCTCTCGTGGAGTTTACATTCCACTGGGTAAGAGAGACCGTGAACAAAGGTGTAATACACGGTCAGATGGTAGTACTTGCCCCGACGAGAAGTAAAGCAGGGTGAGCGGCAGGAGGGCGGCAGGGCTGGGGTGGGGCGCCCTCTGTGTCGTCAGAGAAGGCCTCGATGAAATGAGGTTCGTGTGGAAACCCGAGTGAAGTGAGAGCCGGAACCGGTGGCGGATCTAGAAAAGCCTCACAGGCGCAGAACCCCCTCTCCAAGTGGGGAGGAGCCTTGCCTGTTTGAGAGACCACAGGAAACTAGAAGGGGCCAAAGCAGCCTAAACGAGACAAGAGGGTGAGAGGTAAGGCTGGACACGTTGCCAGAGGCCAGGTCTCGTAAGGGTCTTGTTTTGTTTCTTCTAAGTTGTTGTTTTTAAGTTTATTTGTTTATTCTGAGAGAGAGAGAGCACGCGTGTGCACACACACGAGTAGGGGAGGGGCAAGAGAGAGGGAAAATGGAGACCCCCCGGGCAGGCTCTGCACTGTCAACATAGAGCCTGATGTGGGGCTCGAACTCACGAACCGCAAGATCACGACCTGCGCTAAAACCAGGGGTCGGACGCTTAACCAACTGAGCCACCCAGGTGCCTGTAAGGGTCTTGTAAGTCAAGGTTGGGACCGGTTGTTATGCAGAAAGTGCTAGTTTCTATTGCTGCTGTAACAAATTACCACACACAGTGGCTTAAAACAATGCAAACGTAGTATCTTGCCATTTTAGAGGTAAGGGGGCCAAAAGAAGTTTTAACGAGCGTAGAGTCAAAATTTGGCAGGTGTGTTCCTTCTGGAGGCTCGGGGCAGAACTCGTTCCTTGTTTTCCCAGCTTCTAGAGGTTGTCTGCCTTCCCCGGCTCGTGGCCGTGGCGCTGCAACCTCTGTGTCCCTCATCCCGCCTCCTCCTCTGACCCTCCTTGCTCCCTCTTCCAAGGACCCTGGTGATTATGTTGGGCCTGCTGGCATAATCCAGGATAATCCTGTCATCTGAAGATCCTTAACTTAATCATACCTGCAAAGCCCCCTTTGTCATGTGAGGGGACACATCCCCAAGTTTCAGGGGCTAGGACGCGGACGTCCTTGAGGGCCATGATTCTACAGCAGGAAGCCATAGGACAGTTGTGAGCAGAAGATCCCTAGGATGTGACTTAGGGGTTTTGGAGTTAATTCTGGCGACTCCAGCCTGTCGGCTGTGATAGGGCAAGAGTGTGCCCGGGGAGGCGAGGTGGGCCAGTCATCTGGTGTGGAGGTGATGAGGCGCTCAGCTGGAGCTGTGCTAGGAGCGGTTGTAAAACGTTCATGTTTGAGAATGCGTTGTTGACGCCGAAGTACAGGACCCACGCCGGGCTGGGTGCCGATGTGAGGGGGGAGTTTAGGGCGGCCTGGAGTTTCTGGCTTGAGCAACTGAGTACTAGATGGTGCTGCCGTTCACTGTGGTGAGGAAGCTGGAGTGCGTGGGGGCGGGGGGTGCTGGGGTTGCTGGGGACAGGGAATTGGGAGCTGTGTCTGCAGTATCGGTTAGACCTCCAGGCGGAGAAGGAGGGTGATGGGCGGTTGGATGTGCAGGTCCGCAGTTCTGGGGAAAGCTGGGAGCCGGAGACAAAAATGTGGCCGTTGTCAGGGTACAGATGGCATCTGAGCTCCGGGATAAGGTTCTCTACGAAGTGTGAATAAGGAAGGCCAAGGGCTGAGTCCTGGGCTTCTTAATAATTCCACTCTTGATTGAAGAAACCCTTTTTTCCCTAACGAATCTTATTTCAAAGCCCCACATGTGAACGATGAACATGGCATTGATTGCTCTCGCTGAAGCAGGCCCTAGGGTTTGGGGGACCTGGACCCTTGCCTCACTGATTTCTCCACGTCTCTGTTGGCCCATATGGACATTGGAGGCACAGCTGGTCGAGTGGCTTACAGATGCCGGCGTCCGAGCCTTGCTCTGTACCTGTATTTTCTAACAGTCTTTGGCAGTCTGGTCCTTGTATTCTCATAATGTGCATGAGGAAATAGAGAAGCCAAATGATTTATAATAACTTTATAGCAAGTCAGCGGGAGAAGGCTTCCATTCTCTGAGTCCCCGTCTGTCACCTTTATGTGAAGTCGCAATTCTGCACTGTGGCTGTGGCAAGGAAGGGATCCAGACCCTGGGCATGAGGATGTACCTGGGCATGAGGACGTATCTGTTTCCTGGGAGTGGAATGAGCTCTTCCGTGCTTGGGGTGGCCTGGTTAGCAGATGGGTAGTCTGTGTGATGAGAGCTCTGTCCTCATTCCTCAGGGGAGAGAGACCACACTGTGCCATCAGCTGTGTGTGTGCCGCCGTCTGATAGAGGGGCTCAGACCTCTCACCCGGTGTGTTGCAGATTGCTTGTGGTTTAATGTCCTCTCCCAGATCATATTCCCCACCACGTGCCTTGCGATGTGATCTTGTTTTAGGAATGCCCTGAATGTTTGGTGCTGTTTCTAATGGGTAAACTCGTGTATGTTTCCAGGGAAAATGTATGCCTGCCAGTATTGTGATGCTGTGTTCGCCCAGTCCATTGAGCTGTCCCGCCACGTGAGGACCCACACCGGGGACAAGCCATATGTCTGCAGGGACTGTGGCAAGGGCTTCCGGCAAGCCAATGGCCTGTCCATCCACCTGCACACCTTTCACAGTACGTACCGAGATTGTGGAGTGGATGTCAGGCACTGGCTCTGAGAGGGCTCGTAGCAATCATGACAGAAAGTGACACTCCACCAGAGCCAGCCCCGTTTGCTGCCTTCCCCTCCCCTATTCTCCTGCAAAACCGAGTCCCTTGTTCCTATTCCAAGAAAAATCCCATTTTAACGTGTCATCGTGTAACGTCCAGGCTGTTTCCTTGTCTCCTTTTTAGCCCACCTGGTACTGCTTGGCTGACAAAGGCAAATTATGCTTGAGGGAGATCCTTGATAACAGGCTGCAGAGCACCAGAATATTCCCATTAGTCCACGGAGCTTCTCTTTCCACGCCCCCTCCCGCCCCCACTCATCTCATAGCCCTACCCGCCTTCCCCATTGGAGCGGCCGGACGCTGTCTGAGCTCATGCACACCGTTGTACGTGGTCCCTGCTCACGCCGCCCTGAAAGCCTTCTGGCCCGCGTTCTCTCTCCAGGGCTCCCCTGGCCACTTGGTCAGTGGGGTCTGCCCCCATTTTTGTCCCCTTCTACTGGCACTGATACAAAGACGTGCTACTGTTCGACACACACATAGGAGGGTACGGAAAACTCCGTCCTCATTCCGGCCTCAGGAGATGGCCAGTGTGGTGTCTGGCTGGCCACATTGCGTCTTCTCCAGCAGCAGGCGTGTGATCGACACCGTGTCCCCGGGAGTTAGGGGGAGCCGGGCTCTGAAATCACACGGGCCTGGACTTGAATCTTGACCCTGCCGTTTTCTTCCTTGAGACCTTAAGCAGATTTCTTTACCTTTCTAAGCCTCCCGTACCCCTTCTGTACATGAGAGAAAGGGATGCCGCCACCTTGGATCGCTGTGAGAGTTAGTGAGGTATCCCGTGTAAAGCGTGACACAGAAATGCTCACTAAATGCCAGATGTTATTACTGGTGATGGAAGCAGCCCTCCCAGATGCCATGTGTCACCGTCAAAACCGGTCTCTCTAGCACGTCATGCACCCTGCATACCCTTCTCCCTTCTCCCCTCCCCACCTCTGTTTCCCTTCTCCCCTCTCCTCTCCCCTCTCCCCTCCCTGCCTCTGTTTCCCACACACCAGTTTCTAGCAAACACAGGGCCTCACAAACATGTACTTAATGTCGACCCATGCAAATCTGTTATCTGCCAGCTGGCAAAGGACATTGTTGGGGCTCCTCTGTGCCCAGCCCGGGGCTGGACACTGTGGACGATGCAGGAGGTATACACAGGGCTGCCCCCTTCCCCCAAGGTGTTCCTGGGTCCCCACGTCCAGCTCGTGAGGCTCCCAGATGAGTGAGATCTGGCTTGGATCTAGTGCCATCATTTTATGTCCTTTCAGCCTTTTTGAATGCCATGCTCTTCTGGTCTCCTTTTCCTGGTAGCATTACCGGGGAGAGGGGTGAGGGCGGGACCGGTCAATTGTCAGGACGCAGAGGACCCCAAAGACTTCTGGGTCTTAGGAAGCGTCCCCGGTGGCAGGCCAGCATCCAGGCCCCTCTCCTCAACTGTTCCTTACCTGTGTCGCAGGCCTGCATCATGGCTTGCGGAGAACCGCTTCAGAGCGCCCTGACAGCAGCGTAAACTGAGATTTCAAGAGCTCATGTCCACAGGGAAACTAGTTGATGACACCGAGTGCTGCTGCGCGTCCAGATTCTTGAATTAATCTGACTCGGTGCACGTGTAGGATTGGCTCGTGGGCAAAGGATGAAAACATTCTGCCTTCCGTTGCTTTCAGAAAAAATAAACTGAAGTTTCCTGCCAAAGCGACAGCACACGTTTCCTGCATCGGTGCTAGTTCTTGTTTGTGAGGCCTCACTGCAGAGTTGGCATGTCCAGTTAAGCAGGTGGCTCGGAGCAGGGCCACGGGAATGAGAGCTGGGACTGTCACCCAGTTCAGCCATTCCCACTGGTGTCACTGCGCA
This sequence comes from Neofelis nebulosa, assembly GCF_028018385.1. Lineage (NCBI taxonomy): Eukaryota > Metazoa > Chordata > Mammalia > Carnivora > Felidae > Neofelis > Neofelis nebulosa. The sequence goes on along the minus strand of NC_080783.1, from coordinate 205,771,124 downwards.
GGCAGTCTGTAAGCCTTGCTTTTCCTAATCTCTAAAATAGGATGATAATAGATCCCACTCGTAGGATTATTGGGAGGATAAAGGGAGTTAATATGTGTAAGGCACTTAAAACATGTCTGTCGCATGGCACTCATTAAACATTGAAAATGTTTTCTTTCTTGAGTCTAAGGCGAGGAGCGAGGAAGCCTTCTTCCTGTCAGTCATGTGCTGACAATAAAGGAGATAGCATGCTCCGGGGAGTTTGTTGGAAATCTCTGTAGAAAACGAGAAAACTCAGAAATGCCCACCGCGAGCAGGGAACGAGCAAGGGCACTGCTCCGTGCAAAGTACTTAAGCGGAATTTAACTTGTAGGGTGTAACGTGAGGAATCGGGATGAACCGCTTGATGCCGCAGAGGTGGTTAGTACAGAGGCCTCGGGGGAGTCCCTCCTCCCGGGACGAAGGTAGGGGGCAGTCAGGTGACCACCGCACTCGCAGCTGGTCCTCAGAGTCTGCGGCCGTGCCTGACGTCTGAACGGAGTCTGGCACCTGGAGCTGCGCACAGCCCGCGTCTCACTGACTGCTGCCTGTCGTTTCTTTTCCCCTCCGCCTCTTCTCACGATGTCCCGTGGCACCAGACATAGAAGATCCCTACGACTGCAAGAAATGCCGGATGAGCTTCCCCACCCTGCAGGACCATCGCAAGCACATCCACGAGGTCCACTCCAAGGAGTACCACCCCTGCCCCACGTGCGGGAAGATCTTCAGCGCCCCTTCCATGCTGGAGCGGCACATGGTGACCCACGTCGGGGGGAAGCCCTTCAGCTGCGGGATCTGCAACAAGGCCTACCAGGTGACCTCAGGCTCTGCCAGGAGCGCCTCCCCCTGTCCCCAGGCTGCCCTCCCTCCGATCTGCCGGGAGCCCTGGAGACGCTGATGTGGCCGCTTCCCGTGAAGGATGCAGCTTGTAATTACTCAGACTCTCGAGGGTAATCTGGTCAGAGTAATGCTGTTGGGAGCTTTAATTGCCGAGAATTCCTACACCTCTTCTCTCAGGTCTCAGCCTTGTCACGAACTGAATGCTGCTTTTTCCCTGCGGACATTCACACTCTGTGGAACCCATTGACCCTGTGTGTCAAGGGATGTGAGAGTGACGATGGCTGCGTAACACTGCCTGGAACTCCCTTATCTAGCACAATTACTGGGTGGTGGTTGTTGTGTAACTCCCAGGGAAGGGGGTCTGCTTTTTCACCTTCGAATTTGGTATATGATTAAGGGGAAACCCCATATGGAACTAAAAAGAAACCACATACGAGAAACTCAACTCTAAAACTACAGAGAAAACGGTGGTTCTTGTGACAACTGTAAGATTTGGGTGTACGGAGAGAAGCACAGCTCAACAGAAATGGAGCACTAACTTTGTGCCGAGCTGGTGCTGTGACGTCAGGGTTACAGAGCTGAGTAAGGCCTGGGCTTGGCCTCTAGGAAAGCGGAACTGTAGGCACAGTGTCTCGGGGCTCTTCTGGAGCCCGGAAAGGAGTAGCAGTTGCTCATGCAGCAGGGACAACAAATGCTCCCGCTCCAGGAGGGTCTCTGCTGCTTCCCTGGGCCTCTGGGAGGCAGTGAGATACAGCCCACACACTCCAGGTGGAAGGCCAGGGTTTGGATCCTGGCCCTGCTCTATACTAAATCATATGACGTTGGGCAAATCATTTAGCCCCTCTGTGCCTCAGCTTGCACCTCGCTAGAAAGGTTCTGGCCTCTCTCTCATAGGCTTGTTGTGAGGGGTGAGAGTTTCTGAAGGGCCAGGCTGAGCCCTGCCCCATAGTAGCCTCTTGGCAAATACACAGGTGCCTTGTTCCCCAGCCTTTCCTCTCGCATGGGCTCTCGGTGTGACAGGTAAGAGTGTGGGTCTAGGCCCATAAGCTCATTTGTCTCACGAGGGCCTGGTGAACTCTCCAGCTTGTTGGAACGTTCCAAGACTTAACATTTGCCGTATTCCTTGCAGCAATTGTCTGGTTTGTGGTACCACAACCGGACCCACCACCCTGATGTGTTTGCCGCTCAGAATCATCGATCTTCCAAATTTTCATCGCTCCAGTGCGGCTCCTGTGACAAGACCTTTTCCAACACCGTCGAACACAAGAAGCACATCAAAGCAGAGCATGCAGGTGAAGTTCGGGTGCCTGTAGACGGGGTGGGAGCTGACGGGTGGAGTGGCTCGATGACAGCATCCTGAGCTCTGTCCACAACCCCAACTTCCGGGGCTGTGGTGTGGTGTGGCGTGGCAACTGCCTTCGTTCTGTCCCAGCACACCACCGCACTGGCCCGTCGGTAACGGTAAGCAGCAGCTTGAGTGGCTGTGGTTTTCAAACCCAGAGGCGTGGAGCACCGTAAGCTCCTATGGGCCCCTGAGCAACAGTGGTTCATCATGGTACCCGGGAAGTGGTGGACGGGCTTGGGTGGACTCCTGACTCTGGCACTGATCGGCTGCGTGGCCTCGGCCGGTGACCGCTCTCTTCTGAGCCAGATTCCTTCCCTTCAGAAAGTTCTTAATACCTCCCTCGCAGGTCAGTCTGCGGGGTAATCACTGCGGGCTTGAAGCATCTCCTGTGTGTGAGGCGCACACTGAGCTCTGGTGGGTGCCTTCTCCTTCCCCTCTCACGGCAGCCCTGCTTTCCTCCGGGCGGCCCGTTCTGATCTGGTGCTCTTTACACTAGACCGCACTAACAGGTTGTAGGCACGAGGTTCCCCGGGGAGACGGGGAGACGCTGGCTAAGTGTTCGCCGTCACTGCCACCCCCAGCCCTGTGCCTCTCCGGCCCGAGAGGGCCGTCCTCTTGTTTGTTCCCAGCACCTCTTTCCTTGTGTGCCCCGCAGATGCGAAGTTCCACGAGTGTGACCAGTGTAAGGAGCTCTTCCCCACACCGGCTTTGCTGCAGGTTCATATCAAGTGCCAGCATTCAGGTCAGTGCCCCTTCCACGATGTTCCTGGGCCCCGCCGCCCCGGGGATGCTCTTCTCCACCGTCCACGGCTGTGCGGTGTGTGGTCCAGGACCCTTAATCACCGTGTGCCTCAGTTTCCTCATCTATCAAACGGGGACAATCGTAGTGCCTCCTTCCTCACGGCGTAACCGCAAACTGAATGTGTTCGTACCCAGGGAACACGGGAGGCGCGACCCCGGTGAGCATCCCTCAAGCGCCACTGTGGCTATCGTAGTCGGGGCCGTGTCTCATCATACCTGAAATGCTAGTTTTTAATGAGCCATTAAGAAAGAAACACTGCTGCCAATTAAACTATACTTAGTTGTCACTTAGAATTTGCAGGCCATTCTCAGTGCCGTTTGGGACTTAATGTGACAGAGGCTGTACGCACTCCTGTGTGTGCACGTCGGGAGGAAGGTAGACAGAAATTACCGTGAGCAGCCGCTTCTCAGAGTAGCTCTCAGTTTGACCGCCAGGGTATGTGTCGTCGTGCGTGATGTCTACTCCGCATCAGCAGCACTGGGGACGGACACACGCAGGCCGTCGGTGTTGGTCCCCTGAGCGTTAGGGAAGACTAGCCCCTTTGTCCTGCTCTGGGGATGTAGCTGAGCGTCCACCGCTTACCGCGTCCCTCCTCAGCCATTTGGTTCCTGTGAGCCAGCAACGTGCGCTGCTCCCGTCTCGGGGGTTTCCTTCGAAGCCCTGGACGCACACTCCGCAGGGCTTGGTGCCGCCACCTTAGACGTCCGTCCCTGTGCAGCCGTTGGTAATTGTACGTCACCCGCCGCCTGGCCCGCAGCAGTCGTGAGATGCCGTTGGCTCCGTGTCAGGGATGTTAAAACGTGCTTCTGGGACCTGATGAAGTGTAGTATCGTCCGCACCCTTACCTGCAGTTGAGTGAAGAATGGGCTTCAGCAGAGGCACTTGGAGCCTGAATCTGGTGCTGTGCTGCAGAGCCCCTCACCTGCGTGGGGCCCGTTCCTGTATCTTTCACGTTGCGTTCCTTTTCCTAAAGAGGATCCCCCAAAGCTACAAGCTTCAGGCCCCTCAGAACCTACATCTGCGTCTGCACCTTGATCCCGGCCGCGCGGCCTCTCCCCTGTGCCTGCTCTTCCTTCTCTCAGTCGTTCCACCCACAGCCCGTCCTCTGTGTCCCCCTCTTCCAGGGTCGCAGCCGTTCAGGTGCTTGTACTGTGCGGCTACTTTCCGCTTCCCGGGAGCACTGCAACACCACGTCACCACGGAGCACTTCAAGCAGTCAGAGAGCACCTTCCCCTGTGAGCTCTGCGGGGAGCTCTTCACCTCGCAGGCCCAGCTTGATGGCCACTTGGAATCTGAACACCCAAAGGTGACGGGCTCTGAGACTCAAGCAGCAGCCTCACAGGTGGGGCAGGTGATGCTGGGGCCTTCGGATATGAGGGTGCTAACACGAGGTTCCTAAGGCTTCTCTAGAGGCAGCTCTGTCATGCCACCCGGCCTTTCTTTCCGGCTCCCAAAGGGTCCCATGAGTAATTATACTCACGACCAAGAGGGCCTTGTAGAAGAGTCTCTCTGGACCTCTTAACCAAACAAAACAGAAAATTCTAGTCTCCTGGCGAACACATGCAGATGGCCCCTGGGTAGAGGGATCCTGGAACGAGAATTTCCACAAGCACAACAAGCTTGGTTTCTCCTCATTCACACACTCCCCATCTTCTGCAAAACACCCTGGGGTACGGCAGGAGCTGCGGGAGGCCTCAGAGAAGAGGGGGTGAGCTCTCTGTCGGGACCCCTGCCGTTGAAGCCTGAGACCAACCACCTTCAGGGCCAGAGACACGTTCGAAACACATTGGGTGTGTCAGGGCCATTCACCTTTCCCGGGGGGAAGCTCGCCTCTTCTGATGTTTCAAAACTAAGCTTGCTCCAGCCCCTGTCTGTGTCCCTGGTCCTCTTCCTGCTCTTCCTGTCTTCTCCAGCGAGGGTGGGTAGAGGAGGAAAAGAAACCCAGTTCTGTCGATCGTCTGTGGGTGGACTGGAACGGAAGCATTAACTGCTTGAACGGTCCTGCTGTCCAGCCCCACAGATGAGTCCTTTGTGAGCCGTGTTCTTACGGGCCTCTGTGCGAGCAGAGACCAAGGCAGGTGGGCAGGCTCCAGGGAAGTCCCTGCTGCTGTGTCACCCAGGATGGCTCTGCTTTGATCTTTTTTATATACTAGGATTTTATATACTAGGATTCTTGGTAAGTTATGATGTCTTATGAGGAGGGGGAAGAAAAAGGTTTCTGTTGCTAAAGAATAAGGAGAAACAGTTTGAAAACTGCTATCCCGGGTGATTTTTTATTAGACCTCAGAATTAGTCCCCTCACCCCCACAGCACAGACAGGTGACTGAGCTTGGCCTCCCCTGCTCTGCCCCCTCAGGTCTAGCGCTCTGCTCCTCACTCCGGGCTGATTCTCAAGAGCCAGGGTGGCTGTGCCCACTATGGGCTCTCTGGTTTCAGAGTATCAGGGGGCACCAAGCTGTCCCGAGCTCCACAGGCCACGAGCATCAGCGTGGAGGTCCGGGCGGGAAATGGGTGTTTCGCCACAGACTGGCTCTCCCTGGGATGGGAAGGCCGTCTGGAACAGGTGACCCGGATTTGGAAGACGTCCGTGTGGCCTTGGAGGGGGGCTGCCAGCCTGGGGAGGCAAACGAGGGATCTGACGGAAGTCACATTTCCTCCGCTCGTCCCTGCTCCCAAGTTCTGTAGCCACACAGCCTCCAAGGAAGGCTCTTTGCCTGACTGAGGGCCAGAGACACTGCCTTTGGCAAGCCAAGGCTTCCGATCAGTCTTTCCGTTTCCGTGGTCAAGCCTGAGACCGGCCACCTTCAGTAGCATTCCTTTCAGTGGCATTCCCCTCCGCAGCGTGATCCTCGAGACAGGAAAACCCAGTGTAAGAAACTGAGCCCGTGTTCACCGGTGGGTAATCACAGAGTCCGGGCACCCTGAGATGGCGTACTGAGCTAAATTATAGCAATTTAGCACACGGAGTTATTTAAATTGTTTGCCTGCCTTCTCTTTTGCATCGCTGCTGTGTTAGACTTGCCTCTTCCCATTAGGCACATGTAATTGCTCTCCTCAGGTGAAAACATAAATATCATCATTACAGCATGAGACGAAAACCACGTAAATTCTGGGGAGCCCACTGTGGACACTGCCCAGAGCCGTCTCGCGGTCTTTCCCTTTCAGGTGATCCAAACCCCAGAGCCGGCGGCCCCGACAGAGCAGGTGATCACCTTGGAGGAGACCCAGCTTGCTGGGTCACAGGTGTTTGTGACCTTGCCGGATTCACAGACGTCTCAGACCAGCTCTGAGCTTGTGGCGGTGACCGTGGAGGATTTGCTAGATGGTACCGTGACCCTCATCTGTGGCGAGGCCAAGTGAGTGGCTGCCCATCCAGGGGAGGGCCCTGCGTTTGCCGCAGAGAGAACGCTCCGCAGCTTTGCCCTTTGCCCTCCGCCCCCGGCTGGCCCGAGTAGTGGGCATCTTAGCCTCCACCAACTGGAACACTCTCGCTTCGGTCTCATAGAACCAACAGTGCTGCCCTTCAGAGGGGACGGGCCTACTGCAGTGGCCTCTGTGATGAGCAGTGGGACGGGAGCTGGTGGCCAGGGCACCAGAGAGGGGCTCTGTGCCGGCAGCCTTCCCTGCAGAATGGCAGGTGCCTGTGGGACGGCGGTCACATATCGGGGGCAGCCTTCCCTGTGCAGAATGGCAGGGGTGTGGGGGACAGTGGCCCACAGATCGGGGCTGCCGGTGCCTTCTGGCCGTCTAAAAATGAGAGCAAAGCACAACGGACCATCCAGAGACCCCCAGGCTGGTGCACACTGGCCTCTTCCTCACCCTGTCATCCTCCCACCTGCTCGGGAGGCCCAGCCCACTCCCGGTGGATGGGGAGCGGCGTGTTAACGCGGGAAGGCCTCGCTTCCATGCCGAGTCCCACCTCGTCAGGACCGTCAGCCCTTCCCCAAACGAGGCCTTGCCGTGTTTCTGCGGGAAGCAGTCAGTGTGGGGCCGTCCCGCTGCAAAGACAGTCCCTGCCTTTCCAGGATATTTTCCGTGGTGTTCTGTACCTGAAGGCTGGTTCCCGCAGCCTTCCCACATTCTCCTCACCCCTATTTCCGGTCAGAGCGGGAAATGTCTACGTGGCCCGCAACCCTCGCTCCCTCACTCTGGAGCTGGTGTTAACGGCCAATGAACCAGTGCCGGGCCGGGTGCGGTGGTGCCCGTGGTTGCCCCTGGCTCTTCCTCCGGCCCCACTCCCCCTGCCTTGCGAGGGGCCTGTCGTCCGACTCTCCAGGCTGCCGCTGTTACCACAGGGTCGTGAGCCTTTGGAGTCTGAATTTCACCCAGTTTTTTATGTGCGGTTCCTAAAATATAATCTGATAATTAATGGTTTGTGGAATCCATTATGAAGTGCAATTAGATGGATGTAGGTTCCCGCCGTTTGGAGGGAACGGCTAGCATTTGTCTTCTTTCCTCGATGCCAGGAGGTCGCAGTCTGCTAGTGCAGTGTTTACACAGCAGCCAGGGCTCCCTGCCACGGCGAGGGGCTTGACCCCCCGCGGAGGTAGTGCCCAGTTGCGTCGGCCCCCCGCGAGCCCACGCCTCCTTGCCGAGCACATTTCGCGTCACCCCGTCCGAGCAGGGGCAGGGGGTCAGTTTGGGACCCGGTGAGGACTTCACCGCCTCCGCGCCCCACTGGAAGGGCGGAAGGCGGAGCCTTGCCGCTGACCGGTGCGTTCACTGCGGCCATCTGGCCGTGTGCGCGGGCGGGTGAGCTCCAGCGCAGGCCTGTGCACGCCAGGCAGCTAACTGCTCCTGCCTCCGCTCGCGTCCTCGTTTTGACGTGCAAGTCACTTGAGCTTGTCGGCTCAGGGATCTTCCCATTGTGGAGTAAATGAAGTTTTCAAAGGCAAGTCCTCAAAAGCCAAAACCTGACCAGAAGATGGTGCTCAAACCCTTAAGACGTGGCCTCCGCGTGAAGCCCTCTCTGCTCCTGCCACGGCGGTCTCTTCTGAAGGTCTTTCGGTCCCGTGAGCCGTCAGACCGGGAGAGCTCTCGATCTGCAGCCGGCAGAGTGGCACCGAATCGCCCCTTGGGACCAGACGAAACCCTCCGGAAGAGAATGGAGTGGCCCGTGCTTACAGCGCCACGGGGGCCAGCCCGGCGGATAAGAGTGCCGCTCCTCACGAGCCTCGGCGGTGGCTGGGGATTGCAGCGCCGTCAGAATCCCTTCTAGTCGAAAAACAAATAGAAACTTAATTGCTAAGGGCTTGTAGGGAAAAGTGATTTTTCTTTTTAAAAAAGTCTCCTGATGAAGGAAAGCTGAAGTTTTTAAACCAAGTTCCAGATCTTTTCAAGTACCGAGAAATCCTTTCTCAGGTCTCCGGTGGAGCCCCACATTGTGGCACGGCACACATTTCCTCCAGAATCGCCAGACCCGCAGCTCACTGTGCTGGGAGCAAACAGAGGGGTCGGACCTGTGCTAGGTGCGCGCCTGCCCCGTGGCCCGTTCGGCAGGAGGCACGGACCCTGTGCCGCTTCTAGTCGACAGTGAGGAAAGGTGCGTCCTGAGTTTAGTCTCCGAGTGGACCTCTGCAGGGCACTGCGCGGCGGTGATTTTACAGTGTCCCTCCCCAAAGATGCCTAAGTGTGGATTTTAATTGTAGGAAGACTTTTTCTAGCTCTGCTGTTTTTGTTCTTTCCTCCCACTGCTGCCCAAGAGACCTTCTGAATGTCTGCCACAGAGGACATTGTCATTGTGCTCTCCTCGGTCCCCGTCACTTGCTTTCTTATGGCAGAGGTGTCTGTCTGCCTCGTTGCCAGGGATGCGCCCCGCTGGCCTCCAGGCTGAACCCTGGCGCATTTGCGGTGGAGTGGAGGAGCCTGTGGGCTTCCCGGCTACGTTCAGTAGGACCGCGGACTTTCTCTGCTTCCAGAGCTCGTGGAGCAGCCGGTGAGGAGTGGAAAGGCAGTCAGATTCCAAGCTGGAGTCTGCTTCTGTGGGAATAATGGGGATCATTTATGGAACGGGATTTGCCATCCCAGGTAAGTGAGACGACAAATAGGAGATTCAAGAGCAAGGGTTGCCCGAGGAAGATGGGACTGTCCCAAGTACCTGAGCAGCACCTGGGGCCGGCAGGGCAGCAGAGGGGCTGAGGCAAAAAGCCTGTCTCTTCTGTCTCAGAAGCTTTATGTTTAGAAGCCTTTGAGCCCAGCGAGTGCCAGGGTCTTGTCTGTGCTGTGAATCCTGGGTTCCGTGATGAATCCTGGTGATCCATCCAGGGCTTCTGTGCGGAAACACTGACCCTCCTCTCCCACCAACCACGGGTGTTGGCCACATGCCCCAGGGAAGAGCTCTGATGGTCAGGTGCTGAGGGACAAAATGAGGTCCAGTCCGACAGGGCGAATGGGTTGGCGGGGTGGGGGGTGGGGGAGGTGGCCTACTCTGCTCATGGTTTTCAATAAATCAGGTGTACTCAGAATCGAGAAAGATGAGATGGGCCCTCAGAGTTTCTCACTGCAGGTGATGTCGCGGTCTCCACAGGCTGATGACATATTAATGAGATGGGAGGGCTGTGCCTTTAAATCTCAATGTGCCTGAGATCTATGAATTGCCTAAGGGATGGAAGAAACTGGTAACCTCGCATAGAACGGTTGTAGGGGACAAGCAGCATTTCTATTAAATTGGGACTGGAAAGCTGGACAGTGACAGAGAAATTGCTGGGATGTTTTAATTATTCCTCCCAAACAAAGAACAGCAGCCTCAGCCCTGCTCCGCTTGGTCCAGTGTATCCCAGGGTCCCTTGAGTTGTAGGGAAGAAATGGGATTAACAGTAAGATTTGTGGGTCGAGGGGCGCCTGGGTGGCGCAGTCGGTTAAGCGTCCGACTTCAGCCAGGTCACGATCTCGCGGTCCGTGAGTTCGAGCCCCGCGTCAGGCTCTGGGCCGATGGCTCGGAGCCTGGAGCCTGTTTCCGATTCTGTGTCTCCCTCTCTCTCTGCCCCTCCCCCGTTCATGCTCTGTCTCTCTCTGTCCCAAAAATAAAGTAAAAAAAAAAAAAAAAACGTTGAAAAGATTTGTGGGTCGAAGAGGGTATCGGAAGCAAGTTGATGATGATTGTTTTGTTGTCATGGAAAACCTTGGGGCTGGTAGGACTTGGGCCAAAGGCTCAAAGCACAGCCAGAACTCAGAAACTTCCTGCGCATACAGCTGTGCCTCTAAGGACGAGGGAAGCCGCCTTTGTTCTGGGGATCATGTTGAGAAAAATTATTTCCTGGGCTAATTCACATCGCGTCCCAACCGTGGAAATGTTCGTCGTTTCTCTTCCCAAGGCCAGCCACACCTCCCACCACGGTCAGGACAACCAGCCAGCACCTGGTGCTGTGTAAATTAGATTACAAACCGTTATTTTCATTTAACTTGCACTATTCTGTATAAATAAAATACGTACTTTGAAAATCTTGTGCTGCCTGAGTTTCAAATGGACTGTGATGTTACCGACCTGTTTCCTCTTTGGTTCTGGCCAGCTGTCAGATGGGCACCGGCTTGATAGGCCTGGTGTCCTCGGGACTCTTGTGCCTTCAGGCCACACGAGCATGGCCTGGCCTGCGGTGGGGGGGTGGCGGGGTGGGCGGGGCGGACGGATGCTGTCCTGTCACATGGAGGCTCTTTCCGAAGCCCTCTTCCCAGGGAGCAAGTGTGCCGCAGTGTTTCAGAGATGGGCGTAGGTGCGCCACCTGGGTATGTCCGAGCTGTGCCACTTTCTGACTGTGTGACCTTGGGGGAGACACCCTCTCAGCCTCCCCCCTCCCCACTCCCATCTATAATGGGGGATATTGCCGTACAGAACTGTAGGGAGGTTCCAGGTCTGACTTTAATGGGCTTAGCGTTGAGATTGTAATTGTTCGCGAAGTCTTTCACGTGGAGGTCAGCCGGTCCCTGCGATGGCTGGCACTGAGGCGGGTGTCCATTCCTGCACCTTCATGTTTCTCTTCTCCCTCCCTCCCCCTGTCTCTCTCTCTCTCTCTCTCTCTCTCTCTCTCTCTCTCTCTCTCTCTCTGAACCCTCGGGGAACCTTATAACACCCACCACTTTTCATTTATCTCTTGAATCTCAACTGCCCCAAAGCACAAAGTGCTGAACGGATGAGTATAAAATAAGCAGAAACCTTTTGTGGTAAATAGCTGAAAATGTCACATTGCTGGCAGCCAACGAGGAAACCGAGAGGCCGCACACGGGCAGGATGTACCTCATTTCTGCAGGAAGAATCAGCGTGAAAGGCAAGGGGAGGCGCGTTCTATCCAGAGGTCCTCTAAGGTCAGGTCAGCCCTGAGGCTGGGGAAAGGCGGGCGGGCAGGGTGGCTCCGTGCTCACGTCTCCCGGGACAGTCCTGGAGTGGCTCGAATGGATCCCTGTCCAGAGCCCACAGGGCCTTTATGAAGGAGTGCCCCTGCCTAAGCGGTCTTTGGAGAGAGGCTGGAGCCCTCTGTTGTAAGCAATAATCCTTACAGGGTGCTGGGTGGCTCTGGATAATGGCAACGCACCCCTGGGCTCCAGCCACGAAGGTGAATGTGTGCAGAGGTGGGAAATGGGCCGAGTGATCCCTTGAAAATCCAGTTATCTCCGCCCTGGGCCTGGGGGCTGCTGTAGGAGGCTAAGCAGCACAGTGGGAAGGGCATGGACTAAGTAGACGAATGACCTTGGGCAAGGCCTTCCTAAACTTCTACCAGCATATAGATGCTTTGGAAATGATGTTTGCAACACGTTTAAAGAGCCTGGGGGGAGAGGGCAGAGAAGGGCAAGAAGGAGTACGTCCAACACATCCTTAAGGTAGAGGGCCTGGAATAGAGTGCCGGAGTGCCCAAGACCAAGGTAAGACTCCCCTCTCTGGGCCGTACCGTGTAATCCCAGGGCCTCTGTCCCAGACCCAAGTGAATGGGGATTAGAGGGGGACAGGACATCCCAAGTGGAGCAGGGACCGTCACAGCCGAGGAGTCTTGTCTGAGCACAGGTGGGGGCAGCACCCAGTGAGAACCAGGGAGTTGGAACACGGAGTCTGTAATGATGTCTGGTCTTCCCACCCTGCCTCTGGAGTGTTCTTGTTCATTGTTTCTCTTACCCTCCACACTTATGCTCAGGGATGTGTTTGGGTGTAAAGAGGAATGTAGCTTCTGGCTGCCTCTGTGTGAACTTGTCCTAGACCAAAGGGCTTCACCCTTCACTGAGAAATACTCCAGTACCCAAGGCTTCACCTAGAACAGAGGGTCTAGGACATGGGCATAGAAACCAGGTTCGGGGGTGCCTGGCTGGCTTGGTGGGTAGAACACGCGACTCTCGACCTCAGGGTTGTGAGTTCGAGCCCCATGTTGGGTGTAGAGATTACTTAAAAATAAAACCTTTAAAAACCCACAACGAGGTTTATTTCTTCTTGTGAACGTTCTTTAGGCTTTATTCTTGTGCCCCGGTGCCATCTTCTGCCCTGTCAGTCGGTGCGTGCCCACTAAGACACCTGCATCTGTTTGCACACTTATCGCACCAGACGGTGCACTCAAGTGCTTGGTAGATGCTGCTTGTCTGGCTTGCCCTCGTGCCCCTCAGGGAGAAACCCCCTCCCACATCTCCCCCCTGCCAGCGAGGCTGTCCCCCAGGCCACCTGAGGGCTGGTCTATCAGAACATCCTCCTTCCTTTGTCCTCCGAGGAGAGATTAGCAGAAGGCTCAGAGCAGCTATCCAGGCCCAGAGCTCCCCAGCTGCTCTGATCAAACACCACTCCTGCCACTCTTCTCGCACTGGTTCCCCCAGCGTAGGCCAGAAACAGCTGATCAAACACATCAGGACAAGGTCAGTCCAGGGACCCATAGCCCCCTCCAGGGAAGATTTCATAGACCTGCCATCAGGAGGGTCTGATAAAAATGGGCAGGGGGTGGGAAGAGGGCCCACGGGGCTGGCGCACGACCGAACAGCTTTTCATTCCTTTTAAGGTCGGAACCTCTGTGCTCGACACAGGGTCCGGACCAAAGCCAGCACCTGCAGAGAGGCCGGGGCTGGAGCTGCCTGTGAGCCCAGGGAGTGTAGGTAAGACGGGGAACAGGGCGGCTGTGCACGCACACGCGATGGGCTGAGACGTGTCAGGCAGGAGCGAGGGTGGGTTTGGGAGTATGGGGTTATCAGGTTGTCACAGGGTGACTTAAGATCCTCCCTCACTAAAACGTGACCCCTTCAAGGGCAAGAACCGTACATCATCGTTTCTGTTAACACACAGAGATGCACACGTGCACACAGTTAACCAGGCACCTCTGGTGTCTGATGGCAAAAGGTCTGTTCTCCCTGGAGTTCTGGGCTCTCTGAGGTCCTGTTGTGGCCTCAGTCCCACGCCAGATGCTGTAGAGGTCGGGTCGTGCTGGGGACCGATAGTCATGTTGCCCAAACAAAGACTATGAGAAACGAGGACCAAAAGCATCCATGCCGGTCCAGACCTAAAGTACCTATAAATGCTGTGTTTGTCTCTCTCTCTCTCTCTCTCTCTCTCTCTCTCTCTCTCTCTCTCTCTCTCTCTGTTTTCTTTTACATAGGAGTGGTTAATATTTTTTTGAAATATTCTCCTAATAATCCCTGTTAAGTGCTTACTGTATGTAAGCGCTTGGGACACAGAGCTTTGTGTAATTTTACTTCCCTGGCACTGTGACGTCACTGCTGTTATCCCGTGTTACAGGTGAGGAAACCAACACCAGAGAAGTCACTTAATGAGTGACAGAGCTGGTGAGCAGGGGTTCGAACACAGGTGCTCTGACTCCAGAACTTTTTCTTTTTTTTTCAACGTTTTTTTTTTTTTTTTTTTTTTTTATTTTTGGGACAGAGAGAGACAGAGCATGAACGGGGCAGGGGCAGAGAGAGAGGGAGACACAGAATCGGAAACAGGCTCCAGGCTCCGAGCCATCGGCCCAGAGCCCGACGCGGGGCTCGAACCCACGGACCGCGAGATCGTGACCTGGCTGAAGTCGGACGCTTCACCGACTGCGCCACCCAGGCGCCCCTCCAGAACTTTTTCTTACGTGGACGCTATATCCAAGCATTTCTCGCCTGGGACGCCTGGCTGGCTCCATCGGCAGAGCGTGTGACTCTTGATCCTCAGGGTTGTGAGTTCGAGCCCCACGTTGGGTGTAGAGATTACTTTAAAATAAAACCTTTAAAAAAAAAAAGGAGATTGCCAAGCATTTCTTGCTTAATACCTAGTCGGCCAGAAAATATCTAGTCAGCTATACTACCAGTCCCTGACAGCCCGGCCTGCCGTACCCGGACTGTTGTCAGAGGGCCTAGCAAGGCTCCCTGCCTGCTGTCTCCTTTCCCTTCCCTTCCCCCCATCCCTCCCGAGATGGCCAGTCAGGCCTAAACCTCTGCTTTTATCCGCTAGAAATGTGGTGTCATGCCCTTTGCCTTGGCTTTGGGACTAGCTGGTCTGTGGCCAAGGGCCCACCCCGGCTTCACCAGCCCTCAGTCAATACTTGCCACCTCAGTCCAGGCTCACGCCAGTCCCTGGAGCGTGGAAGGACAGTCACCTGACCAGCCTGAGCCCCACAGGAGCAGCAGAGGCCTACACAGCCTGGCACAGGTATGCGAGGGTGGTTCCTGGACCCACACAGCTCCGGGAAGCATGTTGGCCTCTCTGGCTTCCCCACCTCTCCCCTAATCCTGGGCTCCTAAAACATAAATGTTTTCCAGAACAGCAGCCAAAGTTATTGGAAAGTATTTCATTAGAACACTACATGAAATGTGGTTCAGAGCCACCCTTCCGAGCTATTCAGATCTAAATTCAATACCCTGCTGTGTCCCTTGTTAGATGTGTGACCCTGGGTATTAGCTTCTCTTTACCTTGATTCTTCTTTTTTTTTTTTTTTTTTTTGTCTGTAAATGGAGGTAATAAAAACTCTTAGGGTAATTGTGACACATATAACGCTTTGGTATAGGTTATTGCATGTAGAAAGTGCTCAATAAAAAAATACCACTCGTGGGGCGCCCAGGTGGCTTAGTCAGTTAAACATCCATCCGACTCTTGATTTCAGCTCAGGTTGTGATCTCATGGTTCATGAATTCGAGCCCCACATCAGCGCAGAGCCTACTTGAGATTCTTTCTCTCCCTCTCTCTCTCTGCCCGCTTCTCTCTCTCTCTCTCTCTCTCTTTCTCAAAGATAAATAAACTTAAAAAAAAAAAAAAATGCCACTCATGCCAACAGGGGCCCCAGAGCTCTGGAGTGGTCCCTGCCCCGATGCAGAGACCCCACTGGTACTTCTGAAGCTCGGGCAAGGTGGGCTTCTGGGTGGGGGGGGGAAGAGGGAAAAGAGGGCAAGCTGGACAGTGTCCGGAAGGCAGGGCCTCCTCAGCCGCCTCTCTCTGCCCCATTCCCCTGGAGTCGTGCATGGCCGGGGCTCAGGAAACACCTGAGTGACTAGGTGAGCAGCAAAACCAGAAGCAGAGCTGGGGTCCGGATGCCCGGGAGCCACGCTCCTGCTGCTGCTTGCCGCTGCACCGCCGAGCCGCCTGGAGCTACAGCCTGCAGCCCAGGGGTGTGCCACCAACCGCAGGCCGACTTCTCAGCTCGGAGCACACCCCGAGGTCCTGGCCCTGTGGCCTCTTGTTCTGGCATCAGCAGAACAGGGTGTCTTGGTCCGTTTGGTGCCTCCAGGTCTGTCCCCTGCGGGCGTGCCGGCTTGGAGCAGCGGGAGGGCTCCCGGCCGGTGGAGCGGGACTCGGGCAGGCGGAGCGCAGCGAGGAGACCGGGTGGCAAACGCCCGGCCCGGCGTGGCCTCCCTAGTGTTTGGCCTCCCTGCACGGGTAACAGCAGGCCCATAAGGCCCTACTCTTCGTGGCGCTCTGCGTCCTCGGGTCGTCATCCGGCCTCACAGCAACACGGAAGGTTAAGTCTCTTCGTCGTTACTCCTTTTGCAGCGAAGGAGCTCAGCCGCGGCCTCCTCTCTGGGCTCCGGCGTCCTCGGCTGGTCAGAGGTGGAGTTGCCGTCCAGGTGTCTGGCACCAGACGTGGGCTTTTCCCGCTCCACTGGGCTGCTGTCCCTTTTGTCACCGTGGCCCCCATACTTCAGAGCATTTTGAATCATTTGCTTGCTTGGCTCTGGCAGCAGTGCTCTGGGGCTAAAAGAGCATGAATTGTTATTTTGCAAATGACGAAATTGAGGCTCCGGGAGGCGACCTCACCTGGTCACCCAATAAGTCCGCAGCAGGACGGCAATCCGAGCAGCCCGACCCAGCATTACATGCACTTTGCAGGGAAAGGCACTGCTCAGCCCTCGCGGCCGGGGCGGGCTGAGCACTTCCATTCGTTGCCCTCTGCCTCGGGCCGGGCCGTGTGCACGTCGTCCCCAGCGCAGACATCGCATCCTGTTCGGGTCACCAGATGAGCCCTGCCCGGTAGGATTCCCTGTGACGAGGGAAACGGTCTGTTCTGCACTGCCTGGTGTGGGAGTCATTGGTCAGATGTGGCTTTGACCCCCTGAGATGTGGCTAGTGTGACCGAGAAACCGAATTTTCTATTTTAATTTATTTCTTAAAAATATTTATTTATTTTGAGAGGGAGAAAGAGCACGTGCCTGTGAGCAGGGGAGGGGCAGAGAGAGAATCCCAAGCAGGCTCCATGCGGCGGGGGGGGGGGGGGGGGGGGGGGGGGCTCGATCTCACAACGAACGGTGAGATCACGATCTGAGCTGAAATCAGGAGTCTGACGCTTAACCGACTGAGCCACCCCGGCGCCCCTACATTTTAAATAGTTGTATGTGGCTAGTGGCTGTCGTGCTCAGTGAGAGACATTCAGGAAGCGGCTAAACCCAAATTCAAGCCCAAGTCTGTCAGTCCCCAAAGCCTGTGACATTTCCACTGGTGCCCAGTGCCAGGAGGGACAGGCACTTGAGCGGTAGACAGTGTCGGCGAGGTCAGGAGTGCCTCCTTTTGTTCACTAAGGGTGTCCCTCGCCGTATGCGCCTAAGGCTCGCACCATCCCCGTTCTGTCCCGTCCTCCGCCGTCATTCGAGTCAGTGTCGATACCAGGGGCTCTCCCTGCCCCGTCGGAGATGCTGATTCTCTAGTGACATTACTTTTAGCCCATTTTGCAGGTGGGTACATTGGAGCTCAACAGGGTGGAGGAATTTGAGGTCAGCCAGCTTTTGCCAGAAGGGTCACCCTGGTGTAAACACAAAGTCCAGACCAGAGCTAAACAAATGAGAAGTTGCCACAGGGGCAGCCAGGAAACCCTCTGCCTACCCCATCTTTGAGAGGACACGGTCACACTGAGCGTGCTGCCCCGGGCACCAGCCGATGCCCACATAGGGTGAGCTGTGGGGGCCAGGCACACTCTCGGAGGCCAGGCTCACCTTCCTGTGTCGGTGGCATTGTGTCGGCTATCGTAGTAGAAGGTACTTGCCTCAAACATTTAAAAAAATTTTTTTATTTGATGTTTATTTATTTATTTTTTTTTAAATTTTTTTTTTCAACGTTTTTTATTTATTTTTGGGACAGAGAGAGACAGAGCATGAACGGGGGAAGGGGCAGAGAGAGAGGGAGACACAGAATCGGAAACAGGCTCCAGGCTCCGAGCCATCAGCCCGGAGCCCGACGCGGGGCTCGAACTCACGGACCGCGAGATCGTGACCTGGCTGAAGTCGGACGCTTAACCGACTGCGCCACCCAGGCGCCCCTTGACGTTTATTTTTGAGAGAGACAGAGTGTGAGTTGGGGAAGGGGCAGAGAGAGGGATTCACAGAATCTGAAGCAGGTTCCAGGCTCTGAGCTGGCAGCACAGAACCCCCCCATGGGGCTCAAATTCAGAAACCGCAAGATCATGACCTGAGCTGAAGTTGGACGCTTAACTGACTGAGCCACCCAGGTGCCCCTCAATTAAACAGTTTTTTAAAAAATACTATAAACTTACTCGTGACTTTTGTTTATCTTGGAGCTAACAAGATTTGTGGCAACGTGTCAGCACGTATGTAGAACAGAAGTCCTAGGAAAACTGGATGCATCATCACCCACGAGCCGCAGGCCCCACCCCGGCGACTGGACCAGACGGCCTCTAAGGGCCCCTGTCTAGCAGTCTGTGGTTCCTTGCACAGCTCTGGTAGTGGGGCAGTCCGGGTTCCGGGCATCGCTCTGCAGCCTGCACCTGTGTGACTTCTCCCTGGGCCTCGGTTTCCTCATCCGTGCTGGTGCTGCCCCTGCAGTGTTGTGAGCACCGAGCCCGGCCTGGGGCAAGCACGCAGCGAAGTACCTCATAACCACTCGTGGGGAACAGACGTGGGAGGAACTCCTGTCCTCAACGGGAGGGGAAACCTGTCCTCTTTGGGCCAAAATGCTGGCACAGGTGCTGAGAGTGGCACCAATGGGAGCCTCCTGTGGCAGCTTCCGTCCAGGGCAGCCCTGCCTCCCATCACCTCAGGGAGGGCTGGGGCCTTGGAGACCGTGCCCCCCAGGAGCTGGCAGGGACGGGCGACAAAACCATCTAGGCCTAGGAAGAGAGAAGCTTTCCAGAGCTGGGGAGAGGCGCTGCCCCAGGAGGAGAGTGGGACACAGGGACAGTGGCCAAGCCATCCCTCAAGCCCTGGTCTGAAGCCAGCCCAGAGCTCAGGGACTGAGAGTCAGACGGTCACATGCCAACCCGAGTGCTCTGGCTTTGGGCAGGCCATGTAGCCTCTCTGAGCCCTATTTTGCTTGCCTGTGAAATGGGGAGGGTACCAGTACTTGTCCGTCCCTCGGGATTATGAAGTAATACCCATGAAGACCCCCGTGCGGTGCCGGCAGAGAAGGGACTCGGTAGGTGGCTGTGATTAGCTCCCCTGGGCCTGAGCCTGGAAAGGGCAGTGGTTGCAGGAGACTCTGCTTTGTCGTGTGGACTCTGGTGCCCACAGGGCAATGGCGAGGAGGGCGTCCACGCGAGGCGTTCGGCCCTGACCTTGCAGACGTCGTGGCCCCGGCACTAACGGGGGGAGTCTGGGCCCAAGGCCCAGAGTCTTGCAGGGTAGGCCAGCCTGGCCAGGTGAAGAAGCCCGGAACCCTGCGTTTGTGGGGGCGTCCTCACCCCGCCACTCAGCAGGCCCGAGGAGCTAGGATTCCCTGGGTACCGTGGGCTGCCCCCTATTTCCTGGCCAGAAGCCTCCCCATGAGCCTTTCCAGGAGCTCAGGTCCAGGCTGCCAGGGGGCAGGGGTAGGTGACGGGGCTTCAGGGTCCCCCGTGTGGGGCCGCGTGTACCCCCAGCCAAGCACACATACACAGGGCCAGACTTACCTCCTGGCCGTCCTCTTCCCCACCCCCACCCGCGTCCTCTGCCAGATCTTCCCACCCTCCATCTCCCCGTCCTTCAAGGCCCATCCCAAATATCCCCCACTCCACAAAGTTGCCCCCGGTCACACCAGCCACGGTGCCTTCCGGACTCATCTGATACCTTCTGCAGCCCACGATTCTGAGCATGTGGTAATCTCTGTTCATTTTTTTCATTGCCTTTTGTGTGTGTGCTAAAGTACAGCAAAAGAATTTACCATTTTAGCCATTTTTCAGGGCAAAATCCCACGGCATTGAGTACATTCACGTTGTTGCGCAACTGCCACCACCATCCATTTCCAGAACATTCTCAGCACTTTATACTGAGACTACCCGCTAGACATTTTCAGCACCCCCCAAAGAAGCCCCAGGTCTGCTAGCTTCACTCCCAGCCTCCCTTCTCCCAGGCCCCGGACACCTCTCTGCGCCTCCTGTCTATGAATTAGTCTGTGTTTCTCACAGAAATGGATTGTGCGGTATCGGTCTGTGTTCGTGTCTTAACCCTCCACAGAGCCCTGGGCCTCTACTGAGTGACCGAGTAAAAAGAGCAGGTAAAGAGGCCAAAGAACAAAGATCATGCCATGCCAGAGGCTTCCTGAGACAGGCATGGCTCCTCCACGCTGCTCTCCCATCCCTAAGCCAGAATTCGTTCGTTCGTTCGTTCGTTCCTTCCTTCCTTCCTTCCTTCCTTCCGTCCGTCCTTCCTTCAACAGGCATCAATTGAGCACTTACTAAGGGCTAGACAGTGTTCTAAGTGCTACAGACACCACAGTGAGCAAAAGAGAATAAAACCCCTGCTCTCATGGAGCTCATATTTTAGTATGGGAGACAGACAATAATTGAAGTATATAGTATGCTAAATAATGCTAAGCGTCAAGGAGAGTGTTGGCAACATCAGGCAAATGTAGTTTTAGAGAGGGGGGCCAGGAAAAGCCACCTCACTTAACGAGTGTCTTCAGGAAAGATCTGATGGCTTTGAGGGATTGGCTGTGTGTCTGGGGGAGACACCCCGCCCCCCAGCAGGGCCAGTGCAAGGGCCCTGAGGCAGGAGTACACGTGGCCTGTCTGAGGAGTATGGAGGAGGCGATGTGGCTAGAGCAGGGTGGGCAAGGGCGGGGGAGGAGTAGTGGGAGATAAAGCTAGAGAAGTAATTGGGGTCTGGAGTATGTAGGACGTTCTGGCTGATGTCAAGGATCTGGTTGGTGGTGGCTTTGGGTGCGGTGCTGCGGTTGTGGGTAGAGAGTAAGTATGGGGAGAAGGGTGAGTGCTGGGAGATTGCTTTGGGGCTGTTGACATATCTCATCACAGCAGAGTTGCTCGAAACTTGAAAATGAAAATGAGGCTAGGACCTAAGTAAGTTTCTGAGCGGCTTGTCAGCCAGGCAAGGGGAGATACGGCAGCCTGACCAGGGTGGTGGTGGAGAGGGGTCAGATGCTGACAGCAGAGCCAGTGGAATCTGCTGATGGACCGGACGTGGGGTCTCAGGGGAAAAGAGAGACCCCCCCCCCCCAAGGGTGACTCACGAGATTTCTGTGTGCTGCGATGGGGAGAACCACGAGAAGGCAGGTCCCAGAGGGAAGACGGCGGGTTGACTTTGAGGCATGCTCGGTCTGAGGTGTCTGTGAAATGCCCGAGTAGAGATGGAAAGGAGGCAGGGGAAGCAAGAGTCTGCAGTCAGGGGAGTTAGAGGTCACTCTGTCCGGCATTCCTGTTTTGTTTCTGGAGGCCTACCTGGCACCTGACATCACCAGAGCTTTCCAGAGGCCTGGGCTGCAGCTGGGACTCACCTCCTCAGTGAGGGGAGGAGACTGGGCCTCAGTCTGACCTTCCTTTGTCCGTCAGTCTGTCCATCCATTCATACACCCACCATGCCCTGCACATCTTGGTCCCATTGATGACCCAAGAACGAGTCCCCTCAACAGACTCACAAGCTGGTTACAAACTCTCACCCCCGGGCCTCCACATTCCTTCTTTGGCGTCTGTCTCTCCATCGGTAAAATTAGCTTGGACCGGACAACCTTCAAGAGACTCACCAACTCAGACCTCCCAGTACCCCAGTGAGGCTGGCTTGCCCTTGCCCTCCTCTGAGCTGGGCCCCCACGGCTCAGGCGGAGCTCCCTGCTCCCGGAACACCCATCGGAACAGCAAATGCACCCTGACATTCATTTTGCCCTCTTCATGTTTCACCCGGAAGTGATTAAGTGTTGAAGCAATCCAGTCAACCTAGCCAGGGTGGCTTACCGTCCACAGGACTCACAGGTGACTTGAGTTAAAGCTTGCATGCTTGAGAGGGCTGGCAGTTGACTGTGGGAGGGTGACAAAATCATACTCTCTACGTAGACAGTGCAGACACGTGTAGAGTACACACAGGCATGCAGTGTATCTGTAGTATTTGATTCCATAGGGGTGGAGATTAGGGGAGAAAATGTCTTATAAGGCTCCTTGGGGAACAATACTGAATAGAAGAGTAAGAAACACCAGGTTAAGGGAGGGAGGGAGGGAGGGTCGGGGCTTAGAGCACACACTCATTTGACCACACAATAATAGAGGGCTCAGTTCGGTGCTGGGGACAGAGGTGACCAAGCAAAAGGACACTGCCCTTAAGCCCACAATCTAGTAAGGGGCAGACAGAGAAAATAGGCAATCGTCATACCCGATGACAAGGGCCATGCCAGGGGCAGGGGGTGGAGGTAGGGCCCTAGCATCAGGAAGGTTCCAGAGACTAGGCCAAACGGGACTTCAGCAGGTGGATAAGACAGTTCTGGGCAAGGCCAGCCCATCAGATCCTGTCTAGGGGCAGAGAATGCAGACGCCTATGTAGAGTGATTCCTTTGGGTAGGTGGGGTGCGGAATGGGTTTAGGGGAGACTGAGAAGATCTTTCTGTCATGTCCTCAGCTTAGAATAACGCTGTGCTACTGGCTGATGCTTGGAATCCCCCCATTAGAGCTTCATCCCTCAACTCGAGATATTGCTTTGGATGACACCTGACATGGTGGAAAGAATTCTAGACCATGTGCCCAAACAGGACTTGAGTCCTGGTCCCAGCTGTGCCCCTGATGTGCTGAGTGAGTATCCTTGGGCAGGCCACCACCTCCCTCCAGTCTCAGCTTCCCTGTCTCTAAAATGGGAGATAGCACAGTCCCTTCCCCCTTCCTCTTCACACAGTGTTCACCAAACGGGAGGCACACAGAGGCCACGGGTCATGGCTTCTAGATGTGTGAGCTTACACACACACACACACACACACACACACACACACACACACACGAAGATTCCTCCCCATCTCCCCATTTTATAGGTGAGGGACTGAAGCACAAAGTCACTTGTCCAAGGTCACACAGGTAGTAAGTGGAAGAGCCGGGTGGGTTCAAACCCACCGGCCGAAAGGCATGGGTGGGATGAGAAGACACAGGTAGGGGTGGGTTTAGGAAAGCAGATGCATGGGCCCTAACAGGTCCTCTGTGCTCAGCTTTCCCGTTGGTGGCCCTGGCTGTCCATCCAAGAGCCACAATCTCTAACTGTCCTTGGGGCCACCTCCAAGTGGAGGCCACACTGAGGAGGTGGGATGGGGGGCAGCCGGAGGAGGCCCTGGAGACCCCAAGCCAGAAGAGGGAAGGCCCAAGGGGCCCTAAAGCTGTCTTCACAGACCTTTCAACTGTCAGAGGGATCCGACTTCGCGGTGCCCTGGCTCCACCCACAACAGCACCTGAGAGAAAGTCCTGGGGGCTCAGTCAGCCAGGCAGGGCCCTCAGAGACCTGGCCTCTGCCAGCCTCCCCTCTCTGCTGGCCTCCCCAGCCTCCATCACTCACCGTTCCCTCGTTTGTCACTCTCTGGTTATCAAACTGCCAATGGCCCCTGCCACCCACTCTGCCCAGCCCCACCCCTGGGGCAAGAAGGAGGAGTCCCTCCCTGCTCCCCGAACCCGGGTCAGAATGCCCATCTGTCCTCTGTGGTTCGGCTGAACCTTCTCCTTTCCCTGTTCCTGGGACCCTCGGCTGTCGCCCAGCCTGCTCGGCATCAGTGGGTGGAATGAGAGCCTCAGGGCCCCTCACCAGGAGCCAGTGCAGCCTTGCGGGTGTCCCCCATTATCCAGGTGAAGAAACAGGGTCTTGGAGAAGTAAAGGAACTTGCCCAGAATCACGCAGCTGCTGGGAGGTGGGGCAGGGACTGTCACAGCCTCTTGGCTGTGCTGGGAGAGCCCTCCTGGGGGATGGGGTGGGGGCCAAGGAGGTGGGGGGTTGTGAGGTCAGCGGCCTTTGTAGACCTCTCCAACACCGGGATTCTCGGATTGTGTTGATAGGAACAACAGCTCGGAGGCCTCCTTCCCGGAGAGCCATCCCTGTCCACGCTGCCGAGATCAGCCCCACGCCATCATCCACCTTCCACCCGCCTTTGGTGTTTCACAGCACTTACCACGACCGAAACTTTGATCAAGTACCCACTGGCCTGTCTCCTCACCTGCATCATAAGCACCGCAGGGGCGGGGACCTGCCTTGTTCGCTGTGGGATCCCCAGGGCCCCGGACAATGCAGGTGCCCCACCATTGTTCCCGTGTGTCGGCAGGGGCTGAGCACCGCCCGGCTGTCGTCCGCGCATCCTCCCAGCGATCCTTTGAGGTAGGAGTCAGACACTTTCCAGATGAAGAATTGGGGCCCCAGAGAGGTTAAGTGGCTGGCTCAGGGTCATGGATAATGGCAGAGCCGGTGGCCAGGTTTGTCCGATTCCAAAGCCTGCACTCTTAGACACCAGGCCACAAACGAGAAAGCTGGCACCCAGAGAGGCTAATGGTGTGGCCCGAGGTCACCCAGCCGGCTTCGGTCTGGGACGCTGGCTTTGTTCTTCACACAGCCCTCTGCTGGGTCCCCTGAGGGTGTTAGTCGAGGGACGGGTCATGTTTTCAGGGCGCCCCTGCTGCCTTTTATTAAGCAGGTAAAGACTACAGCCTTCATAATTGCTCGTAGGTCAGCTTTCCCTTTTTCCCGCTTTTTAAGCGAGGACACTCCTTCAGTGGTGAAAGTGGCATCGTCACTTCTCTGGCCTCCATCCTTGGGGAGGGCCCGGACCCCAGGTAGGGACCCTGCGACTGCCCAGCAGGCGCCTGTCCAAGCTCCTCACCCTCCTTGCCGGTGTTGGAACGGTCAAGAACTATGCCGACGAACTGATGGTCTGTTGATGCCAGAGGAGACCAGTGTTTGTCTCCCCAGCTCTGCCCCCGAGACCTAAGCATGAATCTTCCAGATGCCCCTTTTCGGCTGTGTGACCTGGAGCAAGTCCTTTTCCTTCTGGGCCTCAGTCTCCCCGTTAATAAAACGGAGGTTCAGAGTCTTGGATGTCTAGACGTTCTAGAACAGTGCAGTCCCATAGAAAGATAATATGAGCCACGTAGACTTTTAAATTTTCTAATAGCCACATTAAAAGAGAGAAACAGGTTAGGGGTGCCTGGGTGGTCAGTTAAGCATCCCACTTCAGCTCAGGTCATGATCTCATGGTTTGTGAGTTCGAGCCCCGTGTCGGGCTCTGTGCTGACAGCGGGGGAGCCTGGAGCCTGCTTCGGATTCTGTGTCTCCCTCGCTCTCTCTCTGCCCCTCCCCCACTGGCGCTCTGTCTCTCTCTGCCTCTCAAAAATAAGTTTAAAATGTTAAAAAAATTTTTTTTCAACATTTTTTTTTTTTTTTTTTTTTTTTTTAATTTTTGGGACAGAGAGACAGAGCATGAACGGGGGAGGGGCAGAGAGAGAGGGAGACACAGAATCGGAAACAGGCTCCAGGCTCCGAGCCATCAGCCCAGAGCCTGACGCGGGGCTCGAACTCACGGACCGCGAGATCGTGACCTGGCTGAAGTCGGACGCTTAACCGACTGCGCCACCCAGGCGCCCCAAAAATGTTAAAAAAATTTTTTAGAGAAACAGCTGAGACTAATATATTTTACTTAACCAGTGCATCCAAACTATTTTCATTTTAACATGTAACTGATACAAAAATACTCATGAGATAGTTTATATTTTTTTCGTAATAAGTGATCTCAATTCAGGCCACCTACATTCTAAGTGCTCAATAGCCACACGCGGCCACAGGCTGCTTAGCACAGTGGTTTGGACAGTGCCGGGCTGGAACTCCCATCTGGTCCTGCGCCCGAGCTTTCCCTCCTAGACACCCAGGAGCACTCTGGTGCCCTTGGGGACTGTGGGCTGCCTCTCCCTCGTAGTCCCCACCCTGGACTGCAGCCGCAGGGGCTCTGAGGCTGGTGGAGACCTGTGCAGCTGCCTGGAAGCTTGGAAGGAGAAGGTGGAGGGGCGCTGCCTTCCTCTTCCCCCAGGAGGAGCGACGTCACGGGGAAAGTAGACCTCGGAACCCAGGATCCCTGTGCTTGGATGGGTGTCCCCTTGGCTGAGAATCATCTGAGCCAGCGCTGGACTAAACCCTTTGCTTGATTATCTGATCTCACCACCCAAGGACCCCATGGGACGTGTGTTGTTCTCTCCTGGGTTTCCGCAGAGGAGGAACCTGCAGTTCAGAGAGATGGACTGACCTTTCCCTTGCTTCCAGATCCCTCTTTCATTCTGTGCCTCCCTTTCCTCTCTCCTTCCCAGTGCTGTGTGTGTGTGTGTATGTGTGTGTTGGGGGCGGTGGTGAGTGTGTGCCCACGTGTGTATGTGCACATGTGTGTCCGTGTGGGCGGTGCACACGTGTTGGGGAGGGCTCCGTGGGAAATGGGCCCCATCCGGCCCACAGCCTTAGGATAGGGCCCCAAAGGTCCACGTTGCAGGGCCCGGGTGCAGGTGGAAGGCAGTTCTGAGCGGCCTCAGTGGGAGCGCCCCTCACCCCTGGAACAGCCCCACCAGCTAGGATGGGAGGGGCTTCTGGGGGGGGCTGGGGGACAGACTCACTGCCCCCCACCCTGTCTAGATCCCCCTGCAACCCCTGTGGGCCTGGCACTGAGCTCGCTTAGCAAATGGGGGTTGGCCGAGGGCATCTTTCGCAGGGTCTCCTCACCACCCCCATCCTTCTCAGCTTGCCCCTCTCCCTCCTCCCTTCCCTGTCTTTCCCTGCCCTCTGCTGTCTTCCTGTGTCCCCATCTCCACCTCCGTGCTCGGGCTCCTCCACCTCTCCTCCACTGTCGGTCTGGTCTCTCTTGCTCCTTCAGTCCGGATGTTGGCCATCAACTGATGGCCCCCCCTTCCTCCCCGCTTTCTCTTGCCTCTTCCCCTCTGGGTTTCATCTCCCTGCCTCCCGCCTCTGTTGTTCTCCGAGGCCCTCCTCCCCCCCAGGCCCCCCAACCTCCCCCACTTTGGACTCCCTTTCTCTCCTCCGAAGCCTCCTGCTTCTCTGTGCTCCCGTCTCTGCTCTCGGGTCCCCTCCCTCGCCCGCCCTCTCCCTGTCACTCGCGTGTGCCTCCCCTCCCTGAGCTCCAGTGGGGCCCCAGCTCCTCTCAGCCTGCTGTCTCTCTCCTCCTCGGGAAGGCAGGCGGCTGCGGCAGCCAGCGGAGGCCCCACTGGATGACAGCCGAGCCAAGCATTCCTCGGAGCTGTCACCGAGGAAATCACACACCCGCGCCTGAAATTCAAATTAGAGTTTTGCTGAAGCTGCTAAAATTCCTCAAATACTCTCTTTGAAGTCCCCTAGCAAGCTGGCCATTGCTGTTAAAATGAGATGGTGGCCAGAGGGTGTGGACGGGGCCACCACGCCAGGGACTGGGAGTGGGCTCCCCACACGCCCTGCCTCCAGTGGTCACCCCCGGGGGCTCCCTCAGAGTACGCTCACTGGGTCAGCCACCAGCCTCACCAGGCCGCCAGCCTCTGCCCACGGGGCGCCAGTGAGCCCCAAGCTGCTGGGAACCAGGAGCTAAGGGTCAGGGAGGAGGCCTGGACGGAGGGCTGAGGGTGGGCTCCCCACAGACCCCGCTTTGGGGTCCTTGTCTCTCTGCTGCTCCCTGGGTGACCCAGGGAAGGCGACCACCACCCTAGGCCCGCTCTGCAAGCCCAGATGAGAGTTTGTACACACAGGGTGTGAGGGTGAAGTGAGCGGTCACTTGTGTGGCACCTGCACACACAGTAAGTGGTCACCGTCTCTGTGACGGTAACAGCAGCCCGCACGGGTGCTGGCAGTGGTCATCACGGGCACGGCAAATACTTCCGCGTCCGGCATCGTTCTAAGCTGTGTCTATGGTAACTCGGTTCGTCCTCAGGACCCCGTGTGGGGAAGCTACTATTGTCCCCATTTTACAGATGAGGACAGGGGGCCAGAGAGGTTAAGTGGCTTGCTCACAGCCCCTCCCCACCCACTGTCTCCACCCCCCCCCCCACCCTCTACACACTCTACAGCGTGCCCTACCCCGGGGTCCAGACTTCTGTCCTGAGCCTGCCCCTTGCCAACTGCCTGCACTTACATTTCCCCTGGCAACCCTCTGCCCGCCCCCGTGTCCGTCCCTTCTGGCGGACGTGGCTTTTGCCGAACGAGGGCCTGTCGCCATTCCCTCCGCTGGCCCGGAGCCATCACACCTTCCAGCACGGCCTGCCTGCTTTCCCACCATGACCTGTCCCCCACCTGCCTGACGTTTTCCACCGCAGATAATACTCTGCAGTTAGGTCTTGTCACAAGCTACCATCAGGCAAGGATGGGCAGCTTTCTGTGCAAGAACTTTCAAATAAAAGTCCTTGGCACCCTGCTTCCTGTGATCTATAACAAGTGACCCCTGGGAAGGTCGACAGTAAGTGAGACAGACGGCAGATTGGGCCCTGAGGCCCTGGCGAGCCGGAGAGAGGGGCCGGCCCTGGAAGGAAATGGTGCCCGGGAGAGAGCAGCTGGCTTTTTTTTTTGCACCGGCCCTGTGCCTGGCACTTAAGGATGGTCCCCGGCCGAGACTGACTGCAGCCCTGGGCTCTCCGGAACGGGCAGCCCAGGAAGGCATCTGGGCCCCAGAAACGGCCACGTGTGGCAGGCCCTCAGGTGCCTACAGAGCCAGGTGGGCTTTACGGTCACGAGGTGGGAACCAGGGACCTGCCAGCCTGAGCCGCTCTTGGGTCATTGATTCAGCGAGGCCGTGTCGATGCCCACGTGTGCTGGGGCCAGTCATGGGGGCGACCCCACGCCCGCCTTCTCACACCCCCAGGCGCCTGGAGAGACACCGCCCAGCCAGCAAGGACGCGCTGCTGTGATCAGCTCTGTGACGGCCGAAGTTCGGGAGGCCGAGCTTCCCGAAGACGCACCCAAGCCAGACGTGGGGAACCAGGGAGGGCTTTCTGGAGACCAGAAGTTTGGGCAGGCCGAGGCTGAGCTCACCAGGCAAACGGGCAGGGCAGAGGAGTATGCTGGCCGCGGCAGAGGGGGGAGACTGCAAGTTCCGAGCGGTTGTTTCTCTGAGTGAGGAAGTGGGGGTGGCGAGACCCTTGCCTGGAGAGGCAAGCGAGAGCCAGGAACAGAACTCTCGTGGTGGGGAACTGACACAGAAGAGGTTCCCAGATGCTTCCTGAAAATTCACCCTTTCGGGATTTGGTGGCGACCTTCAGACCAACCGTCCCTCCTGTTCCACGTGCCTGTGCTAGGTTCTGTGTGAAGAATGATTGCCCACAGAGGAAGCAGCCCCGACGGAGCCTCCTCAGCCCCGAGGGGCCTGGGGCCGCCATTCCCGGCCAGGCTGCAGGAGCCACAGGTTTGATGCTCCAATGACCGGGGCGGGATGGGGACTCTGCAGATAAGGAAACTGATGCCAAACGGGGAGGCCAACCAAGGTCACGCAGAGGAGTTAGTGGCAAGGCCAGAGCTCAGAGCCCAGGACCCCTGGCCAGAGCTTCCAACTCAACCGCGGCGGGGGGGTCTCAGACCAAGCTGCCAGGTCTCGGGAATTCTCCTTGATGGTTGGTGCTGCCGAACGTACCCCGTCGGCACCTCCCTCCCGTGCCTGCTGTGTGCCCGGCCCCGCGCTGCACATTCGGAGGCTGTGCCGTGGGGCCGGAGGAGGCATGGATATTAAACAGCAGCTGACCCACATCGAAGCCTCCGGGAAGGATGCGGATGCGGGGGGTGGGTGAGCGCGGTGCAA
Source organism: Neofelis nebulosa (assembly GCF_028018385.1). Lineage (NCBI taxonomy): Eukaryota > Metazoa > Chordata > Mammalia > Carnivora > Felidae > Neofelis > Neofelis nebulosa. The sequence continues at coordinate 205,741,781 of NC_080783.1, read as the reverse complement.
ACACAAAGTGCCGTCTGGAAGAGGAGGCGGCCTCGAGGGAAGCCGGCCTGGGCCTCCACCCGGACCCCGGTCTCCCCATCCTTCGGCCAAGGGGACCACTGGAACCATTTCCCGAGGTCCCCTATCCTCCCCTTCTGTGGTGCTCACCGAGACCGTGTGTGCACGCACGCGTGTGCACGCGTGTGCACGGCCCGCATGTGCCGGAGCTGCTGACAAGTGCCCCGGGTGTATTTCAGGGGCCGTTAAAGCTCCGTGTTTAATGGCGGGAGCCACAGCGGTCACGGCTGTCATCGGGGATTTCACGGGCTCGTTTACATCTTTAGCTTCTTCCTTCCGAGACGACTTCATCATCCCCAGCCCCCACCCGCCCCCCAGCCCCTCAGCAGTGGTAGGGAGAGGAGGTGGGGCCAGAGTGCTAAGCTCCGCGTTGGGGTTCAAAGCTCTGGTGGGGGGGGACAGGCTGACGGAACAAGCCCAAGCCCAGACTGAGGGCCGGGGGCAGGGCTTCAGGCAGGATCCAGGGTCAGAAATGCTTATTCTCCCCACCCCACCCCCAACCCCAGCCACCACAGGGCCCGCAAGCTGGAGAGGGGTGGGGGGCGGGGCTGAGGGCCGGTCAGAAATGCGAGGAGGACGAGGACAGAATTATTGCATATGCAGCAGGCAGGGTCCAGGAGCCCAGAGGTCAGGACTGGGTGGGGTCAGGAGCTCCAGTCAGGAGTCTGCTGAGGGGCTGAGGGGCCAGGAGGGCCAGAGAGGAGAGGCTATGGATTCCTGGCTGCCCTGGGAGCCTCAGCTCCTCCCTGCCCCGGCCGACCCCCACCTCCAGCCGCCATGGAAAGCTGCTCACAACTGTCAGGGCCCAGAGGCCCACGGCTGCTGGGGTTGGGGGTGGGGGCGGGGCTGGTCCCTGCCAAAGTCCGGCTGAACAGGGCTGACCTCCAGCCAGAACTGGGCAACAGCCCCCAGAAGCTGAGATACCGAGGGCGGGTGGGATCCGGCATCGAGTGTGGACAGTCAGGATCCTTGAACTCTTGACTCACTTCAGCCACTTCCCTTCCCTGCTGGTGCCTTCGAGCAATCACTCCCCCTCCAAGTCTTTGTTTCTTTCTTTATAAAGGGGGTACACATAAGGCACCCCAGTTTGGTGGGTGAGATGGACACACAGGCATTTCCCACGCTCTGGGCGGAGCCGGAGGGAGCGAGGCAATGTGGGCACTTAGCACTTGCCCTGCAGGCCTGGGAGTCTACTGAAGCAAGCTGTCAGGATGAACACAGCGACTGACCAGATGACAAGGGATAAGTGCCGAGGACCTGCCCCCCCCCCCCCCAACCCGGGCTGCAGGGTTTCAGGTCAAGGAAGACCTCAAGGAGGAGGTGAGTCCAAGCTGAGACTTGAGGGAGAAGTAGGCTTTAGGCCCCATGGGGGTGAAGGAGTAGCATGTGCAAAGGTCCGGAGCAGAGAGAGAAGAGTAGGAGATGGAGCCCCAGAGAGAAGCAGAAGCCAGACCCCGTCCGTCAAGGGCTTTGCGTTGCAGGCCAAGGAGCTAAGCCTTCTGCTGGGGCAGTAGGGCCGCTGCAGGCAGGTGAGCAGGGGCATGTGGTGTTCCAGAAAGATTACCCTGGCAGTGGGCGGGAGCAGGATTGGAGGTGGGGCACCTGGAGGCAGGGAGGCTGTGGGCAGGAGTGGGGGAGGGGGAGGCGTTGAAGAGGGGCCAGATGCAATGAAAGGTTGGTGGGAGCTGGGACCAGGCTGGTGGCTGGGTGATTTCTGGGGCTTCTCAGGAGGAGGCCCTGCCCAGAGGCCAGGGGCTGGATCACTGTCTCCAGCCCCAGGGCCAGGCTGCCTCCACCTCATCAGCACTCCCTCCACAGCCCGGGAGGCTGTCACCAGGAGCCCCAGGAAACATCCCCTCGGAGAGGCGCCTGATGGACCTGTCACCACAGTGCCATCCCGCCCAGCCGGCCCCTCACACTCGCGGGGTAATCTGCTTCCACCGGGAACATTGTCGTTCAGCCTCCCCCAGCTCCCAGCTCAGAGCAGGGAGGGCGGGGCTCGCAGGACGGAGGAGCTTTCTTCCCCGAACAAATGACCTTGGGCCAGAACGGGAACAGCTTGGCTAGAATTCAAACAGCCTGGGCCCCCAGCAGCCCGGGGCTCTCAGCCCCTCTTCCACTTGTATCCCAGGGAGTAAATCTGCTTTGGGGACAGTTCCAAATCAAACTAGACCCTTGGGAGCTCCTTTCTAGGTGACCCCAAGCCACTGAGTGTCTCCAGCTTCCAAGTTACGCTCTGTCTCCTTCCCAAGAAACCTGCCCCCAGGGGGTTGTCTGGCCGAGAGCGGGACACATACCCAGGTTTGAGGGTCAGATACCTTTGGGTTCACATCTCAGTTTGGCTGCCTCCTGGCTGGGTGACCTTGGACAGCTTGCTCTCCGGCTCTGAGTCTTTTGGGGACCTGATGTAAGAGGCCCTGGAGTGGGGTTACTGGAGAGGGGAACTACAAACCATCCAGCCCACCGTGGACGCCTCACAAGTGACGACCCCTTCCGGCTGATTATTTCCTCCTGCCCTGCTGGGGAGCAGGACACAGGCTCCCTTACAGTGCCTCGCCCCAAGGCGTGAACAAACCCACAGCCCGGCCCTTTCTCCATGTTCTGGCTGCTCTCACGAGGTGGTCTCATGTAGGGCACTGGGCTTGGACCCCGGAAATTGGGTTCTGATCCCACATTTGCTGCTGGCTGTGTGACATTGGGGAAGTCAGCTGCCCTCTCTGGGCCTGTGACTATTCTCCTCCTCCCTCCCACATGCACACCATCACCCTGCTGTTTAGCATTCCTCCCTTAGCTTCTAGGAGTTCTTACCCACCGCCAGGAAATGACCTATTATGGATCTGTCTGTGCCATCAGACTAGCAGTTTCCGGAGAGCAGTGGACATGTCCTCCACTCCCAGCAGCCCCGGATCCTGCCCCAACACTGCCCGGCCTCAGAAAACATGCACGGAAGGAACGAGATGGAGACAGGACAGGGGTTCTTTGGCCATGTGGCAGAGGAGCACGTGGGCCCCAGAGGTGGGGGAGGGTGATTTGCCCACATGGAGTGCGGGGGCGGGGGGGGGGCAGCCATCAGTTAGCAGGGGCCAGCTCAGTGACCAAGAAGGCCTCGTGTAGGGCCAGGGTTTCCCCTGGGCTGCGGTGACTAGTGACGATAATAGTGGTGGGCCAGGAAAGGCGGCAGGGACCTCGCCGTGGTCATGACCCTGGCTCTGGCTCCTGTCATCAGACCTGCCCAGGCAGCCACTGCCCCTCCCAGCACACCCTCTGCCTCAGCAGCTTTAATGAAAATCAGACATAGATCTTTAGAGCTGCTTAGCATTTCAATACCTTCAATAATGGGTATTACCAAGTCACCCTCCTAAAACTCTGCTCTGGAGAGGTGCCATCACCACCCACCCACCCACCCCTGCACTCACACCCACATAAACCCCGGCCTCCCCATCCACAAGTCACTGTCACCCAGGCTCTCTCTCTCATACACTGTGTGCTCGCACGCTCCCTCCCTCCCTCTCCCTCTCTCCCGCAAATACCCGAAAACACAGAGAGCTGCTCCCCATCTGTCAGAATGCTGATGTGGGCTCATCTCCTCCCGACAAGGCAGAATGATGATAAGGTTATTTTTTAATATCAGGGATATTAATACTCCTCTTTCTGATAATGAGCCGTGGCCTGATCCCTCCTGCTCCCTGAGGGAGGTCTTGGGTTGGGGGCAGTTGAGGTGGGGGAGGGAGGTTGGGAGGGGTGTCAAAAGGCTGAGATGCAGGAGGGCCCCCTGGGTGCCAGGCACCCTTTCAACGTTCACGATATAAGGGTGGGTGGTGGCATCTCCATTGGACAGGGCGGGGCCTGAAGCTCAAAGAGGGGGAGTGGCTTCTCGAAGCCCACAGAGCACACAGCAAGGGTCAGGCCCGGGATTCCAGCCGGTCTGACTCAAGAGCTCAAGCTCTTTGCTGCCTCCCAACACATTTAGAGACTTTCCCTCAACTGCTGCCAGGAGCCCCATTATCCTGAGGCTCCACAGGGAGGGTCCCCGCTCCACCCCATCGTCCAGCTGAGAGGTCCGGCCCAGTTTGGCCCTGGCCCCGGGCCTGGCTGGGTAATCCAGCCTTCTGACAGGGGCCGAGGCCCTGCAGACACCGGACGTGGCAGAACCTCCCTGTCCCATCCCTGTGGTGGCCTAGCGGTGGCCTCTCCTCGGGGCCATGAGCTTCTTTTACCTTCCCCCAGAAGTCTGGGGGAAGGGTCAGCACACCCAGCCGGTGACCACAGATCAGTAGCCCCCATGGTATCTGCTCCCTCCCTATGACCGACCCCAAGTTCCGAACTTGCCCTTCATCTGAACAGCCACCGCTCTGCGCCCTCCCACTGCCTCACGACTAAGCGTGTGGGCTCTGGAAACACAGATCTGGGTTCGAATCCTGAGCCTGCCACTTAGTGGCTGTGGCCCCTTGGACAAATATGTCACCTCGCCCGCTCCCAATTATTCTCATATATAAAGTACAGATAATAACAGAACTTACTTCAAAGGGCTGTTGTTTAGCTTAACAAGCAGAGTGAATATTGCGACATATCATCCTAGATGTTGGGAGCCCTTAGAGACCTTCCCCCAGGCTGAGCAGTGCCCCAGAGAGGTCGTGAGATTTGCCTAAAGTCACACAGGCAGTTAGTGGCAAAGAGACCCTAGCCCCAGTTCTAGGCCTCACAAAGGGAGCCAGGGATGAGGCAAAACGTCCTTCTAGAGGGCTGCCCGTGTGCCAGGTGTCAAAGGCTTGGTGCCCAGCAAGGGCAGAGGGAGTCCCTGCTCTCATAAGAAGGTGGTTTGAATCAAGGAATCACATACGTGCAGGCAGAATTCCAGACTGAGCCAAGGGTGCTGATGGAGATAGGCAAGGTTCTCTGGGAGCTGACCTGGGCCAGGGGTCGGGTGTGGCTCCCTGAGGACAAACAGGAGTTATGGAGGTAGGAGAATGTTCCAGAAGACGGAACTGAGGATGAAGTCTGTGTGTGGGAAGGGGCGCGGCACATTCAAGAAAGCACCGAGAGGGAAGAGGAAGTGTTGGAAAGGTGCCAGGGTCCGGACCACCTGAACTGGGCCTTGTAGGGCGTGATAAAGATTTGGGTCTTTGTCCAGAGAGAAGAGGGGAAGGCTCTAGAAAGGCTCTCATCAGCGGCGGGGAAGGAGTGGGGGGGTGTGACTGAAGGGACCCAGGGAAGGGGCACAGAGGCCAGTCGCCCTGGTGAGAGGTGATGGGGGCTCAGAGGCTCACAGGCTGGTGGCCGTGGCAGGTGGATTCAACGTATGTTTTGGTGGTAAAACCCAAGGCTTTGGGACGTCCTGGATACTCGGCCGATGGAGAAGGAGGTACAAGACCAACTTCAGGTGCCTGACTTGTACAGCTGGGTAGACGGTAGTGTTGGACGAGGGCCAGGCACGTGGCAGAGAGCCGTGGTGCGTGAGTCTGGGGCAGGTGGAGTTTGAGGGGTGGCGGAGGTGACACGAGATGAGGAGAGACTGAAAGAGAAAGCAGTGGAGTCCACAGAAGACACAATTCCTTCAAGAAGTTTACCGGGGGGGGGGGGGGGGGGCGGGGGCGGGGCATCTGGCTGGCTCAGTTGGTGAAGCATCCGACTCCTGATTTCAGCTCAAGTTACGATCTCAAGGTTTGTGAGTTCAAGCCCCGCATTGGGCTCTGCGCTGACAGTGAGGCACCTGCTCGGGATTTTCTCCCTCTCCCTCTCTTTCTCTCTGCCCCTCCCTCACTCATGTTTTCTCTGTCTCTCTGTCTCTCTCTCCAAATAATTAAACTTAAAAAAAAAAAAAAATGAAGTTTCCTGGGAGGGGGAGGAGAGAGGGAGATAGCCCAGGTCAGGGGAATGAGGGACAAGGGGATGGCATGGTTTGATTTTCCAGGACAGGAAGGACTTGTGCACAAGGAGTTAGCAGCCCAGAGCTCGGAGGCCCATCCCGGTGTCGTCTTCCTTCCACTGCGTTCTGCTGCTGCCTGTGGCTCCAAACGGTGGAAGTGATTGATTATGTGGAAACAGGAGGAAGCAATTAGTCTGTGCATGCCCGGCCATTAATAAGCCTCTTAGGTATTTATAACAACACTTCATTTACCCTCCAACCTGAGAACAAATATCCTGAGAACAGCCAGAAATACACCGAAGGGACCTCTGAGCAGCCACAGCCATGGCCACCAAACTCAGTCTTTACTAACAGGGAGGTCCCTCACTTAGAGCCCACTGAGTCTTACTTTACATACAATTCTAATAAGCGTTCATTTTTTCTTAGTCCACACTAGCAGCAGCAACTCAGGAGACAGGTGGGAACTGTCAGGGGCAGGAGCCCCTGCGGCAGAGGGAAAGAAGCTGGCAGCTGGGGAGCCAGGAAAGACATGGAACCCTCTAGCAGAGAAGCCCCGGGGGCATGTAGTGAACAGGGCCAGCAGGTCCCCCACCCGTGGTCCTGAAGGCACCTCTGTCTTACGCTGTCCCACCACCAGCGGCTTGAACTAACTCATCTCAAAGTCCCTTTCCCACATCAATACGCAATGATCCTTTGTTCACAGTGACGATTCTGAGCCACTGAGCAAGGGCTAAATTACATTCGGCATTTTCTGCTTAAAGAGGACTCTTTTTTTTTTTGCAATATTTTAAATTGTAAATTTTATTTTAAGTTTTGGTGCCTACAGTTTCTGAAATGCTCCCTTATGTGGAGAGGGATTTTGTAATTGCCTGTTTAATTATCTGCCTCCCCGTTAGGCTGACGCTCTGTGAGAAGGAGGGCCACGTCTGCGTGGTTCACCGTCTTAATCCCAGCACCTCGCACGGCGCCCCAGGAGGGGCTCGAGACGGAGTTGTTGAATTAGCGAATGGATTAGTAAATTAATATCGCATACCAGGCAACATTCACTCAACAAACATTGTCACATTTAACTTGGCCTATTTCTTTTCTTTCCTTTCTTTCTTTTCTTTCTCTTCTCGCTTTGGTCATACGGCTACTAGAAAAGAAAAGCGAAAAAAGGTGGCACACACGACCTTTCCATCTGCTGGGGTTGTCTTAGGCATTCCTGCCCTGGCTCTAGAGGCAGAGGACGAGGCGTCAACACGTTCCCCGCGGTCCGGGTGAATCTTCCCTATGTAACGGAAGGAACTTCCTCACGCGTGTCCCGGTGGCTGTCTCCCCTCCAGCCTGTGAGCACTTCCTGGGCAGGGCCATATCTCCAGGGGGCCACCAGCACGTTCCCTTCGTGCCCATTAGAAACGGTAGAGCCCTTCATGCCCATTAGAAATGCCCATTAGAAGAAAATGGTGGAGGGGGCACGTTACAGATGGGAACACTGAAGCCCCAAGCGAGGAAGCAACAGGGGCCTCATGCTAGGAATCCGGCTCTTCCTAAGATCTCAGAGGCCCCACCCTCCAGCCAGTCCCCTCACAGAGTAAACCCAGGGAGAGTGAGAAGGGGCCGTGGGGTGGGCTTCTCTTCAGGAGTCTGAGGGAGACGGCCTGGGGGCAACAGGATGTCCGGGGCGGGGGGGGGGGGGGTGGTTAGGGTGGGGTTTAACCACTATCCACTACCCCTACCCCAACACTCACACCCACCCACCTCCTGCTAGAGCATCCCTTCGACCTACGCCGGAAGGGATGCCCTGTGGAGTTCTCCCCTTGGGTGTAGGACTGCCCCACGCCAGCCCCATCCTCTAAAACACCGTTAGCACCTTCCTGTCTCAGATCTCTTTTTAAAACGTTTATTATTGGGGCGCCTGGGTGGCTCAGTCGGTTAAGCGGCCGACTGCAGCTCAGGTCACGATCTCACGGTCTGTGAGTCCATGAGTTCAAGCCCCGCGTCGGGCTCTGGGCTGATGGCTCAGACCCTGGAGCCTGCTTCCGATTCTGTGTCTCCCTCTCTCTCTGCCCCTCCCCCGTTCGTGCTCTGTCTCTCTCTGTCTCAAAAATAAATAAACGATAAAAAAAAATTTTAACAACAAAAAAAGTAAAACGTTTATTATTATTAATTTTGTTTATTCATTTTTGAGAGAGACAGCATGAGTGGGGGAGGAGCGGGGGGGGGGGCGGGGAAGAGAGGATCTGAAGCGGGCTCCGTGCTGACAGCAGTGAGCCCAGTGTGGGGCTCGAACTCACGAACCGCGAGATCATGACCTGAGCCGAAGTCAGACACCCGACTGACTGAGCCACCCAGGCGCCCCATCTCAGATCTCGTTATAGGTTCCCATGCGTGTTTGCACCTGTGACTACACATGAGTCTCACAGCAACCTTCGAGTTGGTACACATCCTCATTATCCTCAGATAGGGAAACTGAGGCTCAGAAAGGTGAAGTGAGAAGTACTTCTGAGAGGGCATTTCTCCCAGGAAATGGAGAATATAATGGGGCTTGTGTGAGGCTCCCTGCAACTCCCCTTCCCGCTCCTAGATGGAAAAGTCAAGGGTGGGGGGGAGGAGCCGTGAAGTGGGGGAAGGAGTCAGAGGCGGAGCCCCACCCCCACCTTACCGGTCCCTTAGAGCAAGGTCCCAAGGGGCCCACGTGCTGGCACAAAGCTGGGCGCTGTTCAGATTCGCCTCTCGGAGAGTCGAGGACAAGCCCACTTAGCAGGCCTGGCTAGCACACCTGCACAGCGATCTAGAAAGCAAGCTGTCCTGCAGCCCAGCATGGCCTTCAGCAACCGTGGCCTCAAGCACTTGGCCAGCAGGGTGTGGGCCCCTTGACCGGCTGCTCACTCATTCACTCACTCAGCAAACGTTCCCGGAGCACCCAGCCAGGACCCTCCGTGGCCGCTGCCCTCGAGAGGCTCAGAATCCAGTCAGGGAGGGGAGACAAACCAGCCACAAGCATCCCAAGTCCTGCCGGTGCACTTCACAGAGCTTCCCACTCCATCCTTAGGGCCTCCCGAGTCTTCCTCTCTTAGCCTTGAACATGGGGAGAAAGCAGGGAGTGCGTGAGAGAAGGGATGCAGAGTCGAGCCTGGGAGATGCACGACGAATGACAGCGTTGACGGTGACGGTGACAGCGATCATGACACTGGGGAGCCTTGCCCCTGCCTTCACCCAGGGCCCCTCCCCAGCCCTGCCTGCCTGACCACTCAGGAGAGGAAGGAAGGCCCCCTCTTCCCGAAGGTTCTGCTGAGACACCCACTTCTCTAGAAGGGTCTAGTGGCTTCTTCCTTCCCATTGGTGGGTGGGCGAGTTGCCACTTGGAAACATAGGACAGGTGGAAGGGGAGGGCGTGGGAGGGAGAGACCCTGGGAAAGGGCACACCTGGGCTGGGACACCCTGGGAGTTTCGGAGGGCGAGGAGACCACCGAACACAAGCTGCTCTTCCCCCCCACCGAACACGGGTGAGATACATTTCTAATCTTGCTAGAGAGGATTCGGAATATGGAGCACACCCCTGCCTGACAGAGAAATGGCCCCTCACGCTCACCCGGTCCTTCAAGGGTCCCCCAGTTCCAGAAGACTGCAATATGGGCAAAACCCAGGTTTGGCTGGCTCCACCTCGACCTGGAAATGCAGAACCCCAGCCTCCTCCCATCAACAAATATTTCTGGGAGCCCTGGTCTGGGGTAGGAGATGCCCACAAGTGCTCGTGACTGCATCCTGCACTCTGTCTGCAGTTTCCGGTCCTGCCTTGCTCACTCCCCACCGTGCTCCAGGAGCGAGTTGCCAGCCACGAGCTCCTCAGCCCTGGTAGCTGTGGCCACTTCACCTACAGGTTTGCCCACACTGTGCTGTTATTAAAAGGTTTGCATTCACTGCCAGATTTGTACATTGGGAGATAACCACATAAAAATTCCAGTTATAAGACCTCTCTTGAAAACACAGAAAATCAGGCCCCCATCCCCGCGGCAATGGTGGCTGAAGCTGGAAAGACTCCCCTAGCTGGTGTCATCGGGCTGCCCGTCTCATGTGAGCATTTGAGTTCGCCTCTCCAAGTCTAGTCCAGTCTGCTGCCTCTACCCCTACATCCCCTTCTTTGTAGCATCCCTGCACGGCTTTTAGCCAGCGTCTGCTTGAATGCTCCTGGTAACAGAGGGCTTACTACATCTTTGAGGCAGGTGGTCTGAGCAGTTGGTCTGAGGCATTTGGTGCTAGGAAAGGGCTCCTAACTTGAGCTATCTTCCCCCTTTCTATAACGAAGAAAGATGCACGGAAACGAAGTGGGTTTTAGAGTCCACTGGATCTGGATCCGAGCTCCTCGCTAGCATTTAACCAGCTGTGTGATCTTAGGCGAAAGACGATGGTCTTTCTTGGCTTCAGTTTCCTTAGCTGCACGTCGCCTGCAGGCTGTGTGGGGCTTTAAGTAGAGCAAGTTTATAAAGTGCCGAAAGCAGGGTCTGGCACGCACTCCCCAAATGGCCTTGATCATTCCGTATATCCTCCAGCCATGGGTCCAACCAACTTTTCCCGGTGAGCTCAGGGGCTGGGAGTGCAGCTGGAGAGAGCCGGGCAATGGTCTGTGCCGGCTAAGTCAGAGGCAGAGTCCAGACTTGTCCCAGCAGGCACCCACACTTGAGGGCCAGCCCCCAGGAGCTACAGGTTTCTTATCTGCTTCCTGGACCGCTCGGCCCTCCAGGTGCTCAGGGGCTTTGAGGAGAGCAGGCAGGGCTGCAGGAGGGAGCCCCCACCGTCCCTGCCCTCTGCACACAGCCTGTAGCCTTCCCAGGATGAGGTCCCTACTCCTGGGAATGGAAGTGGAGATGGGGAACGTCACGGGAGGGAAGAGCAGGCAATGATAATCCCCATCGTCCAAGAACACCTGCCATTACTAGGCGCCTGGCTGTGTGCCTGGCAGTATGCTGGGCCTTTACCTGAGTCCTTGAATATGAGTCTCACAACGACCCTAGGACGGAGAGGCTGTTATCCCTGTTTTATAGTTATGGAAGCTGAATCTCAGAGAGGTTCAGAAACTTGCCCAAGGCCACACAGCCAGGATTGAAAGTCTTGTGTGTCTGGTGTCTGAGCCTGCGCCCACGACCGCTGCACTCCGCCGCTCCCTAAAACTCTGGGCGTCTTCTTCATGCCGGGCCATTGGGGAGGGGAGCGGAGGGAAGGGGAGGGGAGGGGAGAGGAGGGGAGCAAAGGGGAGGGGAGGGGAGGGGAGAGGAGAGATTTTGCCCCAAAGTGCTTCCGAGCCTCCGCCCCCGGGAACTAGTGAGTGTGCATCCCAGTGTGTCACCGCGCGAGGCACTTTGGGCGCGCGTGTCTGAGAGTAAAGCGTGTTAGCGTGAGTGTGCGGGAAGACGCCTCGCCTCGGTGTGCGTGTCCGACACGGGGACTCCCCCGGTGGTCTGCACGTCCCGGTGTCACGGGGGAGCCCTGACCGTGGCTCGGCGGCGGTGGCTCCGGATCCACGTGCGGACGTGGGGCGCGGGCGGGTGAGTGCGAGCGTGCGCACGTGCGGCGGCGGGGTCCGCGGGCCGGTGTCCGCGGTGCGGCTCCGTGTCCCCCACCCCCACCCCCGCCTCGGTGCTGATTGGCTCGGCGCCGTGACGGGCCGGCCCCCGCCCGGGGCGGCGGCGGCGGCGGCGGCGGCGGCGGCGGCGGCGGCGGGCGCGGGTGCCCGCGTGTGCGCTGTGTGCCGGCGTGTGCGCCGGGGTGTGCGCCCGGCCGCCGGGTGTGCGGGAGAGCGAGGGAGCGCGCCGACGCGCCGGCCGCTGCGGCCGAGCTGGAGGGTGCGCGGCGCCCCCGCCCGCCCGGCCCGGCCATGGCCCCCGCCCGGGGCCGCCTGCCCCCCGCGCTCTGGGTCGTCACGGCCGCGGCGGCGGCGGCCACCTGCGTGTCCGCGGCGCGCGGCGAAGGTGAGCGGCGGCGGCGGCGGCGGCGGCGGGGCGGGAGCGGCCGAGGGGCCGGGGCGCGGTGCCCGCTGCCCGAGGCTCAACTTCCTTCCCCTCGACCCGAGCGCGCGCGCATAAGGGGCTGGGATCCCTGGGTTTGGGGGCGGGAGGGGGGGGGGGGGGTGACAGGGATGGCACCGCGGGAGAGAACCGAGGTCAAGGGACGGCGCGATGGAGACGGGGACAGGACTGGGGAACAGGGACCCGTGGGCTGGAGGATGAGGGACAGAGGCCCCCGGGGGTCTGGGGAACAGAGGGCTAGGACTGAGGGATTTGGAGCTGGGAACAGAGAACTGAGGGTTGGACCTTGGGGATGATGGAACAGGAGGGGGGCGGGTGGAGGGGGGTGGGACAGAAGACAAGAGGTATAGAGGAGAGGGAACAGGACCAGGGGACAGGGCGGGGACAGAGGACAGAAGACAGGTATACGGGGATACAAGATGAGGTTCGGAAGGCTGAAGAAGAAGAGGGCAGGGGTGGCCTTGAAAGGGGGGACCAAGAACTGAGGGAGGAGGAGCAGAGAGCGGGACCAGGTTGCAGGAGGACAAGAGAGGGGCAGGGAGTGAGAGTCTTAGGTGGGAGGGTTGGAGGGCTGGGGAGGTCACAGCTGGAGGGGAGGGGCAGCTCTGGGGGACAGGAGGTGGCCCTGGGCGCAGGGCACAGTGAGGGGCAAGCCGAGGGGCTGCAGAGGGGCTGAGGCAGGCAAGGCCTTGGAGAGCAGGGTCTTGTCCAGGGGCAAGGCCTGGGCAGTCCAGTCACCCAGGGGACGAGGGACCAGGGGGATGGGGGGAGGAGGGTGGGAGCAGGAGTGTGGGCTGAGCAGTCAGGACAAAAAAGGTCTGGGAGGTGACCTCCTGGCAGTGGGAGGGAACAAGGAAAGCTGGGAAGAGGCACCCACCAGGTTCCCCCAACACCCAAGGCCTCACACCTGCACACACACACTCGTACACACACACAGTCAGTCCCTCTGAACACTCCAGGTCCAGCCCAGGATGCCACCCTGGATTCTGTTCTGTACCCCACCCCTTGTCCCCCAGGACCCCCTCTGCCCCTACAGCTCTGCACAGAGGATGCATATCCTGGTGCTCTGTGCAGGGTCCAGGGGCTGATGTCCTGGGTCCAGGGCTGCGTTCTTACCCCGGCAGGATGAACTTCTTCCACCTGAGAGGGAGCTCCAGAGCCAGTGTGCCTCATCCACGCTCAGATATACCAGAGATCCACCCCCTTGCACACGAACAACTCAGAGATACAGCTGTCCCCGAAAGCACACGTGCGCACACGGACACGCATCAGGATTTGCACACATAGACCCAGGCCCGTAGAGACTCACTTGCATGGACAGCCCCCACCTCCAACGACACCCACATCAGATACACAGAAGTGCAGCCAGTACACGTGTTCACACACATGTGGGAACAGATACACGCACATGAAAATACGCACATTTATGGGCAGATACCACGTATTAAGAGGACCCTCAAACCTGCAGTTATGCCCACAGAAATGCATATGTACATATAAATGCACCCACAGATAAACTTACAGTCTCCAGTGAAAAAGGGACCACGTAGGGAGCAGGGACCGTAGCAAGGGAGCTAAGAGGCAAGGTGGCAGGCAGAGCAGGGCCAGCTGGGCGGCTAGTGATGAGGTGCAGGTTCCTGGGACACCAGAAGAGAACTGAGTGAGGGTCAGGCCTGTGAGCCAGGAGGAGGGCGGGATTGGGGCAGAAGGGCCTGGGGGCTCTCGGAGCTATGACCTGAGAAGACAGTTTTCCCAGGTTTGGGTTGGAGGGAGGGGAACAGTTTCTCATCAGTAGATGCCGAGGGGTCCACATCTGGGATCCGGGCTCTGGGCTTTGGGCAGTACATGCTCAACTCCTCTCTTCCATTATCTTCTCCAGGAAGGAGGCAGCACCTTCCAGAATTGCAGGCTGGCAAACCCCAGAGTCCCCCTGCAGAGGTGACTTTGAACAGGCTCACCTGCCGAAGGCAGGCCACTGGCCTGAGAGAGAGGACATGTCCAGGGGAGGAGCAGCAGTTGGGGAAGAGACAAGGTCCACAAAGAGAGGCAGGAGGGAAGTCTTTGTCTAGGACAGGGCTAGGCATTGTCCAGGGGCCAGTGCATGCCATCCAGTCAATGCAGCAGGGTACCCACAGTGGGGCGGAGGGCAGCCACGCAGGTTGGACAGCCTGAGGCATAGGTTCCACGAAGGACAGTCCTTCCTCCGGAAGGACACGAGTCCCTCCTGGGATCATCCCTGGGCTGGTATAGTGCCAGGACTGGCAAGGGAGACTGTTGGAGCTCCGGGAGGGGCGTCTATTCCCAGCTGGGCTCTTGCAAAGGTGGCAGTGCCCCAGCCTGGCCAAGTGCCCCTACGCCAGGTTCCTGCCAGGGGAGAGGAGGGCCCTGCACCTGCAGAGATGCCCCCCAGGCCCCACCAGGCTCATAGCCCCTTATCACTCTCTGGTGTGGATTATCCACCACTTTGGGGTGATCACCGAGGCGTTCACAGCCTGGCTGACATCCCCTGGCCACCCGAATTCTCCAGCCTCACCATCATGCACCGCGTCCTCAGGGAATGTAAATCAATTTAAGTATTAGTCTCAGCGAAATGGAATGGGGGAAGGTGACAGTGCTGGAGAAAAAAAGAAATCGCATAATGCCTTCCACAGTGGAACAGGAAAGGCTTAGGAATTATCTGTGCTTCTCAGAGCAGGAGAGGGACCCGTTTGATCTCCCAGAACAGCCCAGGCGGGTAGGCCCAAGAGGGATGCCCATAGACATCTTGCAGATGAGGAAACTGAGCACAGAGGGGTTAAGTGATTCAGTTCCCTGAAGGCCCTGGAGAGATGGTGAGTTCAGTCCTCCCATTGGCAAATGCGGAGACCGGGCCCAGAGAGAAGAACTGACTTCACAGATGTCACACAGACCCATAGGCCAGCAGTGCAAGAGGCAGGAGGGAGCCCAGGCCTGGTGACCAGAAGGGTCTGAATTTCCAAGGGGACTCAGGCCTGGGCCAGGTGGGCCTCATACTGGAATTCTCTCCAGTCTGAAGAAACCTCCGGTGGGCCTGGAGCTTTCCTGGACAGACATCCTGCATCCCCACCCCACCCCCGGACCCCCCTAGGAGGGTGTGTGAGGTAGGGAGGAGGGGCACAAAGGGAGAGGAGAGGAGGGCAGGGTCAGGGAAGCTTCTGGAAGGAGTCACAACAAGCAGCCCTGGAATCCTGTAGCTCTTCCTGAATCCGATAGAATCGACTTTTGACTTATCTTTGGATTATCTGAACCCCCTGGCTGGCTGATCAAGAATCCGCAGCAAATGTGGTGAGGCTTCCTGGGGTGGGAGGGGTCTGGAAAGCAGGGTCTGCAGACACCCACCCGCCCTGAGAGTCAGGACCCTCCAGCGGGGAGGAGTCTGAGTGGTGGACATTTGTTCTGATTGCCCCTGGGTCGGGGCAGGTCTGAGCTGCATTCAGGGGAAGCTGGAGAAAGGGCCCTCCGGCTCCAAGACCCCATCTGGAATGTGGGTTGGAATGGGGGAGCCCCCGGGTCCCCGGCCCCGTCATCTCCCCGGACTAGGCTCTGCTAGTCTGGGGGAAACTGCAGTGCGGCCCCCTCCCCCTCCCACCAGCCAGCAGGAGGAGAGAGCTTGCCTGACCCAGTTTTCTCTCCATTGCCTGAGAGGAAGGGAAGGAGGCGGGAGGGCTTCTCTCTGCCTGCGCCCCTGGCGTGGGGCCGGCTGGGGAGGGGAGATCCCTCTGCGGACGCTGGCTCCGTGGCCTGATCCCACCTGACCCCTGGGGACCCAGGGAGGCGGGCAGAGGCCCGACCCTCGTTCTCCGAGCTCTCTCTCCAGCCGGCCTTCCCTCTGGGGGCTCTGACAATGGGGTGGGAGGGTAAGAGGAGGGAGAAAATCAGCAAATAAGAGAGAGCATCCTCACTCCAGCATTTCCTGAAGACACTTGTCTCCATCTTTGAGGGGCAGGCGCAGAGCTATGCAAATCACAGGCAGAAGGACACCCAGCCTCCCTGCAGAAAAGTTCCAGGAGGTCCCCAGCTTTAACCCTCTGTAACCTGGCCCAGCCAGCCTAGTTGGAAGCCCATGATTGAAGGCTGGGAGAAGGGGTGCGCGGGAAGAGAGAGCGAAATGGAAAGCCGTGGGGAGGTGGAACCCAAAGCCCTCCGAACAGTCATCACCAGATAGATCAAAGGAAGCAGGGGCCCAGAGAGGGGAAGGGACTTACCCAGGGCACACAGCATTTGAGATTCAAACCCTGATTTCTGAACAGGTTAGTGCCGCTTCCTCACCTCAAAGTGAATGGGTAGGTCTGAGGTCCAAGGAGAGAGGCAGGAGGGGCAGGACTTCGGGAAAGGGAATTCGCGTTAATAAGGCATTGACTCCGGGCTCCACAGTTTACCCTCCGTCAGCGCTAGGTATTATTATCCCCATTTTACAGAGGAGGAAATTGAGGGTCAGAGAAGTGAAGGTCACCTGCTACTGTGTAGCTGCATTGAGAGATGAGCCCAGCAGTGTCTGGTTCCAAAGGCAAGCTCTTCTCTGTTGTGTTGTGGAGGCTTTGCAGGTTCCCCTTGGAGGATCTGGCTTAGAATAGACTCGCCTTCTGGGCCAGCACTTCTTTCTCCACCGCGGTGACTGCTCACGGGTCCTGCCAGGGCTGGGGGCGCTGTCTGCGGTTGCCTCGGCAGGTGCTCTGAACACCAGCCCTGTCGGCTCCGCCTGTGGGGCTCCAAGCATGTTCCCGAACTTCCCCGAGGCTCCGTGTTCTCATTGGTAAAGAGATAAGAATCAGCACCTCTCCGCAGTTGTGCAGGTCACAGAGGAGGCGTCCAAAGCACCCCTCGCAGAGCTCAGCACATAGTAGGTGCCGAGAGGCCGCTCTTACTCCTCCCAATCTCTTCGCATCAGACGTGCACGGAGGACTTATTAGGTGCCAGGCATCTCCAGCGAGACGGTGGTGATTGCAAAGCCGGGGCCAGTCCTCCTGTGGGACAGATGACCGCAGAGTGTGGATGTTGGTGGGTGCTTTTGGATGCTGTTGTGTCCCACGAGAGAGACGGGGATCAGGTTGTCCCTCACAACACCCTGTAAGACAGGATCCACTGTCACGCCCATTTTTCACAGGAGGAACCTGGGGCTCAGGGAGGGACTTGTTCAGGGACACACAGCTCCTAAAGTGGCAAGGCTGGGATTCTGGCCCGGGCCTCCTGGACTCCCGAGCCCATCTCTTAACCATCCTGCTGCATCACCAACCAGGGAAACCCAGCGCTTGGGGCAGCTTGTGTTCTGGGGGTTTGGCCGAGGTGGTGGAAGGAGGCTTCGGGCAAGAGGGACAACTCGAACCGAGCCTTGAAGGAGAAGGGAAATGAGAAAGACCACAGACACAGAGCTGGTGTGGGCTGGCCTGAGTGAAGACCTGTATGGCCAGGTGGGGCTGCTCTGTGGGACAGGGGAAGGGTGTCCCAGGGGCTGATGCTTTCTTGTCTCCTGTTTTACAGTGAACTTGCTGGACACATCAACCATCCATGGAGACTGGGGCTGGCTCACGTATCCGGCTCATGGGGTAGGTGATAGGCAGTGGGGCCAGCGTCATCCTCTATGAGCAGAGAAAGGCTCTGACTCACAGTCTTATCATCAGATAGATCAAAAGGAAGCAGATGCCCAGAGAGGGGAAAGGACTTACCCAAGGCCACACAGCAGTTAGAAACAGAGCTACTGATTCTTTCCTTCCTCCTCCCTCCCTTCCTTCCTTCCTCCCTCCCTCCCTCCCTTTCTTCCTCCCTCCCTCCCTCCCTTCCTTCCTTCCTCCCTTCCATCCATCCACTATGCATTCGTTCCTACCCTCCCACCTTTCCGCCTTCCTGCTTTCCTACCTTCCTACCTTCCTCCCATCTTCCTACCTTCCTTCCTTTCCTGTGTGCAGACCCTTGGGATTACAGAACCATCTGGTGCTGGGCTGCCAGTCCTTAAGTATAAGGCCCCAAGTGTGGGATCCTTATATCTGGGTTCTGGGCCTACAGAGTCACATGCCACAACTGGGCCCAGGGTCGCCGGGGACGTGCCAATGGCCAGGAGCGGCCAGGAAAGGGCCCCAGCCAGGCCTTTCATGCCTCTCACGCCCCGTCCTCGCCAGGAGCTGTCCAGGCCCCTGGACCCCCCCACCTGCCTCTCTCTTCTGTCAGAATCATCTGGATGGCACTGCTAGAACCCACTGTGGTTAAACCCCCAGGCCCATATGGCTTCCACGGTGACCCTGGGCTGAGCCCATCAGGTCTCTTTGGGTTGTGTGCTCTCAGGCAGGGGGCCCCTCCCGTCTTCCCGGGGAGCTGGCGCGGTAACCTCAGGGTGTCCAGGGACAACGCTGCACCGTCCCCGTCCCTCCACGTGTCTTATCCAGATCCCAGGGTGAGCAGGGCAGTCAAGCCAAAGTGAACCCGTGAGCCTGGCAGAGGCCCGATTCTGCCATCGACAAACGGGTGGCCCTGGTGGTCACCACTTCACTCCCTGAGTCCCAGTTCCCCAGCTGTTAGAAGGGATGTGCCTGTGACAGTGTCATGGGGTTTGCTGCAAGGGTGAGGGGAGGTGACACCTGGTCTGGGCACCGTGCCTGGCACATGGTGTGCCCTCACTGGGCACTGTCATCGTTATTAGTGTGTGTCAGTTACATGTCACATACGTGTCCTCCTGCAAGGGTGCTCAGAAACGCACCCTCACATCCCCGCCATAGACACAGGCACATCGAGTACGCATGACTTGTTTCATGAACACTGGCTTCCGCGGCTCTGGAGATGAGGGGAATGATATTAATGATGATGAGGGCGATGTTGATGTCAAGAGTTAGTGTTCATGAAGGGAGTAGGGGTATGTCTTCACTTTGGGGTAGGGTTTTTGTTTAGTTAAGTAGGTTTCAAGTGATAGGGTTTTAGTTTGTTTTAAGTAGGTTTCATGTCCAGTGTGGAGCCCAGCTCGGGGCTTGAACTCATGACCCTGAGGTCGAGAGTTGGACACTTACCCCGTTGAGCCACACAGGCATTCCAGGGTGGTGTTTTCGTCTGGGTCATTTGTGGGCTGTGGCTGGGGTCAGGACAGAGCCCCCCTCTTCTCTCCCTGGAGGTTTCGTGTCCTGGCAGCAGTAAGCTGAGTCCATTGTCATCAGCCCCCATGCAGCAGGCTTCAGGGAGCTTCACAGGCAGGCCACATGGGCCTAAGAACCAGGAGGGAACTCCTTTCTGCCAGAGCAGGTCAGCCCTGCCTGAGGGTAAAGGCTGGGTCTTTGGGGTATCTCTGTACCTCCCTGGGCCTCAGTCTCTCTTTGTGGAATACTCCTCTGTGTGTGCCCCCAGATGGCTGTCTCCCAGGGGTGAGCATGGGTGAGAAAGGGCTTGATAAAGTGGGCCAGCTCTGCCAGTGGCGGGGGGGCCGACCTTTGAGTGGGTGACTGCCTGGCTGATGGCTGGGTCAGCATTTCCCCTGAGACTCAGCAGCCAGGAAGCAGTGGGCCTGGCCCCAGGTTGGCTCTGGGTGTCTCTGTCCCTCTGTCCTACTCAGAACTTAGGACTTGGTTTTTAGAGTAACAAGGAATTGTAAAGGTTTTAAGCAGGTGGGGAGCGTGACCAGACTTGTCGATGATTTTCTGGAAATCTAAGGCTTGTTTGCTTGCAGAATGCTCTAAAGCATGGCTCAGAGTTACCTTACTTGTTTAGGAGTTAGAACAAATAACGTATATTCACATAGTTCTGAATAATTCACAGACATTATCTCGTAATCCCCACAACCCATCCTGTGAGTAGGTACAGCCACCCCATTTCACGGATGAGGAAACTGAGGCTCAGAGCAGCAAGAAATAATTTGTCCACCATCAGGCAGGTTCCAAACGGTGGACTCAAGCTCCAGTCTCTCCGGCCCGGAGCCTGTGCTGAGTCCCTGGTGTTCTCTTTGGTCTGTGTCCTCATTGTGAGGGGGTGGGAGGCAAACCAGCGTTGTCTGCTCAGCCAGGGGCCACCTTCCACCTTTATGGGACCTGGAGAATGGGCTTGTCCAGAGAGGAAGGAAGGCTGGGTGAGATCCCTGGGTCCCAAACTCTGGATGTCGAGCCTGTTCCAGGCTAACAGGTGAGGCATACAGATCCCTGCATCCAGGGGGTCTGGGGAGGTGCCTGGGAATCTTTTGTTTCATAAACTTTCCAGGTGATTCTCCTGCCCAGCTGGCTAGGGAGCCTGTGGACGTGGTCCTTGTGTTCCAGGCACCCCTCTGATTCTGAAGTTTCCTAAATAGCCTGGGAACAAGGGTCATCCAGGGCTGTCTCCAGCGTCAGCAAAATGACCAGATTGTCAGGCAAGGCTGCACGGCCTAGGAGCCAAGAGTCTGGGTCTTGGATGAGCCATTACGCTGCTGCCTTTAATCAGTGTGACTCAGGCAAGTCACTTACCTCGCCTCCACCTCCCCGTTTATAACACGGGGATGATCGCAGTTGCCATCAATGAGGATGCATGAAAGGGACATTTCCTGGTGAGAAATCGGAAGCCCTGAGAAGTTAAGCAACTCTGCTAAGGTTGGGGGGAGTCTGGCCCCAGGACCCAGACTCTTAATCAGGATGTGCCCCTCCCTCCACACGTTGGGATGCACTCCCCCTCTTCTGGTGAATTAACTGCTGATGCTGCCATGGGATGAAAGTCACGTTCTGTTGTCTCACCTGATCCCCTGGAGTAGGTGGGAGGGGCTGGAATCAGCCCCTCCCCGCCAATTTCACGGGAGCACAAGCTTCAAAGAGGGGAGGTGATGTGCCCAGGGCTGCACAGCTGGTCCAGGGCATTCTGTTCCAGACAGAGGACGGAGTTGCAGAGCAGTGGTGGGGGCCGGTGCCGGGGTGGAGAACAAGGCTCATTCCATCCTTGCACCAGCCTCCAGGAATTCGTGCCTCTCTGGGTGTCTGCAGCAGCCCCTGGGGCCGGCAGGGCAAGGCCAGGCCATTGGCACCGGTAGGGCGGCTGGAGCGGACTCAGATGGAGCTGATTAATTTATCCAGGTTCCTGGCAGGAAACAGACAGGGAGCAGCTGGCTGGCTCTTTGGTGCTCCGTTAATTGTGACAATGACTTTAACCCCAGATGTGACACCACGCTGCCCAGAGGCCCTGGCTGCAGTGGGGGGCACAGGGGGGCCCTGTAGGGGTAGGGGGTGTAGGAGGCATCAACTCTCGGGTGAGGCTGGCACACCGCGGACCTCTTCCCCAGGGGGCCCGGAGGCAGGCGCCGGTGGGCTAGGAAGATGCTGCTGGGTCGGCGTTGTAGGAGTCCTGTTCCTCTGGTGCCTTGCTGGGCCAGGCCCAAGCCAAAGCACTTGGCAGCCTACGTCTTTCGTCCTCTCGAGCCTCACTGAGGCGGGCCTGTCTGAGCCCCATTTTACAGGGGTGGGCACTGAGGGTAGAGACCACGTGGCTGGCCAAGACAAGGAGAGATGGAGGGGCTTTTGTCAGACTTCAGACCCCCGAGGCCCCACTCCAACCCTTGTGAATTACTCAGAGCCCCACAGATTCTCAGAACATCATGAGGAGCAGTTTTTACCTCCCACCCCCCTTAAGTAAGAGGATCTCTAGTTCAAGGGCAACTGCCCATAGAGGCCCGAGAAAGGACAGCAACGCATTGCATCTCTGGCAGAGCCAAGGCAGGGACCCGGAGCCCCTCCCCTCCATCTGCCCTCAGCCCCCAGCCCTTCCTTGGGGCCATCAAGAGTCCACTGAACTCAGCCCACAATAACTGCTTCTGGCCAACCAGCATTCTGCAGTTGAGGAAGCTGGGGCCCAGAGAGGAATGGGAGCTTGCCCGAGGTCACACAGCAGGTTAGAGACCAAGAGGTCTTGATCTCTTGGCTCCTGGCTCATTTGTCAACACTGGATCTTGGAGGTGAATCTTCTGTGTCCAGACTGGGCTATTCGGTGCTCGTGGGACATTGCTCATACTCCCCCTGCAAGAGCTTCCTGCTTCAGCCTGCAGGAAGTTCCACCCCCCTCTGGATGCCCAACCTCTTTGGCATAGAGCACCGTCTGATGCACTGTGAGATGGTCAAGGGGAGGGAGTATTTCTGGCATGTTGCTTTCCTTGTTTTTAAAAAAGTTGTGGTAGGGGCACCTGGGTGGGTCAACTGGTTGAGCGTCTGACTCTTGATTTCGGCTCTGGTCATGATCCCAGGGTTGTGAGATCGAGCCCTGCGTAGGCTCTAAATGTGGAGCCTGCGTGGGATTTCTCTCTCTCTCTCTCTCTCTCTCTCTCTCTCTCTCCCTCTGCCCCGCCCCCCCGTTCACTCTCTCTCTAAAACATTAAAAAAAAAAAATTTAATGAAGCCGTTGAACTGGGTTTAAAAAAACAATTGTGGTGAAATACACATAACATAAAATTTCCGAACCACATTCTAACCGCTTTTTAAGTGTACAATTCAGTGGCATTAAGTACATTCACTGTGTCGTGTGACCATCACCACCATCCATCTCCAGAACTTTCATCTTCCCAAACTGAAACTCTGTCCGCATGAAACACCAGCCTCCCATTCCCCAGCCCCCCGGCCCCTGACAACCACCATTCCATTTTCTGTTTCCGTGGATCTAAGTGCCTCATATAAGTGGAATCATAAAATATATGTTCCTTCACTGGCTTCTTTCACTTTGTAGAATATCCTCAAGGTTCACCCATGTCGTAGCATGCATCTGGATTTCCTTCTTTTTCAAGGCCGAATAATATCCCATTGTTTGGATATACCGCATTTTGTTTACCCATTCATCCAACGATGGACCCATTTGGGTCATTTCTACCTTTTGGCTGTTGTGAATAACGCTGCTGTGAACATGAGTGTGTAAGTATTTGAGACGCTGCCTTTGATTCTTTTGTGTATATATTCCCAGAAGTAGAGTTGTTGGACCGTAGGGTAGTTCTATTTTTGACTTGCCGAGGAACCTCCATACTGTTTTCCACGGTGGCTGCACCAGTTTACCTTCCCACCAACAGGGCACAGGCAGTTTCTCCACATCCTCACCTACATTCGTTATTTTCTGTTGTTTTGATAGTAGCCATCCTAGTGTGTGTGTGTGTGGAGTGGTATTGCATTGTGGTTTTGATTTGTATTTACCCTAATGATTAGGGATGGTGAGCATCTTTCCATGTAGTATTTGACCATCTGTATATATTCTTTGGAGAAACGTCTATTCAAGTCCTTTGCCCATTTTTTAAATTGGGCTGTTTGCTGCTTTGTTGTTGAGTTGTAGGAGTTCTTTATATATTCTGGATATTAATCCCTTACCAGACACGTGATGCGCAGGGATGTTGCCTTTCGCTCTGTTGATTGTGTCTGATTTATTTCTGAATCACTGATAACCTGGCTAGCGCCTGGCCCAGAAACCACCACATTCAACGTCCCCACATCCTAGTACTCCCTTTCTCAAGGATCTGAGGCATAGTCAGGTTCACGAATTAGAAAGATCCCTCCGGCGACTGATATGGAAACTGGACCCGTGGGCTCCCTGAATCACTCAAACAGAATACCCCCAAACTCCCCCCCCCCCCCCGGGAGTGTTTGGAGTCGCCATGTAGAAACAAGGTTGGATTTTGTAGCTTTGGCATCAGTTCCAGTGCTGGCTCCACCGGTCACCAGCCGGGTGACCTCAGACATGTGGCTCACACGTCTGAGCCTGTCTTTGCTCCAATGCAGCAAAACACGCTTTCCCAGAAGGATGTGGAGCTCTCTAGAGTGCCTGACGGCTGTGACAGTCCAGTAGGAGGTCAGCAACCCGAGGGCAGAGACCCAAGTTCCATCTTCTTCCCCAGGATGCCCCCGGGGCCATGCATGTTGCACGTGGCACGTGGCCGGGGCGACCGGCAGGAGAGGGCGAGGTGCTGCCTCTCGCGTCAGCGCTGTGCTCTCTCTGCCCGCAGTGGGACTCCATCAACGAGGTGGACGAGTCTTTCCAGCCCATCCACACGTACCAGGTGTGCAACGTCATGAGCCCCAACCAGAACAACTGGCTGCGCACGAGCTGGGTGCCCCGCGACGGTGCCCGGCGTGTCTACGCCGAGATCAAGTTCACCCTGCGTGACTGCAACAGCATGCCCGGCGTGCTGGGCACCTGCAAGGAGACCTTCAACCTCTACTACCTGGAGTCGGACCGTGACCTGGGCGCCAGCACGCAGGAGAGCAAGTTCCTCAAGATCGACACCATTGCGGCCGACGAGAGCTTCACGGGGGCCGACCTGGGCGTGCGGCGCCTCAAGCTCAACACGGAGGTGCGCGGCGTGGGCCCCCTCAGCAAGCGCGGCTTCTATCTGGCCTTCCAGGACATCGGCGCGTGCCTCGCCATCCTGTCTCTCCGCATCTACTACAAGAAGTGCCCCACCATGGTGCGCAACCTGGCTGCCTTCTCGGAGGCGGTGACGGGGGCCGACTCGTCCTCGCTGGTGGAGGTGCGGGGCCAGTGCGTGCGGCACTCTGAGGAGCGGGACACGCCCAAGATGTACTGCAGCGCCGAGGGCGAGTGGCTGGTGCCCATTGGCAAGTGCGTGTGCAGCGCTGGCTACGAGGAGCGGCGGGACGCCTGCGTGGGTGAGTGCGCCACGCGGGGGGCACGTGGGCTCAGTCCGGGCGGGGCGTGGGGGCCGTGGCGGTCGGCAGGGATCCGGGCGGCGAGCTCAGCACCTGGGAAGATGGGTGACCCTCCAGGGTTCGTGGGTCAGCGAATACACCAGGCCGCCTGCGTGCGTGGGAGCGTGTGTGTGGGAGCAGGGCAGAGAGAACGGAGGCAGGCACGCCGCAGCCGGGCGGCGCCCTCTGTGGGCGCCGTGGAGGGGTACGTCTAAGCACGCCCGTGTGCTCGGGCACATACCTGTGCGAGGGAACGATTCTAGGAGCTCACGTGTGTCGGGCATCGTTTTAGGCACTTTTCACATATTAACTCATTTAGTCTCCGGGCCTCCCCTGTGACATAGAAGCTACTCTTATCCTGGTTTCATAGACAAGGAGACAGAGGCACAGAGAGGCAAAGGAACTTGCCCGGGGGCACACAGCGCGGGAGTGGCAGAGCTGTGACTTGAACCCAGAAGTCTGGCACCGGAGTCTGTGCTTAAAACCGCCAAACTTGTACGGAGTGGAGGGAAGTGGAACCAGTCCGTGGGTGAATGAGTGCAGTCTGGGGCACCCAGGGGGTACTCTCTAGGTTGGGTGTGTCACTGGGGCACCTGGACCAGCCTGCCGGTGTTTGGGGGGGTGGGGATCTTACCCAGGGACCTGTGGGAGGGGACAGCCAAGGTCCTTGTGAAGGGGAAGGCGGAGAAGGCAGCAGCGTGGCACCTGTCTCCCCATGAGCATGCTGCTGGGGTTCCCACGCCAGAGACTGAGAGCAGGACCCACACCCCAGGCTGCGTGGACGTGCCTCATGCTTCCACTGTGCCCCTCTGGGGGCAGTGTCACGAGGCATCCCAAGCACCCGGGTCACCGGGAGAGTCGGCTGGACAGACAGCTGGTGACCCAGCTGTACTGGTCTCTGCCTGGTTGCCCTCTGCCCTTCCTTGGCCTCCCCGGGGGCTGGGCACGCGACAGCTCAGCCACTCAGAGCATAGTGAAGCCTGCTGTTGGGACCACTGGTTCTCCTGGGGAAGGAGGAGGTTCCTGTGCAGGGAGCAGAGAGACTAGGGCCTGGCCCCAGATAGGAATTGGGACGGGGCCCATCCCTCGGCCCCAGCAGGCAGGCAGGGCCCCTTAGTGCTCACAGGACTGAGGAGGGCACAGGCTGACAATTTCAGGTGATGCTCAAGGTAGTTCTGTGGGATCAGGATCTCCCGTGCAGCCACTAGGCCCTTTCCAGCCCCTCTCGGGGGGCTCTGGTTTCCTTAAGAAGTCCTTCTTCGCACTCCCAACTGCTGTGAGTCTTTGCTTCTCCAGAACCCTAACCCCCAAAGCACCTTCTGTGACATTTGCCTGTTTCTGGACTTGTTCTATCACCTGTGGCCTAGTTGGCTCTCAGGCTCCCAGGCTCCCAGCCTCTCCTGGCTCCTATCACAGCCATCCCTGTGCTTCTCAACTTCCCACTGGGTAATTACAATAACAAACACCCCTGTTGCCTTTACAGCTCACAAAGGGATGCTCACACATCAGTTCATTTGCTCACTGTAGCAAGGCGGGTATTACCATTCCATTTTACGGATGGGAAAACTGAGGCTTGAGAGGTAGTGTCGCTGCATAGGCCTCTCGGCTGGTGACAGGTAGAGCTGGGGCCTGAGTCAGGTCTGTCTTGCTCGGAGCCACGTGTAGGTATGTAACCTATCCCTGGCCCGGCACCAGCGCTCTCCCTGCCTGAGCTGGCTTCCAACATCCCCTCATTCTGGTGCGGATAATGAAGTCCCTTAGCGACAGTTTGTTGAGCGTTTGCCACGTGAATGAGCGCTTCTTACTCCTCACGGCAGTTACTCATTTTGTTGAGCATCTAGTGTGGCCCAGGCACGGGGGTTTCGGCACAGGGAGTCCGTGCGGCCGGGGAGTTCACACACTTTCTCATGCTTACAAAAGTCCTCTGAGTGAGGTCGTGTCTCCCCATCTTACAGATGCAACAAACTGAGCCCCTTCCACCTAAGTCACAGAGTAGGGCTCTGATCCCAGGCTGGCTCCCTCCAGAGCCCT
This sequence comes from Neofelis nebulosa, assembly GCF_028018385.1. Taxonomy (NCBI): domain Eukaryota; kingdom Metazoa; phylum Chordata; class Mammalia; order Carnivora; family Felidae; genus Neofelis; species Neofelis nebulosa. The sequence continues at coordinate 205,715,202 of NC_080783.1, read as the reverse complement.
CAGCTGCTCCCTCTGTCCCTAGAGCCTTCTGCCAGACCCCACCGCCCTTCTCTCTGGGGTAACATCAGAGCAGTTAGGAACTGGCATAGCACAGGCCATAATAATCAGGCCAGCTGCTCAGCGGATACCTGCTCAAGGTCAGCCGCTGGCCCCCACTCTGGTGCAAGTAAGCCCCTTGTCTGTCCGGCGTGCCGTGGGACACACTTGCTCGTGGGAGGGAGACTGGTCTTCCTGACTGGGGGATCGGGGGTCTCCGGTGCTGCTCCAGCCCCCTTGTTTGACAGGGGTGGGGAGTGGAGCGCAGAGAGGGAGTGTGTTTTGCCCAAGGTCCCACAGCGAGTCAAGGGCAGGACTCCTGGTAGAAGCTCCCAAGTCCCGGGGCGCCCGGGTGGCTCAGTCGGTTGAGTGTCTGACTTCAGCTCAGGTCATGATCTCAGTTTGTGAGTTCGAGCCCCGCATCAGGCTCTGTGCTGACAGCTCGGAGCCTGGAGCCTGCTTCGGATTCTGTGTCCCCCTCTCTCTGTCCTTCCTCCATTCATAGCTCTGTTCTCTCTCAAAAATAAAAATAAAAAAAATTAAAAAAAAAGAAGCTCCCAAGTCCCGAGCAGCAGGACCGTCCCAGGGCTGGGAGAGGCCGAGGCCAGTCTCGTTTCCTGGCAGCACTGGCACATTAATAAAAAATAACAAAGAAATGTCAAAGCAGGGTTAGGCAATGGTGGCACGTTTCGAATTTTACATCTAAATCACAATACAACATAATTATGCCAGTTGCGAGATAATTACAGGTTTTATAAAAAATATTAATTCCTAACGCACGGCAGGCAGTGAGGTTTGGGGACGGGATACCAGTGGTAGGTGGCACGGGGAGAGACTTCGCTCACTCCTGTCGCGGGTTTCTGTGATGGTCTGTGTAACCTCCTTTGAAGAAGCAACGTGGGTCTGAAACTGAGCCCCCCCCCATGCGAGGCCCTGCCAGCAGTCCCCATCCTCACCCCTCCTTGGGTGGGTACCCTGAGAGTGAGGAGGCTGGGGGGCCAAGCAGGAGCTGGGAACAGACTGGGGGTGCCCTTCTGGGCTGCTTGAGTTGTCCTCTCAAAGCTGCGGCTCCCCTCCACCGCCGATCCACCTGCGTGGGACTCCCTGAGGACCGTGGGCCCCTGGCTTCTCCATCAGACACTTGTCTCTGAGCAAACCGTTGAGGAGGAAGGCTGGGCCCTGGGGTCCCCGCCTGCCCAGCCTGAACCCTCCACCTTCCTTCTAGCAAAAGGAGGGGATCCAGAGCCTGAGGCCTGCAGCAGGGGCCGGCCCACGGCAATGGCCTCCCTCCCGGCCTCCCTTCCCCCTGGTTTCACCCTCACCGCTCTCCTCAGAAGTGGCCGGGAAGCACTCAGTTTGACAGAGAAGACAGTGAAAGCCCATGGGAAAGGGACCAAGCCAGTCGCCCGGCTCTTTGAGGCCTCACCGAGACCCCTCAGGCCTCAGAGACCCACAGAAGAACGTCAGAGCCAGGCGGAGCTCGTCCAGTCTGCCAGTGGGGAAATGGAGGCCCAGAGAGGTGATGTGACTGGCCCAAGCGCACACAGCTAGGGGTGTGATTGCATCCCAGATCTCCCAACTCCTTGAGCAGAGCGGTCCCCTCACAACACAGTTCCAGACCCAGGCCCCACCCCCCCACAGCTGGCTGCAGCCCCCTCCCTGCCAGGAAGGGGAGAGACCTCTCAGAACATCACCCAGCAGAGCAGCAGCCCCGAGTCTGAAGTCCTGGTTGCCGTCCTTCCCGTCACCTGGACGCAGAATACAAACCACCCTCCGAGGCCCTAATCATTTTTCTATAAATATCAGAGCGTCTCGTTTCGGAGGGGGAGCGTGAGCGACGAGCTCTTTTGCCTTCCTGACTGTGTTTAAAATCTGATTTAGAATTAATTTCCTTTGGTCATCCACCGGCAGACACCTTATTTGTCAAATCTCAGGCTCTTGGCGGGGGAGAGGGGAGAGGTGGTGGGGCCTCAGGCAGCTGCCGGCCTGACAGGCGGCCTGGGCAAGGTGCCCTCGGCAGGGGCAGCAGCCCCGCCTGGCTCCCGGCCGACACGCGGGCCACGCAGACTCCGGAAGCACCCTGGGTCGACGGGCGGGGCCGGGCCCCTGCCCAGGGCCGCTCCATCTGTCTTGGCCATTAATTCCCGGCTCTTCCTCCAGGTCTCCGGGCTCCCCGAGGCCTGGTGATTAGTATTCTTATTAAAGATTATTTTATTTTCATTGCGCGGATTAATCTGGCTCTGACACGTTACAGCCATATGGGTATTAGCAGAGCGCGTGAGAACCGCCCATCGGTGAGCGGCAGAATGGCCAGGCCATCTCTAAGTCCCGGTCCATGTTGAGAGGCTGGTGGGGGAAAGGCCCGGGCTCCAGAGGCTCCCCCACCTGGGTTTGCATTCTGGCCCAGCGAGGAGCCTAGAGCAAGGCACTCCGCCGGTTTCCTCTCTGCCAAACAAATGTATTAATGGCAGCCACGTAGCATCGTGATAAGTGCCGGGCGCTGTCCTGACATGAATTCACATGCATTTGCTCATGCCATCCTCACAACAGCCCTGGGAGGTGGGGGACTATTATTATCCCCATTTTACAGATGAAGAAACTGAGGCCCAGCAGGCTGCCTAGCGTCCCTTCGCCTAGAGCAGAAGAGGAGCCCAGGCAGCCTGCTTCCAAGTTTCCGCTCTTAACTGACAAGAACCAGATGGACTCTGAACGGCCAGGGGCTCAAGACCCGCAGGCTGTCGTGCTGTGCTTGCTTTATGCCATGAATCACCCCAGGGTGTCACCATACGTGTGCTGTGTGCCTCTCACTGCTCTGACGGCACATTGAGAGCAGGACCGACTCCTCGTATCTCGGCTCCATGGTAGAATCTCAATAAATGTGGGTGAAGGAATAAATGAGGGGAGGAAGGAGCGAATGGTCCCCAAACTGCTAGCCGACATGGGTCACTGTCATTCAGCTCAACAACAGGCTCAACAAATGTTTGCCGATGAAGCGCAAAACCTTCCTCTGCCCCATTCCTGGGCCTGGAGGAAGGCTCCTAGGCTGTGCCCCAGGGCTTTGTCTCCCGGAGGGCTTCTGGGAGGAGGAGGTGAGATCACAGTGTGTCAGCTAGGAGCCCCACAACCCGGAGCTCCCAGCGAGCCCTGAGCCCTCGTGGGTCTCTCCAGGGGTGGGAGGGAAGAAGTCTCAAAACTGAGGCACACGTTCACCAACTCTCCAACCTGTGAGCCTCTTCTGGCTCCACCCCCTCTGAGTCTGGGAAGCGGTATCATTTCTCCCGATGCCGGGTCTTCTCTCAAGCCTGTAGCATTTTACAAATTAACTTGATTTTAGCTGTTATAATACACAGTGAACTTCCCGGTGGTCCCTGTTGCAAAGGAGGTCAGGTCCGTGGTGCAGCTGAGGACCACCCGGCTAGGTGGCATTTGGTCCTCCTTGAACTCCCAGGATCTCTCCCTGCTGCAGAGCAGATCACGGCGGGATTAGCTCACTTTGAAAACGTGGCACTGACCGCTTCTGCTCCGAGCCAGACTCTAGGAAGTTTGAGATGAATAGGGCAGCCCTGCCCTTGTTCACCAGGAGCTGCCCACAAGCACCTTCCGGTTTAGGAGGAGGGCCAGACGTACCGATACACAAGTACAGCCATAGTGTTATCGGTGGCGATACTGAGCAGGGACTGCAGAAGTGGGGCAGGGAGGAGTTGTTTCTACGCACCTGCATATGTGTGTGTGTGCATACACGTGGAGGTGTGGAGAAAGGCTTCGTTCCAAGGGACAGGAAGATGAATCTTGAGAGTTTGACAGGTGGACAAAAAGGACAAGCCATCCCAGGAAGAAGGCATAGCACGTGCAAAGGCCCCGACGCAGGAAACAACCTGCTGGGTGTGGGGAGTGGCCGGTCCTTTAGTTTGGCCTGTGGATGGCGAGTGACAGGTGACACTGGAGGAGGCTGCGGGAGGGCTGTGCCTGCCACGCTTTATTGTTAGGCCGTGAGGGTGTGAACCGGCAGTGACCAAGTCAGGTGTCGTTTTAGGGAGTTCCATAACGTAGAATACCCCCACTCCCTGTGTGGCTGACAACTTCTTACTGCTTAGACACGATTCAAATACCATTTCCTTCCCTGAGAGAGTAGCTCCTCGCACAATTTGCCCTTTGCCACCTCACCCGCTTTATTTCCTTCCTGGCAATGATCACGGCCTCGTTTACCACACTCCAAGGCGCTGGCTCTGTGAGGGCAGAATGAATGGCAGTCACACTGGCAGCTGGGACTGGGGACTGGGGAGGCAAGGCTGGAGGCTGGGTCGTCCAGGTGAGAGATGAAGCAGGTGTGGCGGAGGCCGGGGAGAAGGTCACGTGCAAGACTGGTCAGTCCCGTTCACGGTGACAGGCTCTGGGAGGGGCGGGAGCCTGCGAGTCCTGGACAGTCAGCATTGCTTGGGGAGCTTGGAAAACAGATCCCCAGGCCCCACGCCTGGCTCTTCTAACTGGCTGGCCGTGGTGGGGCCTGGAATCTATATTTTTATAGGGGTCCTATCGCCTGGGTCTCTTTTCCAGTCACATTCCCACCCGCCCCATTCCCTTCCAGCTTTCGTTCCTACCCAAGTCCCAACCCCAACCCTTGGATGCTGAGCCTCCTGACCCCCACACCCGAGGCAGTGTCTCACTCACTGCCCGGGTGAGGGCCCGGTGTCCGGTGATGGACAGATTCAGGCTGGAGACAGGCCTGGGTGGGAAGGGCCGCAGCAGGAGACGTGACTCTGGTTTGACGAGGCTCTTTCCTGTGCCGACTTCGGGGCCGGGACTCAGGTGTCGGGGTCCCAGCCTCAGTTCTGCCCCCGACTAGCTGTGCAACCCTGTGTAAGTCACAGGCCCTCTCTCTGCGCTTCGGTCCCTCCATCTGCAGATGAGGGTGGGACCTGGTGATGCTGAAGGGCTACACCCGCGTCCCTCGGGAGATCCCACTGGAAGCCTTGGGTCAGAGGGAAAGCTGCCCTGAGGCCTGCCAGGGTGGCCCGGCTGGCTCACCCGAAGCCGCCTTGTCCTCCACAGCCTGTGAGCTGGGCTTCTACAAGTCGGCCCCCGGGGACCAGCTCTGCGCCCGCTGCCCTCCCCACAGCCACTCTGCAGCCCCCGCTGCCCAGGCCTGCCCCTGCGACCTCAGCTACTACCGTGCGGCCCTGGACCCACCGTCTGCAGCCTGCACCCGTGAGTACCACCCCGAGCCCCAGCATCCTGGAGATCAAGACCGGGCCAGGACCGCATGCTCCCAGGACTCCAGGGACCCAGTCAGTGCTCTGTGGGTGAGGCAGGGACAGGTGGCTCTCTTGGGCCAGGGGCCAGTCTGGGGTAGGGGGGGTGACTCCGACTGACTCCTCTGTGGTGGCTTTGACCTCTCTGAGGTCCCTACTTCTTGTCACATGTCACCTGCCATCTCTACAGGGAAATCCTTCCTTCCTTCCCTCCCTCAGTCTTTCCTCTTTGCTTCGGGGAGCAGACGAGAGCTGGACTCATGCCCCGCCCGGTACCAGGCGTTACTGCTGCCCTGGGAGCTGGGGTGGGCGAGCCAGGGGGTTCCCGTGAAGCAAGGGCCCGTCAGAGGAGCCCCCTAACCGCTGCCGTCCTCGACGGACTGCCTGAGCTGCCTTAGTGGGTGTGGGGTGTGGGGTGAGTGTGTATAGGAACTATGTGTGGCCGCCTGCTTGGATGTGGCATGCGTGTGTCTGATTCTGGGTGTGCCCTGGGAGGCCGGCAGCGATCAGAACACTGTGTGTGTCTGCGTCGGCAGCTGCTCCCGTAAGGGGCCCACATAGTGTTTGTGTGCCTGGGCGCGAGCGTGAGAGTCTCGTGCCCACGTACGTAAAGGACTCTGAGGGGTGCGTGTGCACATGTGGGTCCCTGTAGGGGATGCCCAGGTCCCCGCAGAGCTTGGACGAATGTGCCTTGTGAGCCCAGCGTGTGCGCACGTGGCCCAGCAGGGGAGGCGCGTGTGCCCGGAGAGGGCGTGGTTGCGTGTGCTCATTGCCCTGTGCACCTGAGGGGACTCGGAGGGGCTCTGACACCGCGCCTGCAGGGCTGTGTGCCTGGGCGTTCTGCGTGCTGCGGGCGGGGCTCCTTCATCGCCTCCTCTCCTGGCCGGAAGGGGCCTCTCACGCTCCCATCCCCTGGCTGGGAGGCGTGGCAGCCGCCAGTGCTGGTCTCTTGAGGTGGAGTGAGGGGCACTTCTCACCGGTTTTGCCCCCCAGTCAGTCTCCAGTCTCCCCCTCCCCCCACCTCCATCACACCCAGCTCCCGGGCTCCCTGTACATGGCGTGCGCGCGCACACACACACACACACACACACACACACACACACACATTTGTCCCTCCCTCCCTCCGTCCACTGTCCTGCCCAGACCCATGCATTTTCCCCACAAGGGACCTGCCGATACAGAAAGGATGGCTGAGCGATGTGGTGCCTACCATGGGCTTTGCAGGCAAGGTGAGCCCAGCTGTAGGTCACGGACACTTGTTCTCAGCTAGCCGGACTCCAGTTTTTCTCCAAATCCACAATTCAGTGCCCTCAGGTTCTAGAAATCTTAACGACTGTAAAAGACTAAGCTTTTAGTATTCCACACCCTTCAGATTCTACTATTCTCTATGATTTTGAGATTCTACTCTTCTATTTTCTTGAGATCTGAGAGTCTCCACCTGAGATGCTGAGGCTTGAAATTCTGAGCCCCAGGGCCCACCCCCTCAGCACCCCCAGTCCCTCCAGACTCGAATCCCCACCCCCAGGAGCCTACCCCAACCCCACCTTTCTCTCCAAAACCTCTGCGCTTCCCAGACTGGGGCTCTGGACACACACTGCTGCAGAGACCCCCCCCCCCCCCCGGGCTTCCTGGAGCCTCCATTTTACGCCCAAGCGGTGCTCAGCGGTCTGTGCTTTCTGTCCAGCGCAAGGTGAAGGAGTGAAATGCGGCAGGCAAATGACAGAGGCATTTCGCACCCGCCCCCAGGGTGGCTGCTGTGGGCCCCTTCCCCTCCCCCCCAGGGTTGTCAGTCTCTCCACCTGCTCTGCATGAAAACGCTGGGAAACGCAAACCCGGATCCCTGTAGGTCCTGTGGCGGGACAGGGCAGGGGGTTCCCACCACGGCCGCCTGCCGTTCTCTCCTCCCCAGGGCCGCCCTCGGCACCGGTGAACCTGATCTCCAGCGTGAATGGGACATCCGTGACCCTGGAGTGGGCCCCCCCCCTGGACCCAGGCGGCCGCAACGACATCACCTACAACGCCGTGTGCCGCCGCTGCCCCTGGGCGTTGGGCCACTGCGAGACGTGTGGGAGTGGCACCCGCTTCGTGCCCCAGCAGACAAGCCTGGTGCGGGCCAGTCTGCTGGTGGCCAATCTGCTGGCTCACATGAACTACTCCTTCTGGATCGAGGCCGTCAACGGCGTGTCCGACCTGAGCCCCGAGCCCCGCCGGGCGGCTGTTGTCAACATCACCACGAACCAGGCAGGTAGGCGGAGATGCTCCGTGCCCCAGCTTCCCTGGCCCCTGGCCCTCGCAGGATCGGAGCACCGCCCCGTACGCGGTGGTGTTTCGGGCAAGTGCCTGCCCCTCCTGGCCCTGCCTTCCTCCCCAGGACTGGGAGTTGCAGGCTCTCCGCACCCTTAGAAAAGTAGATCCTGCCCGTAGGTGGGAGGAATCCGACAAGGTCAGAGACGGGCCTCCACGGCCATCGTAGGCCTGGGTTCCAGAGCTTTCTCTCTGCCTCTGTTTCTTCCTTGGTGCACTGGGAATAATAGTACGTGCCTCAGGTCCTATTTGGGGGCTTAAGTGAGAGAAATGAAAACTCCGAGCCCAGCACCTGGCCCAAGGTACCTGCTCAATAAATGTCATTAAAAAATAAAATCACTCTGATTATCATTTTCCAGAACACCTGCCACTGCTGCCCCTGGGAGGGATTTGGTTGCACTGGTTTGGACAACAGCCATTTATCTCTGTGTGTCTAGACAGTTGCTGGGCTGAATTTAGCCCCTGGAGCCCCTCCCTTTCCAAATTCTGGTGAGTCCTGCCTGTCAAGTGACAGCCCGACCCAAGAGCCCACCACAGTAGCTTCTCCATTAACGGCCACCCCAGCACACATCTAAGCCCACCGTGGCCCCGACCCCGTCTCCCCCCAACACCACGCAGGCCTGGTCCAGCAGTCACTATTCTCACCATGTCACCGAGGAGGAGCCTGAGGCTCTGTGTCACCCCCACAGGAAGTGGCAGAGGCAGGATTCAAACCCAGGTCTGCCTCGCACCCAAGTGAAACAGGAGATCCAACTGTGAGCCCAGGGCACCCCCTCCCTGATGCCAGGCTTTGTCCATTCAAGAGACCCTCTTCCAACCGCCATTTGTGGGGCACGCACCGAATGCCCAGCTCTGTGCTCGGGGCTGGCGACACAGTGGGGAATAGGCCTGTGTGCCTGGTGCGTGGGGCCCTGCCCTCGGCCACTGGTCTCCAGGGAGACTGGGGCAGGTGGCTGGCTGGCCGGGGTGCAGGTGGAGTAGAACCCAGGGGCATTCCCGACACCATCAGTACGCTCCATCGTTAAAAGAGAAACCCTCCCTTGAAGCCACGCTCCCTTCCAGCCCCCAGACCATTTCTGTTCCCAGGAAACCTTCTTGAAAGAGCTGTCTGCGTCCTCTCTCGGTGAGCCTCTTTGGGCGGCTCCAATCAGGCATCTTTCCCCACCTGGCCCCTGAAGTCCAGTGCCCCCACCGGGCCACATGCCGCAGGGACTTCTCTCCCTGTTCTTTTCTCATTGGTGGAACACTTGCGTCTTGCCCCCAAGCCCTGCACATCCCCCATCTTCTGTTCACCTGTCTGGCCTGCCCTTGTCCATCCTGCCAGCCCCTCTTCCCCAAACAACCTCAAAAGGCTGGAAGGACCCTGGGCTTGTCCCAGACCCTCCTCCCTCCCCTGTTCAGCCAGGTCCATCTTTTCCGAGTGATCTTATCAGGGCCCGTGGCTTGGAATCCGCTCTCAGGCTGACATCCCCCAAATGTACCAGCATGGACCTCTCCCCTGAGGCCTAGCTGCCCACTCCCGCCCCCCACTTGGATGTGTTTTAGCCACACAGCACCCCCAGACCTGCACCTCCCAGAGGCCCCCCATCTCAGGACACGGCACCACTGTTCAGGGGGATGCTGGAGCCCCACACCCCGTTGTCAGCCTGACTCTCCTTCCCTCCCTCCCTCCTCCATCACCCGCTGGCCCCACCGGGCCTCACTTCAGGTGACCACCGCCCCCTCAGAGTCCTTCCAGTGCATCTGCCTTACTCAGCTCAGGCCGTCGTAACAAAATACCGTAGGTTGGGGGCTTAAACCCTGGAGGTTTTTGCTCACGGTTCTTGAGGCTGGAAGTCCAAGATCAAGATGCTGGCCAGTTTGGTTTCTAGTGAGAACCCTCTTCCCGGCTTGTGGACAGCTGCCTTCTTGCTGTGTCCTCCAAGGCAGAGAAAGAGAGAAGTGTCTGGTGTCTTTTCTTATAAAGGCACTGATCCCATCATGAGAGTCTCACCTGCGTGACCCCCTCTGTACCTAATTATCTCCCTAAGACCCTACGTACAAAGACTACCAGGTTGGGGGTTAAGGCTGCAATATATGAATTTGGGAGGGGGACACAATTCAGTCCACAGCACTGTCCACGCCTGGTTGTGAACCCAGGCCTGATTCCCAGGCTGGTGGGGGGCCCCCTGTGCCACACTCTCCAACTTCACTCTGGACTTCTTAACTTGTCACGTCAAAGCCACCCAGCAATATTATTTGGGCACCTGCTGTGCGTAGTCCCTGCCTTCAGGGAGCTCCGGGGAGACAGGATGCCCTGATAGGGAGCAAGAACTGGGTGTGGGGGGCAGCCGGGGGCAGCCGGGGGACCCTGGAGGTGTGGGGCCGAGAGTCGGCTTGGCTGCCGTGGGGTCTGTATCTGGTACTTCCCAGCAGACTCACATCAGGGGTAACTGCGCCGAACGCAGGAGGGAGGGAGGGACTGAAAGGCTCAGTCAGTGAGTAACCGGGGTGCACTGGGGACCTAGTGTGACACGGGAATGCTTGAGCTCAGATGGGCTCAGCTCAGGTCCTTCCCCTGAGTGTCAGAACTGCTGCAGTCACACTCTCCAAGTCCAGGCGGTGAGGACGCTGGTTCCTTCCGTCCTGCCCCTCCCTTCCTTCTCCTTTTCTTCTTCCTCCTCAGGATCTCCCCCTGAGATCCTGTTCCACTCCAGGCCTTGGGCTCGGGGTGGGAGGCATCAGGTGGTGGGGCCCCACGTGGACGAGGGTGTCTGCTGGATGAGGCTGGATGGGCCTGGCCAGCGGGGAGGTGGAGGCAGTGAAAGCTGGACTAGTCAGGCCTCCTCTGGGTCAGGCCAACCCCAGCTTCCTAGACGCCTGGACCGAAACCAGGCTGTGCCGACCCCGGGTGACCGACCAGAGCGGCAGCCGGTGATTTGCTAGGAGGATTGGAGGATGCCGGGCGGCCTAGGGCCGGGGCAGGACTGTTGGCAAGGTGAACACGGCCCAAACCAGGGTCCCTGGGACAGAGGCCGGGCTCCATTATCACCCACCCTCCCATCTGACCGAGGCTGGCCTCCCACCCCCAGCCCCGTCCCAGGTGGTGGTGATCCGCCAGGAGCGGGCGGGCCAGACCAGCGTCTCCCTGCTGTGGCAGGAGCCAGAGCAACCCAATGGCATCATCCTGGAGTATGAGATCAAGTACTACGAGAAGGTACCAGCAGGGAAGGGAGGAGGGGGGAGGGGAAGCAGGCGGGAGGACCCTTGGCCGACCACCCCTCTCGTGGGCAGGACAAGGAGATGCAGAGCTACTCCACCCTCAAGGCCGTCACCACCAGGGCCACCGTGTCGGGCCTCAAGCCGGGCACCCGCTACATGTTCCAGGTCCGAGCCCGCACCTCTGCAGGCTGCGGCCGCTTCAGCCAGGCCATGGAGGTGGAGACCGGGAAACCCCGTGAGTGCAGGGGAGGACGAGGGAGCTGGGCCAGGCCAGGGGCCGTGGGGGGTGAGAGGAAGGGGATGTGCTGAGCGGGTGCCTGTGCTGGGTTGGCATTTTCACAGGTGAAAGCCTGAGGCTCAGAGAAGGGAGGTTACTTGCCCGAAGGGACAGAGCTGATAACGGCCCACCTGCCACTGGCTTTTCCTGAGTATCGGTGTGGCGTGCAGGCGGCATGGCGCCCTTTGCCAGCACGGTCACCTTATAACCGTCCCAGAGGCCCTCTAGTGCGTTGCCGTTATCCACATCCCCGTTTCACAGATGAGGAAAATGAGGATCAAAGCAGTAAAATGAATCGTCCGAGGTCACCCAGCAAGGCAGGATTAAAGCCTGGTCGGTCTGGGGACGAGTTCTGTGCCCCTTCCGCAGTATCCTCCTGCCCCCAGCCTCCAGAACAGTGGTTCCCACAGCGTAGTCTGGGATCAGCAGCAGCATCACCCGGAAGGTACTGGAAATGCTGGTTCTCAGGCCCCACACCAGACCTTCTGAATCAGAAACCCTGGGGTAAAGGCCCAGCAATGCAGCGTTTAGTAAGCCCTCGGGGTGATTCTGAGGCACCTTCAGGCTTGGAAACGCCCTGCCCCTGTCTCCAGCTGCTTGGGGTCCTTTCTCAGCTCTATTCTCGGGTACCCTCCGCGGGGTGGTACTGGGATAGAAAGGTTCAAGGCTGAGTTCATGACCCCCTTCCACTGGCACTGCCTTGGCACTCCTGTGCCGGATAGGAATCCTGCCTGGCTCGGTCCCATTTACTGTGTGACCCTGAGTAAGTTCCCTGAGTTCTCTGAGCCACACCTTTCTTGTCTAAATACAAGATGACCCTGGGATTGCCCTGTAATTGGGAGTGAAACCCGCACCTCTCAGCACATTCGGCTTTGTTACTGTTTGACTATCAGGCAGGACAGGCCCGTTACAGCTGAGGAAACTGAGGCTCAGACAAGTCTAGTGATTCTCTGCGGCTCACAGAGCCCCAGGAAGTGGTGGCACCAGGGCAGGAAGCCAGGAAGCATGGGTGAGCAGGGTCTTGAAAGGGAAGCTTAGTGGAGGGTGGGGGCAGAGGGGGAGGTGGCCTGTGACCGGACTCTGGGCTGACTCACAGCTGAGGACGCTGCCCGCCGAGCCCGGAAGAGCCACCAGACCCCCGGGCCTGAGAGGCTGGTGCCCCACCCCGCTTTCCTCCTCTGCAGGGCCCCGCTATGATACCAGGACCATTGTCTGGATCTGCCTGACGCTCATCACGGGTCTGGTGGTGCTTCTGCTCCTGCTTATCTGCAAAAAGAGGTGTGTGGTCCCTGCCCCCAACCACCCCAAGCCCCTCCTCTGGAGCCCTGTGTCTCCAGCCTGTGCCGAGCCCCACCAAGCCAGCGTTCCCCTTGTGCCTGCGGGCAGGTTCCTCATATAAACCTGCTCTTCTTTCCTCCTTCACTTTGTCTTGCCCGCTACCCGCCCCCCTCCCCCGCATGCCCCGCACATCCCCCATTTTCTGTCCGCCTCTCTGGCCTGCCCTTCTTCCTCTCTGCTAGCCCCTCGTCTCTGAACAACCTCGAAAGGCTAGAGGACCCCGGGCTTGTCCCGGACCCTCCTCTGTTCCCTGTTCACCCAGGTCCGTCTTTCCCGAGGGACCTTATCAGGGCCCCTGGCTTGGAATTGCGCTCCCATGCAGTCCATGGGGTGGACATCACTTCGGGTGACCACCTTGTTTAAGCCTGTGATGTGGAGATCCTGGTCTTGTGTTGCAGGGGAGCTAGTTGGGGACCAGAGACGTTAGGCCTCTTCCACCAAGTAGATGTCAGAGCTGGGACGGGACCCCAGGTCTGCCAAAACTGAAGCCGTCGTTCTCTCTCTGACTCCATCGCAGAGGGAGGTAGCGATGAGACGCTTGTGTACTTCCTGTCACAGGCAGTGAGAATTGGAAGCATTGTCCTATTTCCTGGAGACACAGGCCCAGGGGAGGGAGGGGGCTTGCCAAGGTCACACAGTGTGGTAGACACCCGAGGCCTCGCCTCCCGGCCACCCCACCGAGGGTGGTTTCGTGTAAAACGGGGCTGATAATGCATTAGACTGCTGTGCGGGCCGAGTGCGCTTGACTTTGCAAATTGTAACTGTCAAAGATGTCACGGTCCAGCCGGGTTGAGAGCCGGAGGGCAGGGACTCCCCTCTGCAGGGGCTGACCCCGAAGGGGAAGGAGCTGGAAGGGAGGAGTTCTGGCCCTGCACGGGGTCAGGGCTGAGGCTAGGGCCGTCCTCCACAGGCACTGTGGCTACAGCAAGGCCTTCCAGGACTCTGACGAGAAGATGCAGTATCAGAACGGGCAGGGTGAGTGCGGGGGACCCGGGGACGTGGGGTCACAGTGGGAACCAGCACCGGCCCGGGGAGGGCACGGGTGGGAGGAGCAAGGGCCCACAGGGAAGAGCAGAGCCCCGGGGAAAGACAGCGAGGTCATAGAGACCTGAGGCCTCAGGTGCTGCTTCCCTTTATTGGGTTTGCAGACCCCGCTGAGAAGGCTAGAAACCCTCCGCCCAGGGAAATGCACAAGTTTGTGCGCTCACGCACAATTCTGCACACTGGTGGGGGGCAGGGGGGCATCATATGCTCTTGGATAAGAACCTGTGCTGCCGAGAGCTTTCTCAGGACCCTGCAGAGGCCCCAGAAAACAAGGATAATTAGGAGAAAGCCTACCTCCGTACCGCACTTCTGTGCCCATGGTAGACATTAGTATTATGGTACTGATTCTCACTGAGCTGAACGCAACATCAGAATCCTCCTTAACACAGTCTTCTAGAGAACTGCTGTGAATCAAAATTGGCCTTTGTGATGAAAACATTTTGGCTACGTTTCTACCCCAGAACGACTTAGAAAGACCTTAAAGACTCTAGCGGTGACCCCAGAAAACCTAACAGCAGATATACTCAGAACTCACTGGAAACCCCAGTGTCCTCTAGAGACCCCATAGCTCCTCCACAGAGACCCTGTTGTCGCTCGGTAAGCACATATTAGGCACCTACTGTTTGGTAGGCGCCACATCCTGAGATACCCAGGGATGCTCCTTACCCGCCAGCCCCCATCCCAGACCTCTCCCAGGCCCATAGAAAGAACGCTGTGAAAGAAAGTCTCCTGCACCCTCCTGATGGCCCTTCTTTCCTGGTCCCTCAGCACCCCCACCTGTCTTCCTGCCCCTGCACCACCCCCCAGGGAAGATCCCAGAGCCCCAGTTCTATGCAGAACCCCATAACTATGAGGAGCCAGGCCGGGCGGGCCGCGGTTTCACCAGAGAGATTGAAGCCTCCAGGATCCACATCGAGAAAATTATCGGCTCTGGTGAGCCTCGGGGGTTGTGAAGGTGGGGGCAGCACAGGGGGGTGCCCGGGGGAGGGGCACCCAGGGCAGAGGGAGAGGGGAACCAAGGAGCCCGTACGGCAGACATGTGGGGCAGGGGGCGTGCCAGGGACCAGGTGTGGAGAGGAGGGTCCCGTAGCCCTCCCCTGCCTGCCCTGCTCGGGATCCACAGGAGAGTCGGGAGAAGTCTGCTACGGGCGGCTGCGGGTGCCAGGGCAGCAGGACGTGCCCGTGGCCATCAAGGCCCTCAAAGCCGGCTACACAGAGAGACAGCGGCGGGACTTTCTGAGCGAGGCATCCATCATGGGTCAGTTTGACCACCCCAATATCATCCGCCTTGAAGGTGTCGTCACCCGTGGTAGGTGCCAGGCGAGGCCAGCCTCACCCTGAAGGGCCCCTCCTGCCCAGGACCAGGAGTCTGGGTCCATCCCTGGACTGCCGTGCTCTGCCCCTGCCCTGCCCCGTCCCCCTGGTTCAGGTCCCTGGATGACTTGGTTGGGAGGGGGCCCAGAGTCCGGGACCCCAGGGGGAACCCTAGGCTTTCTGAAGCTGTCAAGTGCTGGCCCACCTCCTGGCAGCTCTCAGAGGGGGCATGTTCCTGGGGTCTCCGATCAGCAGGTCTGATCCCCCCACCAAGAGCCACCCCTGCCTCTGTCCCTCCCCAGGCCGCCTGGCAATGATCGTGACTGAGTACATGGAGAACGGCTCCCTGGACGCCTTCCTGAGGGTGCGTGCCCCACCCGTCCTTCCACATGGGCTGGGGGGACGGAAGTTCAGTCTGGGTGTTGGGAGATCATGTGAGGCCTCCAAACACCCTTAGGAACTTGGACCCAGTGGACCTGGGGAAGGGGAGTGAGGCAGGGGGAGGGGTCTTAAGGGGCAGCCAATCAAATTACCTTTCAGGGCCCCATCACATGAAGGTCCCTCTGCCGCACGGGTCCTCTGCCCTGCACACAGGCTCAGAGGGGTGCCTCTGCGGGGACCCAGGGCTCCAGCCAGCTGGAAGGCATGGTGGGTGCGGTGGAAATCACTAGACTCCCAGCCCCCACCCTACCATTTATTTGCTGAGCGTTCAGGCGCAGGGCTTAACCTCTCTGGGCCTCTATTTCTCCTTCTGCAAAATGGGTGGGAAGTCATCAGAGCCCCACCTATACTTCGCAAACTGCCCAGAGCCTTCCTGAAGCCCAGCCACGTCCCCCTACAGACTCACGACGGGCAGTTCACCATCATGCAGCTGGTGGGCATGCTCAGAGGTGTGGGTGCCGGCATGCGCTACCTCTCAGACCTGGGCTACATCCACCGAGACCTGGCCGCCCGCAACGTGCTGGTTGACAGCAACCTGGTCTGCAAGGTGTCCGACTTCGGGCTCTCCCGGGTGCTGGAGGACGACCCCGACGCGGCCTACACCACCACGGTGCGCAGTCCACACCCCTTCCCAGGAGGCCCGGGGAGGGGCAAGGTGGCAGGGGGTGGGGGTGGGGGCTCCTCACACGTAGTCAAGTGAAGTTGGGAGTGTCAGGGCTGTCTTCAATCTGGGGCACGTCCTACCTCTTCTCTGCAGCTGTTTCTCCCTCCGGGAAATGCGAGCCCCCATTCCCACCCTTTCTGTACCCCTGGGTGGCCTGGGCAGACACCAGGGCTGGTCTCCCCCTCGTCACTCACTCTCTGGGAGATTTGGGGAGGGGTGGCGTCTCCCTGAATCACAAATCCACTCCAGAGCTGTCTGTAAGGATTGGCTAGAAACTAGCATTTTCAGAACGTGTTCCATAGAGCTGTGGGTTTCTCTAGAGGTGCCCTGGGGGCCGCCTTCAAGGCAGGAGGCTGAGTGGGCAGGGACCCAGGCCCCCCACCCTGCCTCAGCGAGAACCTTCCCTTAGGTCTCACCCACTGAGCGTCCTAATGAAGTTTCGCTTAGAGAAGGGATTTTGTGGCAAAAACAAAACAAAAAAACAAAAACAAAAAACACACCAAAACCCCAAACCCAAAAAACCCAACCCAAGAAGAAAGAAAGAAAGGAAGAGCAGTTGGGGTGATGAGCAAGCCACATTCCGTGGGCTTGGTCTCTTGCTTAGGCATCAGCCTGGTGACTGATACTTACTGAGCACCTACTATGTTCCAGGCCCGCCACACACTTCCTTCGCTCAGTCTTCACGACAGCTGTGTGTGCAGGTCTCCCGGACCAGAACAGGTGCTCTAGGAAGGTGGAGGCCATGTCTCCCCTCCTGGACTGCCAGTTTCCCAGCCTGGACCCAGTGCTTAGCTCCCCACTGCGGGTTGGGGAGAGGCCCTCAGCACTCCTGTGTGCCTTGCAGGGAGGCAAGATCCCGATCCGCTGGACGGCACCCGAAGCCATCGCTTTCCGGACCTTCTCCTCCGCCAGCGATGTGTGGAGTTTCGGTGTGGTCATGTGGGAGGTGCTGGCCTATGGGGAGAGGCCCTACTGGAACATGACAAACCGTGACGTGAGTGCGGGACCCTGGCTGGGCAGGGGCCGTTGGGGGCCTTGGAGGGAGGGACGGCCTCCAGCCCAGCACTGTGCTTGCCCCCACCCCAGGTCATCAGCTCCGTGGAGGAGGGGTACCGCCTGCCTGCGCCCATGGGCTGCCCACGCGCCCTGCACCAGCTCATGCTCGATTGCTGGCACAAGGACAGGGCCCAGCGGCCTCGCTTTTCCCAGATTGTCAGTGTCCTCGATGCCCTCATCCGGAGCCCTGAGAGTCTCAGGGCTACGGCCACTGTCAACAGGTGCCTGGTGCCCACCCCAGCTCTGCCCAAGCCCAGCTGCCCTCACAGTATTTCCTGAGATAAGGCTCAGACTTAGTGTAAGCCCTGACATCTGGACCTCACCCAACCTGGGCCTCAAACCCCTGTGCTGCTTAGGCTCCTGACCCGTCAAGTCTGGACCCCTGATCCCTGCCTTACCTGGGTCCCTGACGGCTATTCTGCCTGGGCCCTTGACCCCTGTCCTGCCTGGGCCCCTGACTGCTGTCCTGCCTGGACCCTTGACCTCTGAGCTTCCCGGGCCTCTGACCCCTGCCCTGTCTGGGCCTTCCTCAGCCCTCTCCTTGCAGCCTGGGGGCGAGCTTCTCAGACCCTTTGCCTACTGCTGAGCCTGGATGGAGGCCGAGGGCG
Source organism: Neofelis nebulosa (assembly GCF_028018385.1). Lineage (NCBI taxonomy): Eukaryota > Metazoa > Chordata > Mammalia > Carnivora > Felidae > Neofelis > Neofelis nebulosa. Next base: position 205,697,670 of record NC_080783.1, on the reverse strand, counting down.
GCTAGTGCGAGGGTCCCTGAGGGAGGCAGAGGCCCTGGCAGGCCACTTACCAAGGACCCCTGTGCCTCAGGTGCCCGCCCCCTGCCTTTGCCCAGAGCTGCTTTGACCTCCGTGGGGGCGGGGGCGGCGGCGGGGGCCTCACCGTCGGGGACTGGCTGGACTCCATCCGCATGGGCCGCTACCGGGACCACTTTGCTGCCGGCGGTTACTCCTCCCTGGGCATGGTGCTGCGTATGAACGCTCAGTGAGTGGAGGGGCCGGGTGGTGGTGCCCGTGGGGGCGGGGACAGGGGGAGAGGGCAGGAGACCAGAGGCAGGCTGGCGGCTCCAGGGAAGGGGGACCCGGCCTCCCAGGCCAACCCGGTCAGCACCGCCCTTCCTTCACAGGGACGTGCGTGCCCTGGGCATCACCCTCATGGGCCACCAGAAGAAGATCCTGGGCAGCATCCAGACCATGAGGGCCCAGCTGACCAGCACCCAGGGGCCCCGTCGGCACCTCTGACCTGAGGCTGGTGGGGCCCGGGCAGCAACTAAAAGTGGCCCCGAGTCGCGTCGGCCACCAGAGGACTTGCGCCGGGTCATGTCGGCCATCGGAGGACTTGCAGGGTTGGCCGGAGGTCGGGCAGCTCCCAGCCTCTGGTCCCTCCTCTCAGGTGCCAGGGAGGCCAAGAGCTCCGCCACAGGACCTGGTGTTAGCCGGAGTCGGGCTGCCTGGGAAGCGGCATTTGGTGCCCAGCATGGCTGGGACATCTGTCCCCGGCTGAGGCCTCAGTGACACTGAGCCTAACAGAGACATCACTCGCTTGCCTCTGAGAGAGAGAGAGAGAGTGTGTGTGTGTGTGCGTGTGATCACATGCTGTAGGGGTTGTTTTCATGAGGTCCTGGGAGCCCTTGTGAACATTTGTGATCATGTGTGTGTGTCCACCCATCGGATCCAAGCACGGACGTGTGCCTGTGGTGTGCGTGCTTATCCAATTTGGTGGGGGGCATATGTGCGTGACCATGGATGGCACGTCATGAATGAGGACATGTGTCACGGGCCTGTGACCCGTGTGACACTGCCCACTGAGCATGGACCCAGGCCCCAGCACCCACAGGGATGAGGGAGAGGCCCATGCCCACCTCCCCCTACACCTGGAGGCAGGGAGTAGGGACCGCTTTGGAACTGCACCAGCATGAGGCCCACCCTTGTCTCCGCCCGGGTGAGCCCCCTCCCAGCTGTATCTCAGGTCTGCGCCCTCCCTGTAGCTGGTGAGGGGCCGCCTGCAGCCTCCACCTGGCTCCCACCGCTGCTTCGACAGGAAAACAGGGTTCCCGGCCAGCCCCTCTGGCCACCTACCGTGTAGGCATCACTGCAGAGTATGCCAGGTGCCCTCGGCTGGGCTTGGCTGCCTGGTCAGGGGCCAGGGGCCATGAACTTCCCTCTGGGCTCTGATGCCCCTCCCTGGCCCAGGGCTCCTCACTTGGAAGACCCTCTGCCAACCTCTCACTGCCCGTCCCTGGCCTGTGTCCCCATCCTAGGATCAGGGGCCATAAGATCCCAGCTTTTCAGCCCCCTGTCCACCCCTCTCGTACCACCTGGGGAGACCAAGGCCTAGAGGGGGGTTGTGCCTTGTCCAAGGTCACACAGCAACCAAGTTTCAGAGCTGAGGCCACCTGCCTGCCAGCCCAGCGCTCTACCCCCCCCACCCCCCCATCCCACACTGACAGCCGTGGGTAAGAGGGGGCTTCAGGAGCTCCCCCATCCCCAAACTGACCCTCCCCTTTACGGCCCACCAGGGTATGTAAATATCTTTTTTCTACCATGTCAGAATATTTTTTCCTCACTCCTGACAATGCAAAAATGGTCTTCAAAGCACATAAAAAGCACCCAGGGTGAGAAAGCACCATCCCAGGGGAAGCTTGGCGGGCAGGGCCCAAGGAACCCCACCAGGCAGGATGCCTTGGGCCCCCTGCCGGCCCCAGAGGGAGGGGCAAACCCAGCTCCCCACCCCCAGCCCAGCCCTCCCCCTAGCCAGCACAGCTGTTCCGCAGAGACACCAGCACTGAGTCCCCCCTCCCTCCTGCAATAATTTGGGGAGTCTCAGCCCCGCCTAGGTGCCGCGGCCAGCTCTCTGCACCTCTATATATTATATTACTATATAGCCGAGCTGTTCTTTCTTCCTATGGAAGTCGGAAACATGGTCAGAACACGATCCGGGGAGGACCCTGTCTTCCTCCCACCCCCAGCCCACTCTCACCCAGGTCCTGGGCTCTGATCCTCACCGTCGAGGGGGACACAGTGAGCCTGGCACTTGCAAAAGTGTGGCCCCTGCCCCGAGCGTGAGGTAGCCTTGGGGTCCCAGGATCTGCTTCTCTGTGGTCTTCATCCTGAGTCTTGAACGTACCCACAATGAGAATAAATTCTGCCTCATCTTTGCCTGTGTCCCCCATTTTTTCCCGTCCTTTCAACCTTGACGTCACCTGGTGAAGAGCAGCCTACACTATGCACCTAGTGTATGCAGTCCATACATTTTTTTCTGTTCTGGTCTTACCTATTTTGGGAGGTAGGATTCATGCACCCATTTTAGAAATAGGGAGACTGAGCCTTACAGAAGTCAACTCGCCTATAAAGTCAAGTTTGTGGGGAGCTGAGTCGGAACCCTGGCTTGTCCAACTCCAAAGCCCATGCTCTGCTAGGAAGCACCCCCCCCCCCACAGGCCCCAAATTCTCCCTCCCAAGATGTGCAGACGGTGCTTAACACTGGAGCGCAATCCCTTGCAGGTAGGCATTGCCCTTGCCTCAAGCTCTTTTGTGCAAGAAAGACATTCTCTGGAGGAGGAACACATAAGGCAGGAACATTTCATGGGAACGACTTCTTTGGGACCAAAGGGTCCCTTGAGAGACCTGGGTGCCACAGGGCAGGGAAGGGACAATAGGATGAAAACATCTGCTTTAGTTACATCAGGGGCTGAGGACCCACCTCTGATCCAGGAAAGAAGGGACAGCAGCAGAGCCAGGACAGTGGCGTCCGAGGCAAAGCAGAGCCCAACTATGTCCATTTGGGGAAGATGCCCCTGGGGGTCCTATTGATGAGCAAGCCCTCAAGCTGAAGGAAGATCTTCATGCCTGCACCTCCCTCGAATTGGAAACGTAGGAGCGGGGAGAAAACACGTTTGCTGTGTTTCCTATGTTATCTCACTAATAATCACAGCAGCCTTATGGATTGGTAGTATTGTCTCCATCTTACAGTTGGGCACAGCATGCTCAGAGAGGCCAGTGTCCCAACTGGCAAAACAACCGTGTAAAACTAGACCCGTCTGATTTCTAGCCAGGTGTGTTTTTCCTGAAACTCTACAAATAAACTGTGTTCCGGGCCTCCCCGACCCCGCCGCCCCGGGACCAGCCATTTCCTATGAGGAAGAACCTGTTACCACACACTTCCTTCCCTAAGGGCTAATCATCAGAGCCTATGGAGCACCTACTATGTGCTGGGTGCCACTGGGGGATACAAAGGTGAAGGCAGACCCTATGCTAAGTGTCCGGGAAAGGGGGCATGCAGAAAGGTTGGAGGAGGTCAGAGGAGAGAAAGCCTGGAGGGCCAAGATTGTCACCAAGGGGTTCCTGGAGGAGGAAGCATTCAGCTGGGCATTGGAGGATGAGAAGGGTTTGGAGGTTCATTTCCCCTATGTGAGTATGGATGCAGAGAAGAGGAAGAAAGAATAACAGCCACAGAAAAAACAAATGGGGTGCATGCATAGGAAGTCTCGCTGTCATGAAGTCAGCTAGTCCCTTCCAGTTTAATCTATATATTTTGTTTCCAATAAACCTCACAGGGGGTTTTCTCTGCAACTTGACAAGGTCATCCCCAAATGTATATGGAATAATAACCTAGAAGAGCCAAGACAATTTTAAAGAAGAGGAGGAAGAGAATGGGAGCCTCACCCTACCAGATATCAATAATTACTATAAAGCTCCAATAATTAAGATAGTTTTATTTGGTTCTGGGAATACAGAAACAGAGAAAAAGAACAGAGAATAATAATGCCTATGGACAGATCCAAATGTATTTGAGAGTTTGAAACATGACAGGGGTAAAGGATAGTCTAGTTAATGGGTGACATTAGGACAATTAAATACCCACATAGAAAAAGATAAAATTAGATCCCTGCTGGTACTATTCACAAAATAAATTCCAGGCTGATTAAAGTTTAAATGTAAAAAGCAGACTATAAAACTTTTAAAAGAAAAAAATAAGACTTTTAAAAAGACTTTAAAAAAAATAAGACTTTTAAAAAGACTTAAAAAAAAAAACCAGGAAGATAACTTTATGACCTTAGAGCAGAAAATAAAAGCACAAATGATAAAGGAAGACACTAAGAAACCTTATTTCAATAAAATTGAGAACTTTTCCATGACATACACACAAAAATAGACTTGTTAGAGCCATGGCCGGGAGAATATTTGCAAGCTGTATAATCAACCAAGAGAGAATTAGTTTCCAAAATAAATTTTTTAACTTCAAAAAATCAATTTACCAAAACATTTAGAAACATAAGAAAGTGGGAAAAAGATATGAACAGACAAAGAAACAGAGAAAGAAGTGTGGATGACCAATAAAGATATAAATAAGATTCTCAACATCACTGGTAAACATGGAAATGCAAGTTGACAGTAATGAGATAGGTATTGCACCAGTTTGACTGGCAAACTTAGTCTCTAATGCTGGTATTCATGAGGGTGTTGGGGGAATAGGAATGTTTGTAAACCAGTAGTGGGGATGCAGATTGGTGCAACCACTTTGGAGAGCAATTTGGAAACAGTAAATTTTAAGATGAGCAAATCTAAGACCAAACAGCTCCACCTTAGTGTGCGCTCAGATTAGGTTCTCGAAGCCGTGCCTGAGATTCTTGTGCAGGTGATTTATCGAGGGAGAACTCCCAGGTGAAAGAGACAGGGGAAGGCACAGAGGGTGGGAGTAAATGCTAGGCAACGATATGTTCTCATTGGAGATTATCTTCAATCTGATGCCACAGGGAACTCTGGAGCATTAATAATACCACAGAGTGGATCTGCCTTAAAGCAAGGAGGTCAGACTCGTACCCCGTGTCAGTCATTGATTGCCTATAGGCTGCCCCGTTGCGGGAAAGTGGGTGGTGTTGTATATCTTGTTGGGTGAGGACGTTCCCAAGAAGGGAGCAGCTATGAGCCCTTGGCAGCTAACTCTTACAGCACTTGCAGGTCAAAGGAATCAGGGCAGCGCACCCACAGTGTTTTCTACACATCCTAGAGAAACTCATACCCGCATGCAAAAGGATACATGTCCAAGGATATTCATTGCACCTTGGTATATAATAGAAAAATGAGGAGCAGCCTAACTGCTCTCAGCAGGGAAACAGGAAAATAAGCTGTTTTATAAGTACAATGAAATCATCTACCATAGTTAAAATGAACAAAGTAGATCAACATGTACCAATAGGGATAAGGATAACACAGTATGGAGTGAAAAAGTAAATGGCAACCGCATATATACAGTATTATACCATTTTTGTAAACGTTAACATTTTTTTTTATTACGTTTCTTTATTTTTGAGAGGCAGAGAGAAACAGAGCATGAGAGGCGGAGGGGCAGAGAGGAAGACACAGAATCCGAAGCAGGTTCCAGGCTCTGAGCTGTCAGCCCAGAGCCCAACGCGGGGCTCGAACCCATGAACCGTGAGATCATGACCTGAGCCGAAGGCAGACACTCAACCGACTGAGCCACCCACGGGCCCCATGTAAACTTTAAAAACATGTGTAACAATAGATTTACAGGTTTCTAATCCGTAACTAGATAACGACAATACAACAGATAAACATAAACACCAACTTCAGCTTAGTTACCTCTGGGGAAGAAGGGCAAGGAAGGAAGGGGTACTGAGCTGTATTGACAGTGTTTTACTTATTTTCCTTTTTAAAATAGACTTCTAGCTGGTGTGTTTCTCCCGAAAGTCTAAAAATAGACTCTGCAAATTTGGTAAAATGTTAACACCCATTTAATCTTGGTGGGCACATCCGTGTCTGTTACATTAATTTATGAGTTTTCTGTATATTGAAATGTTTTATGATTAAAAATAAAGACTAAAAACCTCAAGGGTAGAGGTCTGAGAGTCGCCCTCAGGACGCTCAGTGTCTCCGAGAAACAGGAACGGACTTTGGATGAACGTGCAGGTGTGCGCTGTCCGTGGTGCTGAACCTCAATGGCAGCAGCTGGTGTGCTGCAAAAAAAAAAATCCGCAGGTCTTGTCAGCTCTCTCTCCAAACTGTGTTCCAGATGTAACCATTTATCCCCACCTACCACTGGTCTGAGACACCGCCACCACCTCTCCCCTGGACATCTTAAGGGGATGGTCTCCCTGCTTCCTCTCTCACTCCCATAATGAAGGAATCTTTTAAAAACCAGACCATGCCACTTCCCTAATTACAACCTTCCAAAAGTTTCCTATCAAGTTTGTAATAACATCGAAAATCGTGGGGTGTCTGGGTGACTCAGTTGATTGATCAGTTGACTACTGACTTCAGCTCAGGTCATGATCTCACAGATCTCATGGCACGGAGACTGCTTCAAATCCTCTGTCTCCCTCTCTCTGCCCCTCCATGACTTGTTTCTCTCTCTCTCTCTCTCTCTCTCTCTCTCTCTCTCTCTCTCTCAAAAATAAGTAAATGTTAAAAATTTTTAAAATAATAAAATAAGATCCTCACCTGGCCTACAATATCCTACATGATCTGCTCCTTCTGGCCTCCCTGATCTGCCTCCAACCTTCCTCTCCCTCCCTCTAACCATCCTCTCCCTCACTCCTTTTATGTCTTGAACATACCAGGCCTTGGCATTAGCCCTGCCCTTTGCCTGGGATGTTCTTCCATGTCTATAAAAGGTTCAGCCTGAGTGTGGCCACCTTCCACCTGAGTCACATTCTACTATGTTACCTAATATTATTATATTTATAGCATTTACAGCCAGTTGAAGTTATTTATCATTTATTTACTTGCTTATTTTCTGCTCCCATAATTCAGTAGGGTCTGAAGAAACAGGTACTGCATCTAATTTACTCAGTGTTTTACCAACAGTACACAGCACAGTGATGGCCCTCATTCATGTGCAACAGATATTTATTGAAAGAATGAATGTATATCTTCCGAGCACCTGTTCTGTGACAGACCCTGTATTTGGCAGAGGATATGAAGTCTAGAATAAATAAGATCACTCTTGCCCTCAAGATGCTCATAGACTGAAGAAAACATAGAAGCCAAATCACAGGATCATGGAATGTTGGAATAAGTCCCTTTGCTCTTATAGATTAGAGGACTTTAGGGGAATCAGCTTGGTAATTCTCCACATGCTTCTTCTTTCTTTGGTAAAGAAATCCAGCCTTGCCCAGGGAGGGAAATGGACTCACCCAAATTCACATGGCATCAGAAGCATAATCTGGCTCTGAGATTCTTCACCTAACTTCCTATAGTTTGTGTTTAAAGAAAGGTCCCCCAAAGCAGTTTCAGACACTCTTCTACCTTCTGGCTCTTGGTTGCCCTTCTAGGCACCGCCTGCAGAAGAGAAACAAATTCCCATAAGAGTGATTTGAGGAGTAACAGGAAGTCCTCAGGCAGATGGACGCCTTACCTTTTGATCAAACATAACGCCTAGATTTTCACCATTAGGATCTCATCTCTTTGAAGAAGACTTGCTGTCTTTGGATTTCCCTGAGAAAACGCAAAATCTCCCTAGAAGAACAACTCTCTGAGCCCCAAGTGTGGACAAGTCCAGCCAAACCTTCTTACCCCTATGAGGGGACTCACTGGGAGAAGAGAATAGATAATATGGTTGGGGGTTAGAAGAAGTGTGGAAAGAGGTGGTCCAAGATGCCAAGCAAAACTGGTGCCACCCATATCTCTTGTCTCATCCCCTCTTCTTACTCCCCCACAAACCCACAGAGGACCTTCCAGCCATGAGGAAATACCTGCAGACTCATAAATACTCTTGGCCCTCTCCCATGACTGTGCCATGTGTCTCTTCCACTAGAGGAATGTTCCTCCTCTCTTCTCACCCTGGGTAATTCCTATTCATGCTGCAGCTCTCAACCTCTGGGGCCTCTCCCTAATTTAGGGTTATATTTCTTTCTTTTTGAGATCCCATAGACCCCAGGAGTCCACATTAAAGCACTTATGTTGCACTGTAATAGATCTTCCACCTTCACTGTTGACTGATTAAGGTCAGAACTGTCCCTATTTAGCCAGAGAACCCCAGTGCCCAGCCGAGGGCTGGATCATGGTAAGGATTCAGTGACTGATAAAGGCACAGGCAAATAATTCTTCCTGGAGTCCTGGGTATCTGCCCTATTGTCAGGCCAGTTTCTTTCTCCTTCCCTACCATGTGACTTTGAGCATGTCACTTGCCTCTTTGAGCTTCATTTAATCACTCCTCACCTGTAAAATGAGGTCAGTGCTTAAACACACTGCACAGGCTTTTCTTGAGGATTAGAGGATAATATGAAGGTAAGACAGAGGGATAGTGCCTAGTGTTGGTCACTACAGCAGGAGGAGGGTGGCTGGGTGTCTCTAGGATGGTGTAAGGGCAAGGCTGTTGGTGAGTGCGGGTGAAGTCTTGGAAGCAGGAAGGGGTGGAGAGCCCCAGTAGTTTAGAGTCCTGCCTTTCAGGACAGCCCTCACTGTGTGGTTCCTCTATCTCTCACATCACCCAGGGGGTGATGACCTAGACCCATGGTCACCTCTCATACTCCACCCCCAATGCCCAGGTACCTCATTAAGGACACCTCCATCTCCCCCACCTCAGGCTGCTGGAGAAGGGTCAGCTGCTGGTGTGAAATTCACAGTCCTTGGAGAGTTTGTATTTCCATGTCTCCTCTGTTGGGGCTGGTGGAAGGTGATGAATAAAAGATGGGAATGGGGGGAGGTCCTGTGGCTTTAAGAGAAATGTGACGAGCATTTAGAGTGGAGAGATTAGCACAAGAGCTCCTCTCTGAATACCAAAAATAAGGGGTCCAGTATCAAATGCAAAATAAACCAAAATAAACCAGAAAGCCACCATTCTGCTTTGATATGTCAGGGCCCCAACAGAAGAAGGGGACCTGGGGACCTTGGGTAAATGTAGAGAGTCAGGTGAAGGAAGCTGGGAACCATCAGGAAAGAAGTTCAAGAGGACCATGGCCAAGGTGACCTAAGGGCTGAGAACGGGACAGTGAGGGGAGGAGATTCCGGGTGCAGCCCCCTCCCTCCCAATGCTGACATTCTTTTGGGATGCTGAATGTAACAGTCACCCCCAACACACACACACACACACACACACACACACACACACACACACTCCTGTGAAAAGGACTGTGAAGAGAAGGTTGTCTGTATGGCATTTAATGGGAGCCTAAGTGGGTGGCTTATTGTTATTAATAATAATGAATCACTATTTACTGCACTTTTGTCATGTACCAGACAGTGACAAGTGCTTTCTGTGCATTACACCTTCCAGTCCTCACAGCAGCCTTATGAGAGTGTTATTATTACTATCCCCATTTCATTAATAAGGAAACCGAGGCACTGAGAGGTTATGTAACATGCTCCGTGTTACAGAGCTGATGAATGGTGTCTAGGGATTTAAATGCAGGTCAGCCTGACTCCCTGGGGAGTGGTAATGGTGGGTTGTGCTGAGGGGAATGGTTAAGAATGTGGGCTTTGTCCTAAGCTCAGGAATCACCAGCAGTTCACTCCTGTATCTGTCTTCTGGCCAGTTGCTCCTGGGGGAAAGCATCTAAGACTCCAAGACCTCATTGGCCATAGAGGATGAGTGATGGGATAAAGGGGTGAAATCTGTTGCTGTATGTTTTTGCTTTGATGTAAATGGATGACCATGAGAGGTTGTGTGGACACTTTTGTTCACTTGGTGGCATATGGCTGTAGAAAAGGGCACATGTGGCTTTGTCTTCAAGTGTGTGTATGACTGTTGGTATACGACTGCATGTGCATGTGTCTGTGTGAGTATGACTGTGATGGGTAATCATATGCTATGAAACTGAGGATGGCTGAGGTTTACAGATATGTTTTTGTATGTAGAATTCAGTGATTAACATACATAAAATGCACAAATATATGTGATTGGTATAGATATATTATTGTATATGCGCTTGTGTGTGTGTGAAGTGTATAAGCATTTCCATGACTGTAACATGAGCCAGTGTGTGACATATGAGTGGTGTGCCTGTGTGTAGAGGGAGGTAGGATCATGTGTGTATGTGTGTGTGTGCCAAGACCAGATGGTCACCTCTGATACCCTCCCTCCCCCAGTCTCTTCCCCAGTGACAGAATTGAATGTCTGTCAAAATGCTCAAAATAGGAGTCATTTTGCCTCAATATAAGGATTCTCAGGGGGGCATTCTGGACATGGAATTTTTAACTGCAGATGCACAGCAGAGTCCCAAAGCCCTGCTTAACCCATGCATTTGGCTCTTCCCCTGAGGTCTTCCTAGTGTCCCTCCCAGGAAAGGCAGACACTCCTGGCTCTATTCTCAAGAAGGACCAAGCCTTGGGGCACCTGGGTGGCTTAGTCAGTTAAATCCTACTGGCTCAGGTCACGATCTCACAGTTCATGAGTTCAAGCCTTGTGTTGGGCTCTGGGCTGACAGCTCAGAGCTCAGAGCCTGCAGCCTGCTGCAGATTCTGTGTCTCCCTCTCTCTCTCTGCCCCTGCCCCACTTGTGCTCTCTCTCTCTCTCTCTCTCTCTCAAAAATAAACATTAAAAAACATTTAAAAGAAACGGCAAGCCTCAGAAGGATTGTGTGTGTGTGTGTGTGTGTGTGTGTGTTCTTCTTCCTATCCTTTCATAGCTGGAGAAACTGAGGCTCAGACAAATTAAGACTCTTGCCTGCAACTTTAGGCCTAAATTGCTTTCCCCAAAATTAGCTTCCCTAATTTTCTGAGCTTTATGCTCCATAATTTCGCCTAACTCTTGTCCTGGTGAAATGAAGACAACCACTTATTCATTCAACAGTTATTCAGCACTTCCACCATGTGACCAGACGTCAGGGTCTGTCAAACTATAACCAACTCTTTGAGGATTAGGCAGTCATCTTCCCCAGACTCCCTTGAGTCTCAAATCCAAGGGGGTACTCTCGCAGCCCCGCAATGGTATGGAGCTGTCCTTGGTACTGAAGCTTCACATTGGGCATCTTCCAAGGCCTGATCTGGGATCACCTCTGGATTTGGGGAGGACCTGAAGCTGAACTACTGGAAGCATAGAGTCATGATCAGGACAGGTGATTTTCCTGCCATGCACCATTCTGGCCTGGCACATCTAGAGCCTCATCTCTCTTCTCGTCTGAACATTTCTCATGGAGCTTCTTAAAGGCTGGGTAAGGCTGATGCAACCCACGTCTTGGTTCAATAGTATTTGCTGGACTGTGCTAAAGGAAAAACAAAACAAAATAAAACAAAACAAAAACCAGGCACTTGAGTGGGCCCATGGGAGGATACCATGGTGGAGGTGATCTGGGAGCCATATCAAGGGGAGACCCTAGTGAGGATGTTGGAGCATCACCAATCAATTGTCTTTAGATCCTGGAGGGACTGGCCCGGGAAAGAGACTCAGACTAGCTCTTCCAAGAACCAGACAGTGGTGACTTCAGGAAGAGATGAGCTTACCAAAGGTGAGAAAGACAAAACATTCAGTTTTTCTGGGGTAATCATGACAGCAGACCAGCCCTTAGGGACAACGATTACCAATTTTTGAACACCTATCATATGCCTGCCACGACCTAGAGAAATATGTACCATTAGCCCCGTGTTACAGATAAGGAAACTGAGGTCCAGAGAGGGGAGGTAACTTGTTCATGATCATGTGGCTGGCAAGTAATTGGGCTGAAATGACACCCAGGCACGTGATCCCAACCCTGTGCTGCTAACCTCTGTGCTACAAAGGCTCCCTGAACCTATCCAGAAGGTGTGGAATTCCTACCTTCTCCCTCATGTCTCCCACAGCCTTCTCTCAGCTCCTTCCCCTCCTTCTCCCCTTGGGTTGAGTTTTAAAGATGAAATAAATTCAAAAGGGATGAGGCACCCAGCCCAGAGTGTGGGGCCTGATCCGATTAACACTGATGTTTCATGAGGGAGGGGACAGTGTTTCTCACCTGCAGCCCAGGGCAGTAGAAGAAGCTGCCTGCAAATCATCAAGGCCTCCTGGCTCTGCAGGCCCTCCGAGCCACCCTGCCCCACTACCTGCATCACCTTCCCCTCCTCCTATGTTCCCCATGGCCCAGCCACAGCTCTCAGAAGCTCCACCAAGCTCCAGCTGCAACTCCCAGACATCCTGGGGCAGCAAACCAAGCCCATACTTGGGATCAGACCAGAGTATAGGAGATCCTGGCTCTGTCTTTTCCTAGGAGACCTCAGAGAAGCCACGTAAGCTTTGGCTTCTCCTCCAGTAAAATGGGGAAGATGCCTGCCTCACAGAGCCTTGGCAAGACAAGTTAATATATCTAGGGCTTCGAACATAGCTTATCTTCTCTTGGTTAATGATCAACAAATGGTCATTACTGCTACTACTATCATTGGATGGATGAATGGAAGCATTTCTTACCCTGAGTGCTGATGACCAAAACAGGACATGGATGAAAATTAAGGTGGTTGGAGGTGAGGCTCATCCATAGAGGAGACGTGTACTCCTAAGGGAAGCCCCCAATTTCTCTCCACCAGTCATGTTTGCCAGGGGCAGCAGGGGGTGAGCAGCAGAGATTCTGATGGACCAGACCCCAGTTACTGGGTATTTTCCCAGTTATTGGCCTGACCTTGTACCTGATATAAGTGGGAATCCCTCAGATGGAGACCAAAGGCTTCTTGATCACTGGAAAAGCTGATGCTGGACAATGAGGCTTACATCTTAGGACTAGTAGGTTTCCTATGGTGAATCCCAGGGTCCCACAGACTCAAGGGCACTGACCCTAGCAGCCCAACCAACCACAGAGGAGCAGGGCACATGGGCTTCCTGTGGGCAGCCTGGCTCCCAGAAGAAAAGATCCCACCACCCTCCTGCTGAGAGCCTTTGGCTTGAGCACTTCCCCTCTCTGAGCCCCTGTTGGCTACTCTGTGAAATGGGGACAATAACAGAACCTACCACATAGAGCTGTAGCCAAGGTGACAGGGTGCAAATGAGTCAGGGGAGTAGCAAGACAGACGGCTCCCTCCAAGTCTTCCTGACCCCCACCTTCCCAGGGGTAGGGCCTTTCACTGGGTCTGAACCTCCCACAGACACCTGGGCACAGGTGACCCACAGAGGGGTCCAGGAGTTGCCCCCACTCCCCGACCTTGGAGCAGCTCTCAGCAGTGGCTCTGAACCTCCCTGCATCGCGTGCCAGACAATGCATGGGGCTATGAGGAGGAGGAGGAGGAGGGGAAGAAGCCGGGAAACCCGAGGCCCAGGGGAGCACCCCGCACGCCAGTCTCCCTCACGTAAGGGGCTTGACATGCAATATGAAGGCATCTATCAGGCCTCTTCCTCCCTCTTCCCCCTCCCCCTAAGCATACCTAGGGAAGCTCCCCAGCCTCTGCTCCAACCCCAGCCTCTCTTCCCTGATGGTCCATCTGTCCATCTGTCCTCTCAGTGGGTAGACTGGTTGCCTGCTCCTCCTTTGCTCTGCTTCCTAGACTGTCACTACACCTGTCGGTCTGTGTTGGTTGTCAGGCTTCTTGTGGGTCAGACTGGCTGTCAGTCTGTCTTTCTGTTCGTCTTCCTCTCTGTTTTCCCATTAAGTTTGTCCTGTCAACGGCCAGACTGGCCTCCCATTTCTCAGTCTACCTGTAGTCTGTCATCACAACTGTCAGTCTGTCTGCTTGTTAGCTATTCTTTTATTGGCTAGCCTGGTTGCCCATCTGTCTGTCAGTCTGTCTGCCTGTATCCACCTTGTGATCTCCACCCCCATTTCTCTCCATGTGTGGAGCTGGGTTCACTCATCGCCAAAAGCCACCTCGCTTGGCCACAAACCAGGGCTGGCTGTCCCCAGCAAAGCAGAACAGGCAGGCTGGCATGCCAGGTGCCCCCTCCAGCCCCCCAGCCCCGGCTTGCCCCTCCCCCAGCCTCCATGGCACAGCCTCTCCCTTCAGCCCCACCCTCCTCTCTCCAGCCCTGGGGTGTTAACAGATTTATTGAAAGGTATTTGGGGAAGACTCGGTTCAAATTAATGGTGAAAATAAGGTTTTATGATTCCATTTCAGCTTTATTCCTCTACTGATTTTCTCCATTATCATTGAGCATCAATTGAGAATGGCTGTTCTCTGCAGTATTTATGGTAATACAGGTTAATGTCTGAGTTCGAGGAGCTCAATTAGCAAATTCATGGACAAGGGGGCCCGTTTGCGTTTCTCTTATGAGCCCGATGATTCATTAGCCACAGGGAGATGCTGGGTTTCATGTCCGCATACAAAACGCCAGCCTCTATTCTCTCCCAGGCATGTGGTGCCTGGCTCAGAGCTGGTGTTCAGGGAACAAGCGGGTCTTTGTTCCCTGTACCCATCATAGGCCTTGGCACAGAGTAGGCCCTCAATATTTGTTTGGCACTCAGCCCAGAGCACATGGCAGACATCTCTAAACATTAAATAAATCAATTAATCACTTTCTCCCCCGTGCCAGGCCTAGAGCCTAGAACAAAAGAGGTGCTTACTATTTGCTAAAGAAATTGATACACCCCAATCTCCTGTGCCTAACATAAGGTTGCCACATGGTAAATGCTGGATGAATGTTTGTTGACTGACCAACTGATTGACAATGAATGAATGAATGAATGAATGTCACTGGTCTTTTCCAGCAGCATGGCTGCCTAGATTCCCAGAATCGTATCCCGAGAGTAACTAGAAGAAACAGAACTTCAAGGAGGGGGTCCTAGTACGGAAGATCTAGGGCTGGAGGAGACATGTGGAGTTCCTGTTCCTTCCCTAGGGCCAGACTTCAGGAGGTGGAGCAGCGACTGCCAGGTTCATAGCTTCCGGGTTTGCTGGGCTGGGGCGTCCAGGCTGAGCAGAAGTGTCGCAGGTGGCACCCGCCCATCCTCAGCTAGTTGCCCGGGCCTGATCCTCAGGGCGGGGAAGCTGCACAGAGAGAGAAACCTGGTTCCCGTAGTGCCTTCCCAAGACTGCTCTTGCT
Organism: Neofelis nebulosa; assembly: GCF_028018385.1. NCBI lineage: Eukaryota > Metazoa > Chordata > Mammalia > Carnivora > Felidae > Neofelis > Neofelis nebulosa. Next base: position 205,682,519 of record NC_080783.1, on the reverse strand, counting down.
GGAGACTCATCTCTTGGTGATGTGGGGCTCGGTGATTGCAAATGTGGACACGAAAGCCCAGAGAGGGCAAGTGCTTGCTGCTCCCAGGCCCCACCCCTTGTCCTCTCTGCGCCCCTGATTTTCCACACCCTCCCCTACTAGAATGTCAAGTCAATGAGGGCAGGGATCCTTTCTGTGTTCACTGATGTCTCCCCCATGCCTGGCACTGGGCCAGCGAATTATAGTAAGCGTGCAATAAAGCCTTACTGAATAAGGAGTGAATGGTGAGCCCCATGCCAACCCGTGAGGGCAAGAGCGTAACAACATTCATAGCACCTCCCACTTACGACGTTCCTCCTGTATGTGTTAGACACTGGCATTACTCCAGCCTTCTCTGTGGGGAGAGTGTGAATCCTGTCCTCGTTCTCAAAGAATCTGAGTTTAGAGCGGTGACTCAGCTTGCGCCAAATCGCACAGCTAGCGATAGATAGCGAGTGGTAGAGTCAGGGACAGGATTCCAACACAGTGCGTTCTGTACCTGAGCCCTGAGCCCGTACGCACTGACCACCTGCCCTCTGCACCCCTTGCTTGAAGCTGAGCCCACCCAGCTGCCCACTCACCAGCTCCAGTTGAGGCCGGCCCTTGGAATGACGGCTCCCTGGCCCCAGGCAACCTTCGGGGTGGCCTCCTGGGGCTGAAGCCAGAGCTGTGACAGGGAGACCAAGGAAGGGCAGGCCCAGGGGGGGCGAGGCGAGGCCCTGGGCCGCTCCCTGCCCACACTGCCTGCCTGGGGTCTCATCAGTGTCAGCAGAGGCCTCTCCATGAGATGAGGTTGACACTTCCTGCCATGGGCTGCCTGTCTCTCTCAGGAAGGGGGCTCTAGTGGGAGGGGGTGTGGCGTGAAAGGCAGGCATGACAGCCAGGCCCCGGAGACCGGCCCAGCGTGCCCTCCTTCTCCAAGTGCTTACCGAAGGAAACAGATGCAGTTCCCGCCCCACGCTAAAGGCTCACAAGAGTAGCTGCCAGCATTTAGGGCTTGTGCGTGCCAGGCAGCGTGCTGAGCACTTCACGCACACCCTCTCCTTTGCCCTCACAACTATGCATAAAGGAGGCCTGAGGAATAGCCCCATTGTACAGTTAGGGAAACTGAGACTCAGAGATGTGAAATCCATTGCCTAAGGTCACACAAACAGAGCAGTGGATGCAAGCCCAAGTTCTGTTTGACTCCAAGCTCTCGCCCTTAAACTCCACTCTCAAGAGTGTCAGTTGAAAAATGTAAGTCACATAAACACAGCCTCTGGTCTGTGGAAACCTTCTCCTGCAGCTTAATGAGATTGGGGAGTTAGAAGACACAGATTCAATCCTGTTTCTACCACAGACTCCCTTGCTGTGTGACCTTGGGCAAGCCACTTAACCCCTCTGATCCCCAGCTGTGACATCCTTAAAATGGAGATCTGTGCACCGACGTCTGAGAGATCATCCTGTTCGCCTGATCCCCGGAGGCCCCGCCACCCGTCTCTCTGACTTCCCCGGGCTGAGGAAGACTTTTATATTGAGAAGGAGGAGGTGGCCCGTGGCAGTGAGTCTCAGAGAAAACAAACAGCACAGCCTGTGAGAAGGTCCCAAATTGTGGAGTGGGACAGAACCAGGTCCTCATTAGGGATCTGAGGACCAGAGAGAAGTGACTTGCCCAAGGTCACACCGCACATTAGCATCCAGGAAAGGATTCCCAGGCCAGCACCTTCCCCCACACGGCTGCCACAGCAGTAAAAATGTTCAAAGAAATTTAAAAGCTTTACCTTTGGCCCTTAGTTTTTTTCTTTTTAAAAATCTTTACTCCTTTATCTTTGAAGAGAATAAAACATTGGGGTTCTTGAAAACTCTTTTTTTTTTCATCCTTTTAAACAAAAAATAAGCAAACTCACTCTAGAAGACCCTGAAGACAGAAATGGCATGTGGGCTTCCTCTTGCCCACCCCCTTCCCCCCCGAGACCGGGCGGCTGTCTCTCGGAGTCCCTGGCGGCTGGCACCGTCATGGAAAGGCCCGGCGGGGGGACTTTCTGGACCAGCTGCTGTATAAGCAGCTAGCGACTTCAGACAGACTGGAAAATCAGGCGCCACTTCAAAGGCTCAATGACAGGCGGCAGCGGAGGTAGGAGCACGGAGGTGGCCTCCCCTGACGACCAGCCATGGAGGGGAGGCACGGAGAAACAGCCAACAGAAGGACAGGCACCACCTCTCCCCACCAGCAAGGAAGCTCTTACAATATTTGTCCACCCCCGAGTGCCAGCGGGTGGATGCGCCCGCTTGGGGGCCGCGGGAGAATAGAGTTCAGGCCTGGCGTCCGGGACAAGGGGGGCCTGACCCCTCCCAGAGCCAAGCTGCGCCTGCGGAGCTGTGGGTCTCTGGCCGAGGGTGGGCGGCTGGGAGCCCTGCGTGCCCCCGCCAGGCGGAGCCAGAGGGTGGGAAAGACCCGGGTCCAAGTGCCACGCCCCCCGCCACGCGTGCCAGGCCCGGCCACAGCCAAGCTTGAGGCCCCACGGTTCCTCTCTCGCTTTGCAGAGGAGGGGAAGCTGGATTCACCCACACCATTGAGGCAGGAGGAAGCCCTGCTAGAAGGGGGCGGGGGGGCACAGGTGCGTGTGCGCGCGTGCATGTATGTGAGTGTGCGTGCGTGTGCGCGCACGCTCTCACACGCAGGTCTTTAGCGCCACGTCCTTCATATCGCACCTTGCTAGTACTGCCCCATAGCTCATCGCACCCCTGGGCCCCTTTCCCCCTCACTTTCCTCTGTCCCCCTCCCATCCATCCCAGGCCATGCGACCTCAAACAAGGGACCCCATCTCTCCAAGCCTCAGCTTCCTGTCTGTGAAATGGGACACGTCCCTCTGCCTTCAGGGGGCCGTGGAGATTAGCGAAGCGCGGGAGCTCGTGCTGGCACACAGGAGCCCCCTGGTGTCCACAGGCCCTTCCCCTCCACCCTCCACCCTCTTCTCTCCTCCTCTCTCCTTGGTTCCCTCCCAAGGCCTCTCTGTGCCTCTGTTTCCCCATCTGTAAAGAAGGGATAACGCTACCTAGCTCCGAGGCTTGTGGGGAAGATTAGGAAAGATGCAGCATTAGGGGCTGTATTCCTAGTCATCCCGATGTCTTAATACTGGCATATAAATGTGAGTAGTTGTTACTGAGTGGGAGAGGGGCATTTGTGTGTGTGTGTGTGTGTGTGTGTGTGTGTGTGTAAGGGTTTGCACCAATCTTAAGTGTACTGCAAAATGACTTATTACATACACCTATGAAAACACCACTCAAAATAAAATGTAGAGCATTCCCAGAATCCCAGAATGTTCTGTCTCCCGGTTAATACCTCCCCCTACCACCAGAGCCAAACACTATTCTGGATACAGCCCGAGTTTTAGTCTAGAAAATCTGCGGGGTCAGACTGCACACAGGAGAATGGATTGGACAGGCACAGGTGAGGCGGGGGGGGGGTGGGGGGTGGAGGGGGGGGTGGAGAAGGGACCAGGGAGCAGGTATCTGGGCAGGGATATAGCAGAGATTGCATTCGAGGTGGGGTGGTAGGAAAATGCTGGCTGCCAGAGAAGGCCCCTAAGCCTGGGGTCTCAGGGGACCCCTTCTCCAGGAGCCTCCCGCTGCCTGAGGGAGAGAGGAAGCGTGCACAGTGGCTCGCAGTCACGTGCCTCTGGGGATGCTGGGCGGGGCTGGCCCAGCAGAGCCAGAAACGTGGGCAGCTGCTGCCCCCGGGCCTTTGATGTGACAGAGATGGAGACACACACACGCCCGACAATTAATTAATTGTGACTTTCACCGTGCAGCGGCCGCTTCCTATTGATCTCCGCCCGTCTGGAGTGAGGGAGACAATTAGGAGGGAGCACAGCGGCGGCAGCTAATTACCCACAGAATGAAAACCGTGCCTTTCAATTTATTAAACTTTCATCACAAAAATAACCGAGCTGCCCCCTCCTGCCGAGAAGCAGAGCGGGGGTGCTGTGGAGTGGCACCCCCAGTTAGCCTTTCACGGATATTAAAGGGCTGGGGAGTGGTGACCACCTCATTGCCACAGAAGACTCCACGCACACATGGGCTCTGGAAAGCAGCCGGGAGAGAGGGGCTGTCATGTCCCAAAACCAGCCCAAGGCCTGCGGCCTGGGTTCTGAGCAAAATCAGACAGCAGGGCCACATGAAACCGGGCAGAGGCCTTCGAGGAACCCCGAGGCTTAGATGAGGCTTGGGAATGTCCCGATCAAGCTGCCAAGGCTCTTGGAGTCCAACCGGTCCCACCTCTCCGGTGACAGAGGCAGCCTGGTGTGCAAGTGCCAAGGAGGGATGCAGCCCCTGGTTCAAACCTCAGCCAGGCCTCCTGGGACTTTTAATGCCTACCACTATTTAGCGTCTGCCCGGGAGAGACTACCAGTCCCATTTTACAGATCCAGGAACCGAAGCTCTGAGAGGCAGAGTGCTTGCTCAAGGCCATACACCTGTATGGGCTAAAGCGCGGCTGGAAGCTCTACTCGCTTAGTCTTCCAGCCCGTGGCCTGGGGCAAGTGACACCGTCTCCCAGAGCCCCCATTTTCTTGTCTGTAAACTGGGAGTGATTACATCAACCGTGCAGAAAAGTTGTGAACATTTAGATGTTAGAAAAACAACGGAACAGGGCACCTGGGTGGCTCAGTCAGTTAAGCGTCCAGCTCTTAGTTGCAGCTCATGGTTCATGAGTGTGAACCCCGAGTCAGGCTCTGTGATGACGGCGTGGAGCCTGCTCAGGAATCTCTCTCTCTCTGCCCCTCTCTCTCTCTGCCCCTCCCCAGCACGCTCCTTCTCTCTCAAAACAAATAAACTTTTTAAGAAACGAATAAATTAAAAACAAACAAAAAGCCTGCCCTCCTTGCAGCATGGCCAGCTGCCATTGCCATCAACAACAGGGAAACTGAGGCTGAGATGGTCACTGACCCCAGGCCAGCAGACGGGCTGTAGAGGGAGCAGAGGATTGCCAGCCACAAACACCTCTAAGGTCAGACCTGCCTTTGCCTTTGGCTGGCGTCTGTGGGGGACCCTGAGCAAGTTACACACTGGCCAGACTCTGATGCCCTTGGATCTGTCTGGCTTTGGGACGCTCCTTGATAAGCGTCCTCCCACGGAGCCCCACGAGGCAGGTGGGATAGTGCATGTTACAGATGAGGATGTCAACACCATGAGAAGGCGAGGAGGAGGCTGGGCATAGACAGAGCCAGGCGGAGCAACTGGCCTCCAAGCTCCCAAGCCAGGGCCCTTTCTGGCCACAGCTGCTACCCTGGCCTGGCTTTAATAGCAGACCCCATGCCCAGGCTGACCCCAGAGGCCAACCCACGAGCTTTGCTTCCTCTCCTCCCCACCAGGTCAGGCCAGCCTCTGGAGAGGCTGCAGACTCATTCCTACAGGAGGCGTGGGAAAAAAGTGAGGGGTACTTACCTCCCTGCCCCAGTACGAGCCCACTCCCCACCCAGGGCATCCCAGCAACAACGGCCTATCGGCCTGGAGCCATGCAGCTGGAGAAATCAAGCAGGGGCCTCAGAGAGGGCTCCTCAGGAGCCCCTTTTGCAGGGGAGCCAAGGGCTGAGCCAGGGGCTGCTTGTCTCATCTCCCCATCCCCGTGCCTGCACCTCAAGCCCCCCACTAATGCCCGTGACAGCCTCGCAGTGTAGGCAACAGGAATCGTGTTCTTCGTATTGCGGAGACAGGGAGACTCCCAGGAACGAAGCAGCTCTCTCAAGGCAACCCGGGTACCTGCTGACTTTGAACGCAAGCTCCTTCTGCAGGCTCAGCCTTCCCATTAATTTGGCCACGCTTCCCTGAGCAAGCACTATATATTTCTTGAATAAATAAAATCTGGTATTTTGTAAGCACTTGCTATGTGCTTGGCACTATTCTAAAGACATTACCATATTGACTGCGTTCCTCCTCACCGTAATCATGCGAAGTGGCTTCTGTTACTATCCCCATTTTACAGATGGAGTTACTGAGGTGCAGGAGAGTGAGGAATAAAGTAACTTACCTGGTATCACACAGCTAGGGAGGGGCGGGGGTAGGATTTGAACCCCGGGTGTCTAGGCTGCTTCTGCGGCAAGTGAGTGGGGGTGAGGAAGTGAGAGGAAAGAAATGGTGGGGGAGGTGCCATTTATATACCACGAATTGCCTGGGGGAGGAGGAGGGGAGGGTGTGGCAGGGAGGTGATCTGAGCGGCCCTACCCTCCAGGATTCACAGTCTGCTGAGGTTTCTATGTGGATCAAGGAATTCAATGTCCATTATGACCCTTCCTGAACTGTCATGAGGTCTAGTCACAAGGATCCTCCTTTCCAGGCATCTCAAACAAAATAAGAGTCTCTTACCTGGGGATCATGGGCTAGGCCAGAGAAAAAGGGGAGTCTGTGTCCCCTGTCCCCCCACCGCTGCTCTCCCCCATTTTTTTCTCTTGGGGAGGACATAGCTAACAGGCTCTCTTGATGGGAACTTGGTTATGCCTGGGCCCCATTTTCAATCACGCCTTATGGGCCAGCCTCTGGGGTGGAGCCAGGGCTCAGATCCCCATCAACGAAGCAAGATGAGGCCACCCGAGCTCTCGCCCACCATTTCCTCCCTGCTCACCTCCCTTCACTCTGGCCTTCCGTGCTGGGCCAGCTCCCAGGGGGCTCCCACCTTTACCTCCCCAGGGCTTGTTCAGTTCTAAGCCCCATTCAGAAGAGGAGTACTTAACTCTTGGCTCTGCTGCCTTTTCTAGCTTGAAAAGTCAGAGTGTGTGGCAAGACCCAGGAAACCACATTACTTCTAATTTGTCGCAGTGGTGCAATAAACCAAAGATTCTTTGGTCACCTACGCTGGACACATTTTGGTGGGGGGAACTCTCATTTTTGCTTTGCTTCAAGGGGAAATCATCTCAACAATATTTAAAGGAAATTCCCAATTCTGGCAGGGAGGCTGTAGGTGAGATCAGGCACAGATAACAACAATCTAAGGTTTAAAGTATTCAGGGACTCAAGCAAGGGATAGATGGAGGGTTGCGTACTATAGGGACGGGAGAGGGCAGCGGAGGGCAGAGAATGCTTCCCGGAAGGGTGGTTAATTCGAGATGAGCCTTGGGCAATGGGTGGATTTGGACCATGGAGATGGTGTAGAAGGGCAAGTCAGGCAGAGAGGAACCATGACCGCAAAAGGCATGGAGCTGACAGGACAGCAAGTGTGTGGTGGGCTGGGTGGGGGTCTGGTTCCTGGGTCCCTGGCAACCGTGGATCCTGGCAAAGCACTGAGGTGGTGGCTAGAGTGGGGTCTCACGTGAGGGGCCACTCTAGTAGATACACCCACATTTGTGGCAGCATTATTCAATAGCCAAAAGGCGGAAGCAACCCAAGTGCCCGTCAGTGAATGAATGGATAAAATATGAAATATACACACAAAGGAATATTATTCACCTTTAAAAAGGAAGGAATTTCTGGCTCCTGCTACAACATGGAGGAAACTTGAGGACGTTAAGGGAGATAAGCCTGACAAAAAAGGACAAATGTTGTATGATTTTGTTTACATGAGGTCCCTAGAGTAGTCAGATTCATAGAGACAGGAAGTAGAATAGTAGTTGCCAGGGGCTGGGGGAGGGGAGGAGAGGAGTTAGTGTTTAATGAGGACGGAGTCTCAGTTTGGGAGGGAGGGAGCAGTGAGGCTCCAGGTCTGAGGATACAAATTCCAACCCCAGACGGGCTCTGGTTAAAGGCAGCCCCAGCATCCAGTCCATGCTCAGGCACTTCTTAGCTGTGGGTTTTAGACAACTCATTTGCCCTCTTTGAGCCTCTTTTTCCCATCTGCAAAGCAGAAAATCCTAGTTATTTCTATTCTTTTGCAGGGTTGTTGCAAGGGCCCAATGAGGTTGTAATAACAGCTGTTTATTGAGCAATTGCTATATGCCAGGCACTGAGTAAAGCACTCTATGTATATTAACTTGTTCAATTCTCATGACAACCCTATGAGATGTACTTCTATTTGTCCCCATTTTACAGATGAGAAAACCAAGGCTTTAGGAGGGAAAATGCCTGCTTGGCATCATATGATGGGAAGTGGAAGAACTAGGACTCAGACCTGAGTCATGATGAGATCCTATGAATACCCAGGAAGGGAGTCACTGCTGCCACCTTCCTCCTCCAACCCTTCCTCCTCCTCCAAGGAGTTTCCCAAGATCCTGCACTAGGGTGACTCTTGTCTTATCCATTGGGAGCTCCCACCTCCGGTTTCTAGGTGTCTCTGGCACCCCATGACCTGCTCACTTTGGGAGTTATTCATGTATGCCTCCCCCAACAGAATGTAAGCTCTCCAAAGGTGGGTCTGGGTATTTTTCATTGTAGAATCCCGGGTGCCCAGCCTGGATGGCGTAGAACTGATGAAAGTCCGGGCAGTGGTGGGGGCTCAGGCCATGGACAGGACCCTGGACAGCTCAGCAGAGATCAGCCACCTGAAGCATTCTATAACCGTGTTGTTATGACAATGACAGTCCTAAACACGAAAAGGAAGAGGGCAATGACTAAGACTATGAGCTCAGCAACAATATCAATGTCATGCCATTCTATGTTGGGTCCATCGGTCAGGATAAGTTACTCTGTAGTGACAACCCACACCTCAGTGGCTTGACACCAGCAACGTTTGCTCATCACTCCTGCAAAGCCTGTTGTGGTCGAGATGACTCTCCAGGATAGTTGTCCTCCATGAAAACACTCAGCAAGCCAGGACACATGGGTCCTGTGGCTCCACCCTTGCAACACGAGGGCTCTACAACAGCGGCAGGGCAAGAGCATGTTGGAGGATTTGTATCACGGATGTCTCTCTGCTCGACGTCATTGCACAGAACTAGCCCAGACCCTACCTGGCCACTAGGATGGGCTGGGGAAGTGCAATTCACCTGTGTCTCCAGATGTGCAAGAGCTCTTAATATCTCTCCACAAGTGACAGGCATTTCAGACATCACACCTATGACAATTCCAGAACACATACAGTCCTAGGAGAATAAGTAGAGTCGACACCAAGGCCTTGGACCCTGGAGTCAGATCTGGGTTCAAATCCCAATCCCACTGACAAACAAGTGATGCCCTGGCTCCGTTAGGTGGTGAGCTCCCCATCACAGGAGGTATACAACAGAAGCTGGATGACCACTTTGGTCATCAACATCATCATTGTACATTAATGTGTGGTATCTCCCAGAAGATACCTATGTTTTATTTACTTCTAAATTATGTTTTATAGAGGTAAAATTTACATACATTGAAATGCGTATAACTTAAATGTACCATTTGATGAATTTTGGCAAAGGTATACATTCATGCAACTGACACTTTGGTTAGGATATAAAATATTTCCATGACCCAGAAAATGTCCTCATGCCCCCTATGCCTGCAATGTTAAAGGGCAATGCTTAATGCTGAGAGATGATGGAGATTCAGCAGGACCTAGACAAGCGGGAAGTGAGCGAGATGCCTGGAGCATAGCATTTTAAGCAGGTGCTCACTCTTGGGGTCGATTCTGCACTTGCACGATCCTGAGAGAGAATGCCTCCGGAAATTTTGGTTTCAGGGAGCTTCACTCTCTTACCGTAGGCCCAGTGCAGAATTTCAGCCAAGACAGGAGACCTACGTGCCTGGGAGAAAGAGGCCCATTCTTGAAGGCTTTCAAGTCATATATCACAAGGCCAACCATGCCCCCAAAACGAGCCCCCAGGGGGACTGGGCCCTGACTAGGCAGCACATGGCCACAGGGATGCTATGGGCATATATATCTTGATGCTTTCTGAAAAGAGTTCCTATTTACTAAACACCTACTAAGTACCAATCATGTTAGGCACTTTATGTATTGTCCAGTTATCAGTACAAGCCTAAAAGGCATGCGTTTTTATCCCCATCTTTCAACAAGGAAACCGAGGCTCAGGAATGTGGAAGTGACTTGGCCAAGTCACATAGGTGAGGACCAGCGGGACCCAGATTGAAAGCCAGTCCTCTCTGAGCTCTGAGCCCGTTTCCCCTCCAGCCCCCCCCGCCGCCCCCCAGTGCTCCAGACACAGGGGTGCTGGGGAACCACGAAGGTGAACCCCCACTCCTACTCTGACCCCTTCAGCCCCCCTAAACCTGAAGGTTGAGGTCCCCAGCTGCTCGGGCCACGGGCCACCGTTCCCAGAGCCTCTCCTCTGCAGCCAGGGGTTGAGGCTCTGGCGGCCTTTCCCAGGAGCCCAGAGAGGTTGGTTTGCATACTACGCGTGTCATTTGCATACTACTTAGGAAAAGCCTTCGCTTTTCCCACCTGCAGCAAACTCCAGACTGATTAGTTCTCCCCACATTGGAGAGTTAATTACTCTCCCGCGTAGACCGGGTGTTTATTTGTAATCAGCAGAGGGCTGGAAGAGGGGGAGGAAAGAGGACAGAAGCAGCTGTCGTTAGCCTAAATTCTGGAGCAGCTCTGCAGGTGGAAAATGAGTGTGAGCTGGAGCACCCCAGACCTGCACCCGATCCTGGCTCCGCGTGGGGGCTCGCCATGTGTCCCTGGGCATGCCCCGGGTCAGGGAAAGGAGATAGGGTGATTGGTGGTTGGACCTGAGCTCAGGGGGGTGTGGGACACAGTGAGCTGCCGGAGGGACAAGAGTCGGGCCTCAGAACATCACAGTGAAGAAAGCAGTGCCCAGAACCCAGGAGCCTGGGGAGGGAAGGGACTGGAACAGGACACTGTCTATTCCAGAGACCTTCCATCTGGAAGGTGGGGCTCGTGGGTGGAGTCCTGGTCCCAGAGACTAGAACAGTAGACCAGCTCTGCTGTGCGACACGGGGAACCCACTGCCCTCCCTGAGCCTTGGTCTTCCCATCATTGGGACTAACAACCTGGCGGGGAATCATATGAGCCAGGCAGGGGCTGTGAAAAACATAAATCTCTACTCAAATGTAAGAAATATTTCTGGATTCCCAGGCCGGAAATGTCTCATCCCCAGGGGAGATTTAGTGACCTTCCCTCCCTCATGCCCCGACCCAGTATATCTGGACTTGCCCCCCTCTCCTGCTTCATCGAGGCCCTTCTAGACCCTTCAGCCCTCGATCTCTGCTTGTCAGATGCAGAAAGGTCATGTCCAAAGGTGGACCCAGCCAATGTGTCAAGGTTGGAAAGATCCTCAGTTGCAGTCAGAGCTCCAGAAAGGTGCTGACCTGCCTGCCTGGGTCACCTGGGGTACCCATGATAAACGCGGAAGCCAGAGGTTCTGAAGCAGTAGGGAGGGGTGCAGTTCAGGCAACGGTATCCATAACCCGCTCCTTGACTCTGACCGGAGAGAACCACTGCTTTGGTTCAACTCCGCCTTCCTTTTTTTTTTTTTTTTAATTTTTTAATGTTTATCTATTTTTGAGGGAGGGGGGAGAGGGGCAGAGAGGGAGAAGGAGACAGAACCCAAAGCAGGTTCCAGGCTCTGAGCTATCAGCACAGACCCCGAGGCAGGGCTCAAAGCCATGAACTGCGGGGCTCAAACCCCCAAACGGCAAGATCATGACCTGAGCCTAAATCAGAAACTCAACCCACTGAGCCACCCAGGCACCCCTCCTCCCTCTTTTTTACAGACGGAAAGACAGGCCCAGAAGGGTGGTTTGTCCGATGGCACCCAGCAGAGCTGGAAATAGAACCCAAACCCCCTGCCTCCAGCCCACTGTGGCCTCTCCTGATGAAAGTCTGGGGCAGGAAGAGAGACCCCAGAGGACAGCCTGCTGTAGCAATGATGTAGGGGTCACGGTGGAGAAACTTGGCTGGCCCACAACGGCAGTAACGGGGATCCTAGGCAGGGACAAAGGCTCATCTTCACCTGGGAGGCAGAGAGGAGCCATTCCTTCAGTCCACACTTCTTTCCCAAGATTGGCTTCCTAGTGATTCTGGGAGATGCAGGACAATGGCACCAGGCTGTGGGCCTCTGTAGCTGCCAGAGAAAATATAGGACAAATAGTTTTTAGTACAGGTATATCTTATGCATCCTGATATTTATCTGAATTCAAATTTAAATGAACATCCAGTATTTTTATTTGTTAAAATCTGCCAACCCTGGACTCATGAGCAAGTCACTTCACCAGTTTCTTCACCTTTGAAAAAGAATCGAAATGCTACCCTGTTAGGATACTGTGCAAATTAAGTGGGATGATATACGTAAAATGCCCAACCCAGGGGAGGTAAATTTGTGACAAGGCAAATCTTGCCTTCAGAGTGCCCCTACCCAATCCTTTTCTCCTCCATGCTCCTCTCCCTTTCAGAGTCTCTGCTGTAAAGCCCCGATCCCTAGGGTGCCAGTGGAACATTTTCAAAAAGGTTTCTGATGTGGTGGAAATAACTCTCCACCTACTGGCTGTGTGACCTTATAAGAATCACTTACCCTCTCTGAGCGGTGGTCGCCTCATCTATAAAAGGTGCTTGTCCTAGTACTAGCTGCCTGGAGTTGTCTCTGCAAGCCTAGTGGTTGGGCTTACTAAGGAGTGACAGTTAACACCTTGCAAATACACCAAGATACAGCTCCAATTTCAAAACACCCCAAGACTGATAATTGCAGAATGGGGGAGATCACTTCTGCATGGTTGGGGGGCACTTTCCTTGGCCAGTCTCCTGCAACCCTTGCATCTATGCGAGCTCCTTGGAAGTGGGCATCCCTCTGGCCTTCTAGGTGCCACGTCCCCCTGCGGTGGGTCCCCATGGCCCTCAGGACCCAGGGCCAGACCACCAGAAGGCAGAGGCTCTATGTCCTTGCGGTTTCCCACAGCCTGCTCTGTTTGTGTCCCACACTCTCTTAATCCCCTTAATCTTTTCACCTCTCACCTACCTGCATGCTTCGTGGCTTCTACTAACACCTTTCCTGCCTGTCCCTGTTAGATCTTCCTGTCGTGGGGAGCTTCTCCCAGGGTTCCCCCGGGCCCCTCCGGGCGTCCAGGATGCTGGGCTCCAGCTGGCACCAGCGTTGGAGGGGGCTTGTTTTCTCCCTGTTTTTCTTCACCCTTCCCCAACAAAATTGCTTCTGCCTTGTTTTGTCTCCCTTTCACATTTTCTTTCCCAAACTTCTCAACTGGCCAGTGCGCCCCAGCCCCCTGTCTGGCGGGTAAGGGAAGAAGGAGACAGGACTTTTGCTAAGTGCCTGCCCCACACCAGGGACAAGCTACACCTGTCCCAGTTTCGAGGGGCCAATTGCCACCCCAGACACAGGAGTTCTTTCATGCAAAAGCACATACCAAAAAGAGGGCAGATGCTGAATTTGAACCCATGCTGCCTCTCATCCCCCCAACAAATTATTTGTTGTTGACAATCCCCTCCGTTTTTCAGAAGACAATCCCCCAAAGCGCTTTTATCTGCCGAGAGAGGCAAAGAATACAGAGTGGGCACTGGAGACGAGTGTCAGCCTCTGACAGCTCTCCCTCCCCAATTCCCAACCCTCCCCCCAACCTTGCCAAGGAGAAGCCTGATCTTATTGGGTGGGGAAGAAGGAGAATACGAGGAGAGACCCGGGAAGGCCCAGGAGGAGGGGAAGGAGTTAGCCCCCCACAAAGAGGTGATTAAGGTAATCTCCATAATAAAGAGCAAGGGGAGTAGAGGGGGAGAAGGAGAAAAAGAAATTCAGGCAAAGAGGGTCCAGGAGGTTTGCGTTTTTTTGAGGGAGGGGGTGTTGAAGAGAGAGGTGTGAGGCAGGGGAAGGGGAAGATATGGGCGTAAACGCTATGCCTCCTTCGTGGTGCTCGAGCAGCACAGCAGAGTGGATGGCTTGCAGGCTCAGGGGCTGGACAGGCGGGGGGAGACTTGTACCAGCAGGTCCTCCTGCAGCTTTATTCATCATGACCAAAAATACCCACCAATGGAGAAGGGCCAGATAAGGTGTGATAAATGCATACAATGGAAGAATACTATTCGGCAATAAGAAACGAACAGACCCGCCACCACACGGATGAGTCTCACAAGCATATGACGTGAGAGGAGCCAGCACGAAAGAACACACACTGAATGATTTCTATTTACATGAAGTTCAAGAACAGGGAGAAGTGACCGGTGGCGACAGAAGTCAGAATGCCGTTCGCTTTGGCGGTAGGGGGCGCCCTAGGCAACCTGCTGGGGTGAAGGATGTGTTCGTCTCTCGATCTGGGTGGTGGTAAAGGGTGTGCATTCCTGCGCACGGAAAGCCGCTGAGCAGTGCGCTTAAGATTTCTGCATTTTACTGTATGTAAATGATACCTCAAAAAAAATTTTTTTTTTTTTATTTATTTTTGGGACAGAGAGAGACAGAGCATGAACGGGGGAGGGGCAGAGAGAGAGGGAGACACAGAATCGGAAACAGGCTCCAGGCTCCGAGCCATCGGCCCAGAGCCCGACGCGGGGCTCGAACTCACGGACCGCGAGATCGTGACCTGGCTGAAGTCGGACGCTTAACCGACTGCGCCACCCAGGCGCCCCTCCTCAAAATTTTTTAATGAAAAAAAAAAGAAATACAAGAACTTCAGAGCCACGTTTTATAACAGTTGACTGTCTGCATTTTGCCTAATAAGATTCAGAGAGAGAAAGAGTTACAAATACCAATTTAAATAAGGTAGCGGGGGTACCGCCCTCACTTTACGCCCTCAAGGAGCCTATTTCTGGAATGAGCATGGACAGGGAGACCCGAATGGACCCGCTGTCCCCAAGTGTGTCCCAGATCCCATGAGCGCCCCCCTCACCCTCCCCACCATGGTCGAAACACCTCAGCACTGTGTGATTCCAGTCTTCAAAGATTCAATTCCTGCTCTGGGGTGGGGAGTGAGGGGGATATACATTAGCCAGCTGGTACGCAACTGAAGAAAGAGAACTCTGTTCTAAGGTCAAAGCCAAAACTGACAGCATAGGGCTATAGAGAAGTGATCATATGGTCTCCAACATGCTGCATTCCTAAGATCGTTTTCTCCAGTGGTAATATAGGCCATTTACAATTTTGCCTTATGTGTTGATTTTTGGAACCCAAGCAACCCTCGGGTGAGAAGTGACTCTACCATAAAGAAATGGAGATTTTGGTTCTTACTCGAACTCCTAACTAGACCTGGGCCTCATGGATTGTGACTCCACAGGCATTACAGGGCGGGGGCTCTCATCCCTCCCTCTCCTGCCTCCCCTCCAGGAGTCCGAGCTCTGGGAAAAGAGGAGGAATACCATCCATCCCCTCTGGTTGAAGGTGTCCCTGTTGTGACATTCACAGGGCTATCGCTGACCCGTTTACTTTCACACTAATGATACGTTCATTACTATCGATGACTTTTATTTCTTTAGCAGTGTTTATACTCTTGCAACAGCCTGATAAGTAAAATCATCCAACACTTGGAAATAAGGCAAATAGATAACCAGCGTCCTTTCAAAGTCAAATTAAAACATTGTCTAACAAGTCCTCTTAAGGGTCATCTGACACTCTAGGGGAATGTCACTTCACTTGACTTATTATTTACTATTGATCAGGGTCCAGGCTCTGTAAAGATCGCCGTTGGCTGGTAGAAGACTGATAAGTTACAAATCATTTTTGGCCAGTGAAGAAATCATGCAAATGATTTCTTTCCAATAGAGAAGACAACCCCCCAACGTTACGATTTTATTGCCCTATAAACATTAACCAGTTTTGCATCTAACTTAGCAAGCTGATGAATATTCCAGAATTCTAGTTTTGGGGTTATTGTTGGTTTTGTTTTTACTGAATCTCTCTTTTCTCTCTCTCCATACATAGGTACATATAAATATTTTCTTCTCACATCCTTCATTGAACTGGTTTTGTTGTCCTGCCGTTTCCTTCATTAATAAGCTGGGGGGAAAATCCATTCACGTGTGCTCACTATGTATTTCTCTAAGGATGGTGTATTTCAAGTTTTCAAAACTATGCTGTGAGAAGCCTTTCGCAGTATTTGCAAGTGTTTCTGTCTCTGGTCTTTATGTGACATGTGATATTTCTTTTTTTCGAATTGCTTTTTATTTAAAAAAAATTTTTTTAAGTTTATTTTTGAGAGAGAGAGAGAACAGAGCACTAGCAAGGGGGGCAGAGAGAAAGAAGGAGAGAGAGATACAGAATCTGAAGCAGGCTCCAGGCTCCGAGCTCCGAGATGTCAGCACAGAGCCCCATCTGGGGTTCGAACCCATGAGCCATGAGATCACGACCTGAGCTGAAGTCGGACGTTCAACCGACTAAGCCATACAGGTGCCCCTCTTTTTAATTTTTTTTAATGTTTATTTATTTTTGAGAGAGAGAGAACACGCGGGGGAGGGACAGAAAGAAAGGGGCCAGAGGGTCTGAAGCAGGCTCTGTGCTGATAGAAGAGAGACGGATGTGGGGCTCGAATTCACGAGCCGTGAGACCATGACCTGAGCCGAAGCCGGACACTTATCTGAGCCACCCAGGTGCCCTGACATGTGATATTTCTAACTCCTCTTGCAGGAAAGCAAGGCTGACACACTATAATCAAAGAAGATGGCGGTGGATCAGGTGTCACAGACCACCCGGAGCAATCTTCCTGCCTCCCACCACTCCCTCGCCTTGCTAGATGGAGAAGGTGAGGCTCAGACTGGTTAGGTAACTTGCCCAAGGTCACACAGGTATTGTTCATAATGATGACTTATTTTAATGTGGTGTTTGATAGCATCAACTTCCCCAGAGGATCCTCAGCCACCCAATGAGGAGCCTGTATCATCCCCGTTTTACAGATAGAGAAACTGAGGCCTAGAGAAATGATGTGGTTTGCCTAAGGTCACACGGTGATTATATGTGGGCATGGCCCATGAGATTCCATCTCTCCTAACTTCCTGAATCCCCGGGGGCAAGAGAGGGGCTGGCAGGAGTTGCTCTGGGTCCCCACACTCTTATCCAGAGAACCCCCATTTGTATCTATCGAACACATACTGGGGGTGCCACTCAAGATTGCAAATGAAAAAGGAGTCCCAGAAGCTTGAAAATGTCGGCCCTAGCCCATCTCCATCTGCCCAGGTCAATAGCCTTCCATTTTCTCCTCTTCCTCTTCCTCTTCCTCCCCTCTTCCCTTTGGTAAAATACTCAGGAAAGAAAACACACACACACACACACACACACACACACACACAAACCCAAAAACCAAACATGATCATGGGAAGAAGCAGAAAGACATGGTCAGCCGAGGACTGAACACATCGGTCTCCAGTCTGGGAGAGACAGAGTAGCTCAGTCCAAAGAAGAGTGTTCCCAGGTCCAAGCTGGTGAAGTGAGATGGGCTGACAGGTGGTGAGCACCCTGTCAGCATAAGTAAGTAAGGCTAGATGATCCGGCCAAAAGGTAACGGTAATTCTCTAGATGGTAGAATTCATGGGCTTTGTTGCTGTTTTTTTATAATTTTTTAAGTGTTTATTTACTTTTGAGAGAGAGAGGTAGAGTGTGAGTGGGAAAGGGGCAGAGAGAGAGGGAGACACAGAATCTGAAACAGGCTCCAGGCCCTGAGCTGTCAGCACAGAGCCCAATGTGGGGCTTGAACTCACAGACTGTGAGATCATGACCTGAGCCGAAGTCGGAGGCTCAACCGACTGAGCCACCCAGACGCCCCTGTTGCTGTTTTTTAAATGTCGATAAAAGCTAATTATTAAATATTCACCATGTGCCAAGTTTTGTATGTACTTTATGTCATTAAAATGTTATAATAATCTGATGAGGTAGAATCCGTCATTTCCAGTTTATGATTAAGAAAACTAAGGCCCCGTTGGGGTGCCTGGATGGCTCAGTCGGTTAAGCCCCCGACTTCAGCTCAGGTCATGATCTCACGGTTTGTGGGTTTGAGCCCCGCGTCGGTCTCTGTGCTGACAGCTCGGAGCCTGGAGCCTGCTTGGGATTCTGTGTCTCCCTCTCTCTCTGCCCCTCCCCCGCTCATGCTCTGTCTCTCAAAACTAAATAAATGTTAAAAAAAAAAAAAAAAGTTTAAAAGAAAAAAGAAAACTGAGGCCCCGGGAGGTTAAGTAACTTCCCAAGGGCAGCTAGGAAGTGGCAGGTCTAGGAAGCTGATTACTGAGCTTCCCATCACTACCACACTGCCCTTTGTATTCTTCTGTATTTTCCAAGCTTTTGACGATCAGTCCAAGTTCCTGACTTTTTAAAAAATTCCTTCAGCCCTGATGTTCTCTGCCTCTCTGGTTCTCACATCCCCCCAGTACCCACCCCCCCCCCCACTGCCTCCATCCTTGCAGACTCCTGCCTTGCTGTCCCTGCCCCCACGCCAGCTGCGGCTGGGGTAGGACATTCAGTGTCCCAGTCTTGCTGAGGTCTGCTCAAAATGTCCCTGGTAGGCTTCTGACCCCTGGGGCAATGCTGGGGGCAGGTCCAGGGAAGGAGAAGGGGAAGTCAGAAGGGATGTGAAACTTGGCCACAGCCGGACAGGCACCACCCCTGCTGGGTGTCCCACAGGGGTCCCTGGGTGGAGGACAGGAGCATCCAGTTGAACTGACTGCCAGCTGAGGCAGGTGAGGCCCGTGCCTGAGGGGGTGGGGGCCCGGGGAGCTGACCTAGGAGGCTGGACAATCGAGGCGGGAGGGAGGGAGAACACTGCCAGCCGGTTCTGTGCCAGGACAGGGTTGCAAGGGGCACTGATCCAAGATCCGGAATAAGTGAGTGGGGAGACCTTTATTCCTTGGGTTTGGGAGACGGTGGGAGGTGGTAATATAGACACATCAGCTCTAGCCAGAGTTCCTAGGTTTCGGCCCCCTCAAAACACAGGAAGTTGGGGAGAAGCTAGGGGTGTTGGAGCCAGCAGAGGGGTCCCCGTAGAGGGTACAGCGGGTGCTGAAAGGGGCCGAATGTGTAGGGGAGTGAGCACATGTGTTGTGTCAGGGGGTTGTGAATCCCTGTGCATATGCACAGCTCTGCCATCTGGGTGAGAGAGTGTGAATTAAATAAGGCGTAGGCGCTCAATAAATATTTGTTCAATGGGATTGATCATCGGTAGGAGTATATGAATGTGTGTGTCTGGGGGAGTGAGAGGTGGAGTCTATTTGGGTGTCGGTTTGTGCCTCCAGGAGCGTGCAGTGGATTTTGAGTTCGCTCGCCGTGGTGTGCAGGTGTGGGATGAGAGGCTGTGTTTGTGTGTTTGAGTATGTAACTGTGTGGGTGTGCTCAGCTGTGTGTGTGTGTGTGTGTGTGTGTGTGTGTGTGTGTATCTGGGCAAATTTCTGGTTCTGCGTATATGCGCGGGGTCCCTGGAGCTGGGTGGAGGGCAGACTTCGGAGGCCCTCGAGGGAGTGTATGTGCTTCGGTGGTGGGGGGATGTGTACAGAACACTGTGGGCGTAGGGTTCAATGTATGAGTTGGGTGTGTGTGAGGGTGTGATGCCCACTCTGGCCCATGTCTCCACAGTGGCATCATGGAGGCCCCATGGGGCTGGCTGGTGGTCTGCGTGCTGGCCACATCCCTGACCTTTACAGTGACCGAGGATGTGTGCCGAGCACCAGATGGGAAGGCTGGGGCCCCAGGAGCGCCTGGCCGACCTGGACGGCCAGGCCTCAAGGGGGAACAAGGGGAGCCAGGTGAGTACCTCCCTCTGGACCCCAGCCCCTCCTCCCTTGGCCTGGCCTGGCCTCCAGGGTGGAGACTTGGGGGTGGCACCAAGAAGCGGGAACCCGCCTGGGCCCCCACGTGATGCATGCTCACTCTGCACTTGGTCCCAGAGGCTGAGGGGGCCTAGTCTTCTCTCTGGACATGTCCCCAGCCTGCCAGGCCCCTCCATATCCCCCTTACTGCCTGAGTCCTCTTTCTTTTTTTTTTTTTTTCTTTTTTTAACGTTTATTTATTTTTGAAGGAGAGAGAGACAGTGAGCAGGGGAGGAGCAGAGAGAGAGAGAGAGGGAGACACAGAATCCAAAGCAGGCTCCAGGCTCTGAGCTGTCAGCACAGAGCCAGATGTGGGACTTGAACTCATAAACCGTGAGATCATGACCCAAGCCGAAGTCAGACGCTTAACTGAGCCACCCAGGCGCCTGAGTCCTCTTCCTTTGGCCTCACCTTCCTTCCCTGGAGGATGGGCCACTACAAGCAATGAATGAGAAAGGTCTTGGAAAAGTGCACACTCCTGGGCTGTTGTTAAGTTACCAGAACGAATAAGGTGCTAGCCTTTAGACTCAGGAGACTTTTCTTGCTATGTAACCTCAGGCAAGTTACTGACCCTCTCTGAGCCTCAGTTTCCTCATCTGTAAACCGAAGAAATAACCCCACCTGGCACACAGAGAGGATCGACTGATGGCAACTATCCTTTCGGCTTCCTTCCAGCCCCCCACACCCAACTCTGTCCCTGCCTCCCCATTGCCAGCCCCTTCTGGCATCAGAAACTCACAGTCTAGAAAACAGGTTGGGGGTGAAGGAGAAGGGAGAGGAGGACGTGCCCAGAGTGGGAGAAGGAAGTCTCAGGGAATTCTCTTGGGCCTCCCAGTCGGCAGCAGGCCAGAGAGATCTGCAGAGACACTTGCAAGCATTTGCATCCAGGCGTCCTGTACGTAGTCCGGACCTAAAGGGATCGGGGTCAGTGGCCCGGCGGGGTGTGGAGTTCACGGCCGGCCAGAAGCACAGTGGACGGGCCAGTGTCCTGCTTTTGCCAGGACCTGACAGCTTCCCAAGTGCCTGTTTGCACTTCTTTCCACTTGATAGATAAAGAAGCTGCAGCTCAGAGGTTGAAACATCTGCCCAAGGTCACACAGCCAGCCAGAGTCAAGGTCTTAAAGGCCCAGGCACTCCCCCATCCTCCACTGCACAGCAGTTGGGCCATCTCCCAGCTCCCATCTCCCTGAGGACTAGGGAACACTGGACTCTCACTCCAGATCTGGCCTTTCTCCCCCACAGGGGCACCTGGCGTCCGGACGGGCATCCAGGGCCTTAAAGGAGACCAGGGGGACCCTGGGCCCCCTGGAAACCCTGGCAACATGGGCTTCCCTGGGCCCAGTGGCTCCCTGGGTCTCCCTGGCACCCCGGGAGTGAAAGGCATCAAGGGCAACCCGGGCAACATCAAGGACCAGCCACGGCCAGCCTTCTCGGCCATTAGGCGGAACCCACCAATGAGTGGCAACGTCGTCATCTTCGACACGGTCGTCACCAACCAGGAAGGCCCGTACCACAATAACACGGGCCAGTTCATCTGTGCTGTGTCCGGCTACTACTATTTCACTTTCCAGGTGGTGTCCAAGTGGGACATCTGCCTGTCCATCGTGTCCTCTGGGAGGGACCAGGCCCAGCGCTCCTTGGGCTTCTGTGACGCCAACGGCAAGGGAATCTTCCAGGTGGTGTCCGGGAGCACGGTTCTCAAGTTACAGCGCGGCGATCGGGTCTGGATTGAAAGAGACCCCGCCCAGGGCCGGATTTACCAGGGCCCTGAGGTGGACAGCGTCTTCAGTGGCTTCCTTGTCTTCCCATCCATCTGAACCAGGGAAGGAGCCTCCCGACCCTGGCCTCACATGCTTCCTTTTCTGTGTGACTCTGGCCCGCTCACTCCACCTCTCTGGTTGCTATGGTCTGCTCTGCCTGGGGGTGCTGTTGCTTGAGCTGTCTGAAGGGAGAGGGCTGGCTCCCGGGGCCCCTAGAACTTGCCGCTGGCTGCACGCTGTAAGGAGATTGATCTCTTCGAACCCTTCCTACAATAAATACCTGAGGCCATGTCTGTTGAGCGTCTGTTGAGTTGCTACACTGGGCACTGGGAGGGAGCATAAGGACGACAGTTACGGAGTGCTTACGAGGCAGGCCTGCGTTTTGTATTTTACAGCAGGTATTTAGCAGGTCCTGGGAGTCCTAGGACCTAGGGCCACCCCTTACCGGTTGTCCAACCGTGTGCATATTATATAACTTCGGTGAACTCAGTTTCCTTATCTGTAAAATGGGAATAACAACGGCACCTACTTCAAAGGGTTGTTGAGAGGATTGAGTGACTTAATATATGAAAATTGCAGAGCCGTTCCTGAGTCAGAGTAAGGGCTGAGTAAGTCCTAGGTATTATTATGTTTTGTTTAATCTGTACAGCTGAGGGGTGAGGTGGGTATCACGACCCTATTTTACAGATAACGAAGCAGGTTGGAGTCTGGGGCTGGATATAAGGCCCAAGGTCAGCGTTTAGGTAGAGGAGCTGGGGTCTGAACCCAAATCTTACTAGCCAAGTGAGGCTAGTAAGGCTTACTTACCCAAGCCTGCGTGTTTAACCGCGACCCTTGCCAGCCTCCACAGCCACAGCCTGACACATGCTTTCCAACCTTGAACCAGAAAAACATGGGCAAGACTCAGAGAGGGGTGGTAATCGGCCCAAGGGCAGCCAGCAGTCCTCCCCAAAGCCAGGCTTCCTGAGTCCGGCCCTGGGCTTCCACTCAGGCAGCCATGTGAGGCTGGGGCTGCTGCTCGCTGGGCATCCCTCCCGGGCTGCAACTGAGAAGGTCTGGAATTCTCATGGTGCCTTCCCAGGGTCCCACTTAGCCTGTCCAGGAACACTCGGAAGCAAGAAGCCTCGCTATGTCCTCTGTATGTGAAGACAATAAGGAGACCGGGAGTTCAGTCCTAGGCTGTCCAATGCCCTGCACATTTTCTCAAAGGAAGCCATCTGTGCTTTGTGCTGTGCACACATCACACACCTGCACACCACGCAGGCACACCCGTCTTCCTCAGGTTGCACGTGACCCACGTTCCCCCATGGAGACCTGCCTACTTCCCACTGAAACACGGGCACAGGAATCCCCTTCTTCGGTGCACACCAACCCAGGCCCTTAGATACACGGTGCACACCCCTGGACGTGCACACTAGTTACACCCTCAAACCCACAGTCGTACTTGGGATACAGGTGACACGCAGGTGTGCACGTCCTCCTCACTCTCCCACCCACTAAGTGACACACAAGCAGCCTGGGAGTCCTCACATACCACCCCCTCCCCAGCACCCTGGCCTCTGACATACACCCAAGACCCTCCCCTGGGGCTGCCCTGCCCTGCCCCCACTGACAGCCTCTGGGGTTTGGGGAGAAGAGAGTGACCCCTCTGTAGCCCCAGCATAGTGCTGGACTCCTCACGGCCTCTCTGCCTCCTTCAGGCCTCCACTCTGCCCCAGCTCTCTGCCTCCTTGCCCAGAACACACTCTCCCACAGACTGGGAAAAGAAACCCATCTTTGTGTATCTACGATGGGCTGGACATTTCCTAGCCATTGATGCATTTAATCTCAGCAATCCCTCTTAACTGGTTCAGAGAAAGGAGATCCCTATCCAAGGTCACACTGCCAGAAAGCGGCAGGACCTAGATTTGAACCAGCTCTGCCTGACCCCAAAGTGGAGACCTCCTTTCCTTGCAATGGGACTCAGAGATGTCAGGAGTGGGGGCCCCGTAAGTGGTGGAAGAGACCCGGCTACAGAAATGTGAGTGCAGGGAGTCTGGCTGCTCCTTATTCTAAATTCCACCCACACACTCCACACCCTGCCCGCCCTCCCCCTCACTGGGCAAATCACTGGCCAGGCTGGATGGAGGAACGGGCAGAGCTAGGCTGGGCCTGGCTGCTGGGGCAAGGGCGGGCTGAGCATGGGCTGAGGCTGCCACCTGCTGGACAAGACAGACTCAGGCGCAAAAGAGATGAGAACTGAAGATGGGAGCCCCAGGTGTCATTCGGGTCCCCCTCCCCGCCCCCCTGCCAGTGCTGTGTCTATCATTTATGCTTTTCCCAGCCCTACACCTGCTGGGGACTTTCAGGGTCAAGGACATTCACATCCTTGCGCTCATCCCACACTCTGCAGCCCTGTGCCACAGGGTAGAGGGACAGACTGGGAAACTGAGGCCCTAAGGGTCAGTTGGTGAGGCAGGGACAGAGCTCTGAACTCCTGCTCATGCCCGGCACCAGCCTAAGCCCTGTACATGCATCATACACTGGGTCCTCACCACTGCCCTGCATGGGAGCTATTGGAACCCCTCATTCACAGAGGGGGACCTGATGCTCAGGAAGGTCAAACCCCTCACCCCGAGTGACACGGGTGGCAAGTGTGGGGTCAGGGCTGGAGCCCTCTACTGCTCGACAGCCCCTTCCTCTTCCGAATCTCATAGGAGGAGAAGAGGAAGAGAGGAGAGGAGCCTCTCTCGGCTCTGCCCAAACTGGCCCCAACCAGCAACGCCTCACCAGCTCCCACAGGCTCCAAGACCAGATGCAGGGGTGCCAGAGGCGGTGCGGGCAGGGAGGCTGGGATTGTCAAGGGCCCCAGCAAAGGAAGAGGCACCGACACGCGAAGCCTGGGCCTCCCCCACCACCCAGTATACAGATAGGAAGGCTGAGGCCTGGAGGAGCCAGTGGTTTGCTGAGGGCCTCAGAGCAAGGGAGTGGCAGGGCTGGAAGATCTGAGGCCACTGACTCTGTAGCCAGAGTCCCACCACAGCAGGCTGCTTGCCATCAAAGCTTGTCCATCCTGGGTGTCCACCTCCAAGTATAACCAATGGGAGGGGCAAATGGAAGTTTCTAGAATAAGGCCTGCCACTTGACAAGTGCATATGAGGCTAAGCAGAGGCTAAGCAGAGCAAGACTTTGGACCCCAAGAATGGATTTGCTGTGTGACTTTTGGTAAGGGCTTTCAACTCCCTCGGCCTCAGTTTCCTCATCTGTAAAGGGGGAATTATAACTTCCTCCTAGGAATATTGTAAAATAGCTGAGTCTCAAGCACAGTAAATGCCAACATATAGGGATGGGCTGAACTGGACACACACACACATACACACACACACACACACACACGCTTCAGCAGATCCGGGGGAGGGGACATTTCCTCTTTTCAGACACTCATGATCCGGGGCGGGGGGAACACAGGGTCAGCCTGGCTCAGTACCGAAAAGAAAGTATTGAGTCAGGAAAAATGATGGGAAAGGGGATGTGCGACTGGGGGCAGGGTGAGCAGAGGGGAGGGGGCCGCCCAGCCTGCTCTGGGCCCTCTCTGCTGCGTCCGCTCTGACACCGTGTCCTCCAGTCGGGGAGAGGGGAAGCAGATTTGAGGATACCTCTGTGACCAGACCAGAATCCTTTCACCCCCAGGTGAGGCCAAGACCCCGGCTGAGAGGGAGCAAATGGCAGTTTCTCCCTGCTACCTCCCTGAAACATGGGGACAGCTTGATTTGTGAGAGGAAGGAGGGTCCCCATCACTACTGAGCTAAAGGTCCCGGCTCAAAGAAGAGGCCCCATCCTCCATCCTTCCTGTGGTCCCAGGACCCCAGGGGCAAGGGGCCTGGGGAAGGGACCTATAGGCTCCTGAGGGCTGTCAAAAGACCAGCGAGGAGGGTGAGTGAGGGGCCGGGGGGCCAACTCAGCTCTCTCCCTACCCGGATCCTTCCCCAGGATGGACACGGTGTCCAGCTCCTGGCTCCCCCTTGGACTAAACCTGCTGGTGCTCTTGCTGGTGGTGCCACTTGGGGGCCAGGCCAGCACAGGCTGCTACGGGATCCCTGGGATGCCAGGCCTGCCGGGGGCCCCAGGGAAGGACGGACACGACGGCCTGCCGGGGCCCAAGGGTGAGCCAGGTGAGTCTGCTGGGCTTCTGGGGAGGGGTCACCTAAGACCTGGGGGCAGCAGGCACAGTGTGCATCTGGCACTAACCTGGGGGAGAAGGGCAGCGACTTGTTGGCAACAAGTACAGTCCCTACGGACGCACTTGCTCCCAGGACAGAGTCCAGCTGTCCCAGCAGGTGTAACCCCTCTTTTCGCAGAACCCAGGCCTTGGTCCTCCATATTCCCCTGACTGTGCCTCAGTTTCTCATCTGACAACAGGGAGGGAACAAAAGCACCTGCCCCAGAAGGTGGCAGGGAGGATCACAGGAGATGACCCACCTGAAGACCTTTGACAAACTCTAAAGTGCTGTGCTGTTTATTACAGCTCCTCCATCCATCACCTGCCCTGCAACACGGACCCCTGGGGGGGGGGGCGGGGCCCATGTAGGGAACGTCCACGACGCACAGAGGGCCGGGCTTCAGTTCCCAGCCCTTCCACTTCCCTGGGCAGAGTGCCTCAGTCTCCTCATCTATAAAATGGGGAGATAGTACCTACTGCACGGGGTGCTGTAAGGGGAGGATTAAGCAAGTTGCTACTAAAGCAGCATCCAGCACATAGTAGGTCTCAGGTAAGTGTAGGCTATGCGTGGTATAGCTGTTGTCCTCACTGTTTTTATGGGAGGTCTGTGCTCACCCGTCTCCCTGGGATCCTGGGTAGTTGGGCCATGGGGAGTGAGAAGTCAGGATTGCAGATTGACGGGCAAGCCCTAGCATGAGCCAAGGGGGCTGAGAACATGAAGGGGCCCTGGTGCTGAGCAAGCACCAGAGTCTGGGGACAACTTGTTTGTCAGAAGGTGCGTATCCGGGATGCAGCGTGTCTGGAGCCAGCGTGGGTGAGACTGGGGTGAGGTTGAGCAGAAGTGATGGGGGGTGGGGGGGTTGGCAGAGGCAGTAGGGGTGTGGGAGGCCGGCGGCAAGCAACGTCCTTAGGAATTTCCCCACCGTCATCTTCTCTCCTGGCAACAGAATGGGATTTTGCCAACATTCCAGAAGGAATTCTCTAATTCAAGGTGAGCCGAATAAGGCTCTCGGTTCTGCCGTCGTTTGAGATCCTATACCGCACGCTGCCTCTGGCCATCTCACAGCTCAGTGGCTGATGGCCACCAATTATTGAGCGCCTACTACATACCAGCCATCGTTCCAAATGCTCAGCATATGCTTACCTTACAGGGTAGATAAAATTGTTAACTCTGTTTTGCAAGTGAGAAAACTGAGGCCAAAATCCTTTTTAAAAGTGCCTGACTGCCATTTTACAAATGTCAAACCTGAGGTTCAGAGAGTTGGAGGAACTTGCCCAAGTCACACTGTGGAATCCTGCCCAGCTCCAAAGTGCCTTTAGTCACTACCTTCCCCTGCCTCTCAAGCCCCTCCCCAGTGCATGTCCTCCCCCTCCCAATCAGTTGCTGGAAGATATCTGGAGGGATGAGACATGGCCCTGCATCACTGACAACCGTCACCAGGAGCTGACCCCATGGAGCACTTCCTATGAGGTGCCCAGCACGTGCCTTCTCCCACTCCAAGCTCCCAGAAGCTCTCTGGGATCTCTATTATATCCTTTCCTCAATTAGGCAAGCAGAGGCTTGGGGAGGGGAGGTCACCTGCCCAGGGTCACACAGCTTTAGCCTGGATCTGTTGGATCCTCAACCCCCTCTCCTAACCCCGGGACCGAACAGGCTCACAAGCCATAGAGGATCTGTCACAAATAGGTCTGCACAGACACCCAACCCTAAGGGAGTAGGAAGCGGCTATGAGGGCTGGCAGAGTTGGCCAAAGAGGGCTTCCTGGAAGAGGAGACTAGAGCCAGGCCCTAAAAGATGAGTACAGTTTGGAAAGGGGAGAAAAATCTCACAGAGGCTCAGATAATCAGGGCTGTCGCAAGAATCACATCCTCTGACTGGGACTCAGCCAGACTTGATTTTCGATCCTGACTCCACCTCCTACTGGCTGCATGGCCTTGAGCAAGTCTTTGGCCTCAGTTTCCTCATCTGTAATATGAGAGAAATGGAACCAGCCCAGGAGTCATAGGGGCTCCGGTGGGCTGAGTGGGGCCGGGGGAGCTGGAGAAATCAACCCCCTTGGTGGGGGCCTCTTCTGTTTGGGCTCCATCCAGTGATTCCCATGTGCTAAGCCGGCCTGGGGTGGTTCCATCTCAGGAAGGGATACAGATTTTGTGGGGCTCTGAACCTTATAAAATATTGAGGCCTCTCTTTAAAAAACAATACAAAATTATAGGTACATTTGACTGCGGGGAAGGGGGTCTACACGTGCTACAAGATTGTACTAGAACTATACACACACACACGCAAATGAATGCACATGCAAAGTGGATCGTCCAAAGGTGAGTTTTCCCGTTTTGATGTCGTACTTTAGTTATGCAAGATGTGCTGCTGGGGAAAACTAAGCAAAGAATACATGGGCTCTTCTTGTCCCCCTCCCGCCCTTTTTCCTGGCAACTTCCTGTGAATCTGTAATTACTTCAACATAAAAAGTTGACAAAATTTTAAGAGTAATGTTAGGCAAAGGGCCTTGAAGGGGCCAGCGCAAGTTAATGGGGTCTAAAGAATAAGTTTCATGAGCTTTCCAGGAAATGGGCCTCCGACCAATCCTCTGATTTTTGTCAAGAGACACTCAGAAGCAAAACTTTCAGGTGAGGTTTGGATTTGTTAATGTTGGGCTCTAAATAAAACGTTTAAGAAAACACCGTGCAGGCCACACAGGAGCTCTCTGAGGCCACACGCTGGCTGTGGGTTGACAGTCAGGGCCTCTGACGTGCTCTCTGAGACCCTGCCCGGTTCTGACACCTCCTGAGGCTGGCGAGTCCCACCCTCTCCACCGTAAATGTGGAAACTGAAGCCAAGAGACAGGGGAGCGTCTTAGCGCTCGGAGAACAAGTCCATGGGGGAGGCCGGACTCCAACCAGGGCCTCCCTCCAACTCTCTGCACGCTTACCCCCAGGTGATCCAGTCCATCTGGGGAAGGGCGTTCCGGAGACCAAACTCTGGTGGAATGTCCCCTGGAGGACACCCAGGGTCCCTGTTCCTGTCCCCTGCCCCATCACTTCCTTCCCACCTATTCTCTCCCCAGGAATCCCAGCTATCCCTGGAACTCAAGGACCCAAGGGTCAGAAGGGAGAACGCGGCACACCTGGGCATCCCGGGAAAAATGGCCCCACGGGAACGGCCGGTAGTCCAGGGGTTCCCGGCCTCATGGGACCCCCTGGGGAGCCGGGCGAGGAGGGCAGATACAAGCAGAAGCACCAGTCTGTCTTCACGGTCACACGGCAGACATCCCAGTACCCCACGCCCAACAGCCTGGTCAAGTTCAACGTAGCCATCACCAACCCGCAGGGCGATTATGACACAAGCACTGGCAAGTTCACCTGCAAAGTCCCAGGTCTTTACTACTTTGTGTACCACACGTCGCAGACGGCCAACCTGTGCGTGCTGCTGTACCAGAGTGGCGTCAGGGTGACCACCTTCTGTGACCACCTGTCCAACAGGAAGCAGGTCAGCTCGGGCGGTGTGCTGCTACAGCTGCAGGCGGGTGAGCAGGTGTGGCTGGGGGTCAATGACTACAACGGCATGGTGGGCACCGAAGGCTCGGACAGCGTCTTCTCTGGCTTCCTGCTCTTTCCTGACTAGGGCAGCCAGGCCTGCTCCAGGCCCGGGGCCGCCCCGCTCCCCTCAGCTTCCCCGCAAGAACCGCTGTGCCCAGGCCCTTCTCCCCACCTGATGGACTCCTCCTCCAGGAAGCCCGCCCTGACGCCCTTGCCCCAACTTCTCTCCCTCCTCCGAATTCCTTCAGGAGTCACTGCTTTGAGACTTAACCAGCACCCTCTAACACTGTCAATGTTTTTTTTTTTTTTCCAAGTCTCTGGAAAGGCAAGGTGATATATAAATAAATAAATAAATAAATGGGAAAATGTGGCACGGTTCAGGCTTCTCGCTGACAAGTCCTCAGAGGAGCAGGCCTCTTCATCCTCAGCTTTGCACCTGTCACAGCCACCCATGGGCTCTAGACTCAGACAGGGCATCCAGTTGGTGTTCAGTTAAAGGTTGGTGCCAGTGTTAAGACACTCAGCGTCCTGTGGCCATTTCAGAGAGGGATGCTCCAGTGTGATTACAGGCTGCAAGAGGTCCCCAGTGTGCCATCTGTTGTCACTTGTTTGGCGGAGAGGTGCTACTGTCATTAAAGGTATCTGTGCTCACAGGCAAACAGGAGTGTTTGAATTCCCAGGCCTATGTTGACCTATGCTGAAGTTTGGAAGCACCTGTGGGCTCAGGTAAGCCCAGTGTAGACAAAGAACAGATCTGTAATGGATATGGGTGAGTAGGTTGTTGGCCAGGTGAAGTCAAAGCACATAGTTCTTGGGGCGCCTGGGTGGCTCAGTCAATTAAGCATCCCACTTTGGCTCAGGTCATCATCTCTGGGTTTGTGAGTTCGAGTCCCACATGGGCTCTCGGCTGTCAACGCAGAGCCTGCTTTGGCTCCTCTGTCCTCCTCTCCCTGCCCCTCCCCCACTCTCAAAAATAAATAAACATTAAAAAAAAATAAAGCACATGGTCCTCTAGCTGGTTTTCATATACTCACTCACTGACACGTCTGCCCTCTCTGCTGGACGGTGAGTATCCCTGAGGCCACTTTGATAGACGCCTAGCACATAGGAGGGGCATGGGAAATACCCCAGATGGGAAGGAAGGAGGGCTACACACACACACACACACACACACACACACACACACACTCACACACACGAGAGGGAACAAAGGCAAAGGCCTAGGAACTCAACTTGGTTCACGGGGTGCCTCTGGCCGGGTCGCAGGGCCACTCTCTTCATGACTCTCCTCCATCAACCACTTAGCAGTCTGCCCAGCAGTGCCCCGAGTGATACATCTTTCTTCTCATTTCTCTTTTGTTTAAAAAATCAATACACCGTTTATGTGGGCCACAGTGTCAGATCAGAAACCTGTACTTTGGAAGCGACAATTTTTTTTTTTTTTTTTGCCATTTTTGTTTTCCATAATTGTTTCCTTGTTGTTCTCTCTTTGTCAGGAGAGACAGGCCTTTGAAAATGCCAGCTTGTCTGCTGGGCTGAGGGAAACCTGGCGAGGGTTTCTAAGGGGGGGCAGGCAAGGGAGGTTGGGACAGGGACAGGAAAAAGACACGCCAAGCTGCAAGGAATGCCTTTTTGACCACAAGATGTGGAGGGTTTATAAGTTTCTTCTCCCACCCTGGGTAGGGATCATCCCCCCTATATCAGGGATGCGAGCAATGATTTCACAGATACAGAGACCAGCTGGCTCCTACTCAGGGGCCACGGTCCAGGGACCCCCCTGTGCCTGGTCCCTGATCCACACTTGGCACCCCATGCTCCCAGGCTCCAAGAACTCGGCCTTCTCTTCATAAATATAGCACTGTCCCCAGGTTTGCATCGGGGGCCTACCAAAAGCTGGGCCCTGGACATGCCAGGTTACCTCACTGGCCCCCCACAACCCATGCCCCCACATTCATATTTGGGAAACTGAGGCCAATAAATGTGCCTGAGGCCACATAGCTGGAAAAAGGCAAAGCTGGGATTTAAACTTGGCAGGGGCTGATTCCAAAAGCCCATGCCCATACTCTGCTCCCTGCTTCTTTCTGTTCTTAGTCTCAAACTGTCTACCCCAAGTTCAAGCTCACCTATTCCCATTGCCATTGGGAACCCACAGAAAGACCCCGGACCCACAACGTACGAATCTACAATTTTCTAGGTTCAGAGACCAGCTGGTACAGAGCTCCACCCTTCTCCCTGCCCCAAATACACTGCCTTTCCCTCCTCATCCAGCCCGAGTCCCTTCCCGTCTATAGTTGGCTGAGCCCGGAGACCCTTTGGTTTTATCAAATAAGTCCTTTCCTTCCCTAACACCCACTGCAGGTAACACTTAATTTCCATCAATCAGCATCCACAAGCCCAAAGATATTCTATCTCCAAGCACAGGTAGGGCCCTCCTGACCTATGGCAGCTCCTGGTGCCAGCTGGGCAACCATCCCTGTGAGGGGCATCACGGTGCCTTAGATGCAGCCTCCGTAAACAGGCTGAGGGTCTGGGGCCAGGGATGCCTTGCTCTGAGGCCTGCACCTGCCCCTTGTATGAGGTGTGGGCTCCAGCAGTCCCCTCCTTTTTCTGACATTTGTCACAGAAGCCATGAAACCACTGTGTCATTCAATGTTGAACACCAGTCTTCCCAAGTAGAAGCAATTCCCCCTGGGGACGGGAGCCATGGCTGGTTTGCTTGTGGGTCTGTCTCCAGCACCTAGCACAGAGAGGCTCGTGGTAAATATTTATTCTTTCTCCCCTCCGAGCCTCAGTTTCCCATACATAAGGTGAGGGGAAGGAGCTGGGTGACCTCCAAGCCCCTCTCCAGCCCTGACGTGGTGTGATTCCAGGATCAACAAGCAATAAGCCCCTGCCTCTGTCCATTATTGTCATCAGCATCGAGCCCTGCTGGAAGCAGAGGAAGGGCTATAAATAAATAATAACCACATTTAAAATTCATTATTAGATAATTTTCTGAGAACAGGGCAAGAGCAGAAGTACAGAATGGGAAGAGGCAGAGAAGATGAACCCAGAAAAGGGAAGCCTGAGACGTGGCGTGATATTAACAACTGACATGTGTGCTGCACTTTACCCTCCACGATCCCAGATGAGCTCCCCAGTGCTCCATGCCGTCTATAGAGCAGGTATATTCCCACCACAGAGCAGAGGAAATGGGGGCTCCCTTGGGTTCTCTTGGCTGAGAGCATTTAGACCCCCGTTTGAGACCTTAGGAATCACACTCTGATGAGTGGCAGAGCCAGATCACGGATCCAGGTTCCTGACTCCAAATCCAGTGCTCAGGCACCAGGCCAGCCATGTATGTTCTCGTTTCAGTGAGGAACAGCTACGTCTGCTGTAGGGGATCACAAGGTCAGGGGCCTTGGCACGCAAGCCACCGGTTGTGGACATTCTCCCAGGACAGACTGTTCCCCCAACAGCTGCTGAGCTGGCGAAACCAAACTGGCCACCTACCCACCGCATTTACAGTAAACCCCTCCAGATTGCAGAAATGCGGCCTGAAACTGCCGGATGGGCTGAGAGTGGAGGGGGCCGTCCTGCTGGGCCCATGGGAGGGGGCCCTCAGGGGAAGGCCCTTCCTGTCTCTGGGGAATGGAACTTCCCCTTTGGACCGAGAGCAGCAGGCTCCTGGCTCCCAGCCCCACTGCTGCCCAGCCGAGCGGCCCCACAGGACACGAGGTTCCCAGGTGAGGACGGGGCTCAGGACCTGGGGGGACTGGCCAGCTGGACGATATGGCGGAGGGTGATGATTCCCAAAGTGTAGACTTTGAATCTCTGCCTTGGGCGATTAACGGTGTGGACCCCCAGGCCCAACCCCAGACCTGGGGAACCAAACTTCCCGTGGGTGCACTTGGGTATCTACTATTGCCCGGGACCCCAGGTGATGGGAGCAGCCTAAAATGGGAGCCACCAACATAAGGGCTTTGGAATCACCAAGACTCAAGCTGAGTCCTGCTTCTGTGTCTTAGATGCTGGTGACCTGGGGCAAGTCATGTAACCTCTCTCGGCCTAGACCCTCTCTGGGAATGATGGAACGTTCTAGGGGCCCTAGGAGCCCTGAAGGAGATGAAGCTCACCCAGCGCTTAGCGAACTACCTGGTTCAAGATATGTCAGAGGCCGAGGTGGAATTAGAACCCAGGCCCCCCTTCACCCAGCCCAGCATTTTTCCAGCACCTGCCTTCTCTCATTCCCTCTCCGTCTGCTGAGAATAGCTCAGCTTGACTCTTTCAAGGAACGAATTTGCCTCGTAGGTGGAGCTGCGATTAGTGGTTAGTTGGTCTGATAACTAATTGCATGTTTATAAAGGAGGGCGTGGGATCAGACACCACACTGGAGACCTCATTCCTCTCAGATGCCATCTCTTTCCATCCTCTGGCGGTCCTGTGGGTAGCAGTTAACTCTGCCAAAGAGGCCCAGAGAGGTTAAGGCACTTGTCTCAGGCCATACAGCGAGGTGGCAGTTTGAAGTCTCATCGGTCTGACTCCAAGTCGGGGAAAAGGAGCTGTCGGGGCTGGAAGGAGAGGGGAGGGTTGGCGACATGGGAAAGATGTGAGGGGCAAGGCCGACGGTGGTGATGGATGGCGAGGGCAGGGCTCGGACAAGATGCCCAACTCTGAGACTCAGCGGCTCCTGAGATGCATCTTCCCACTCCCCCTGCCACCTTCTGCTTCCCTAGGAAGCCTGAGTCTCACTGTGGGTCTGGACCCGCTGTCCCCATCGCCCCGACCCCCTGTTTGCTGCTCTCCACCCCTGGGCTGTACCCACCTGAGATCTCCTCTCTCTGAGCCCTATCTCCCAAAGGGGCTGGCTCCTATCCTCCGTCATATCCCAACGCTTGGGGATTCCTGGATGGCAGGGATAATACAAAAATAGCGAATATTCCTTTAGCATTTCTGGCGTGCCAGGGCCTACATCATCTATCCTCCCACCAACCCTATGTGGCAAGGATTAGTATTATCCCCATCTCATGGAAGGGGAAACCCGCCAGAGAGGAGAAGCGATTTGCCTGGGGCCCTCCCCTGCGAGTGGACCCTGATTTGGACCCTGGAAGTGTGGCTGCCCTTCTGACCCCGGAGAACTCTCACCACCGCCTCTGACACATCCTGCTCTCTGGGCAGCAACAGCAGCAGGAACAGTAACCATAAAATAGCCTCCTTCACCGAGCACCAGCCCCGTACCCAGTGCTGCTCAAAACACAGCCACTCATTAGCCCCCGTCAGGCTGTCTGGCTCCAAAGCCCACGTTTTAAACCACCAGGCTTAACAGCCTCCTAGCAGAACACCCGGTGAGTTTTAAGGTCTAGTGGACGTAGTAGGTGCTCGGAAAGGCTGGTTGGAATCCCAGCCACAAGGCAGCTGTGTGACCTTGATGGAGGTTCCTGCCCTCTCCAGTACCCAGTTTCCCCATCTGTAGAAGGAGAGAGCTGGGGGCTTTATTGGGGCGGGAGGGGCTGTTGTAAAGACCACATTAAATGAGATAGTAGCACGTAAAGTATTTGGCCCAGAGCCTGGCTAAGTGCCCAATGCATGGATTACTGAAGTTGTCAAATCTGTCATTTTGTAAAACCTCCAGGAACGGGTACTTATGCAAAGATAATCGTTTTAGGTTAAATTTATATTATGTGAATGTCACCTCAATTTTTCAAAAAACTTTGGACTAGAATGTTAAGGGCGCTTCCGTCTTGAGAATCCATGCTGAGGGGCTCTGGCTGTGCCGACCAGCTCGGTTCTTCCTAGTTCCCTGGTATTTGGCAGGGCCGGCCCTTGCCACTCGCCAGGGCCTGCGGAGGGACCTGAGAACATCCCGTCAGCAGAGATGGCCTGGGGTGCTGGCAGGGATACCTGCTTCAGAGCCAGACGGGCTTGGGTTTGAATCCTGGCTACAGTCCTTCCCGTGTGACCGTGAGCCAGTGTCTTGGCCTCTTTGAGCTTCAGGGTCCTTGTCGGTATGAAAATAATAGCTTTTTCCAGGCAGGGCCGCTCTGAGGATGTCAAGTGGCCCAAAGCCCGCAAATCACAGCCTTGACCTCCTATCCCTCTGACCCCTCACTCCCCTCTAGCCTCACTGGCCTCCCAGCTGGCCCTCGACACTCCAGGCTCTCTGTCCTCCCTCTAGGCCTTTGCCCCCACTTCCTTTCCTCCCAGAACATTCTTGCCCCAGCCCTTTCTGAACCTCTGGGTCCTGGCCTGAACACCACTTCTCGGAGACGCTGCCCCCATCTAGAAGACTTTCCTAATGGGAGAACTTCTTCTCCCAGAAAACCATCCACCCGCCCCTCAAGCCTGGTTACTCTGCCTGCAGGCACCCCTACGTTTCTCACAGATCGCTCTGCACTGTCTCTCTTTCCATTTACTTGAATGTTGACCTGTTTACTGCCTGCCTTCCCCTCGAAGGCCAGCTCCGTGAAGGCAGGGGCCGTATCCGTCTTACCCCAGCACCCAGCGCGGGGTCCGGTCTGGTAGCTGGGACACGCTCGGTGAATGCATGGACGAGCGGATGCATGAGTGAAGAAACACGAGGAGTCTCCGTGGTGGTAAAACTCACTCCACCTTCTCCCCCCACCCCTGCAGGAGGTAGCTGAGCCGGGCCAGTGATGAAGACCGTGAGGGATGGCATCTTAGCATCCCCGCTGCTGCTGCTGTTCCTGTTTCTGCTTGAGGTCTCTTGGGCCCAAAGCAGCTGCACCGGGCACCCGGCCATCCCCGGCATCCCGGGCATTCCCGGGGCACCGGGCTCTCCTGGCACACCCGGGACCCCAGGGATAAAAGGAGAGAAAGGTACTGCAGGCTTTGGGGTTACTCCCATGTCATCGAGCCAGGCCCTGTCTCCTGCCCCCCCAGTCACAGCTGCCTACCTGAGAGATCGCACAAGCCCCCACAAATCCATCGGCTTGCCAAGGCCCACCCCCGACCCCGACCCGTGCAATGACTCTGCAAGGAAGGGATTCTGATTCCCATTTTACAGCCGGAAAAACTGATGCCCAGGAAGGCTACCAACTTGCCCAAGGGAGCCCAGTAAATGTTGAGGCTGAGATCAGGCCATGGCTCTCTTACCCTTAACTCCGGGTAGAGAGACGGAAAACCACTGCAGTGGCTGTCTCCCCGGGAAGTGGCTTCCCAGCTCTCAACTATTTCCTCACCCATACAATGCAGGCAGATACTTTGTGGGGTTGTCACAGCGTTCAAAGGAGACTTCCCGCCACGAGACCCCGCCCCCACCCCCAGAAAATGCCGTTCATCCGTTCATTTAACCAAAACCAACCACCGTCCTCACATAACCGCGTGTAACCCACACAATCTCGCAAACTAATCATCCCCATTGTACAGAGGAGGACGCTGAGTCCCGGAGAACGTGCCTCCGTCAAGGTGACCCGATGAATAATGGCAGGTGGGGCAGGAGGACATCCGTCTGTCCCCTGGGCCTGTGCTCTCAGCCACTATACTCCACAACTTTACTGGAAAAGAGGTTTTATCTCATGCTGTGCCGAACCAAGGGGCGGCGGCTGCTTGGAGTGGCTGTGAGAAGGCTTCCAAGGCCCCCTGGAAGCCCACTGCGCAGGAAAGAATGCTGGGATTGATTAAAGATGTCTGCCCTGGGGGAGCGAGTGGAGAGGGATAGCCCATGTGCCAAGAATTCATTATCCCCGCTCCAGGCATTAAGCCCGAACAAGGGAGCCTGGATGAGCTGGTGAGGAGGGCAGGCCCAGCACCTTCCCTAAGGAGACACCACCCTCCACACCTCGGGCATCAGTTCCCATTGCTGCCAGGCACATCGCAGACTCAGAAAGCTGGGCGGGAAGGAGAACAACCCCCCCCCCCCCCCCCCCCCGCCAGGGAAGCTGAGACCCAGAGAGAAGCAGGGACATTTCAGAAGTTACACGGCCAGGCTCCCTGCCTCCCAGCCCGGGACTCCTTCCGTGGTTCTCTGGCCCATCATTTCTCCCGTCTCTCCTTTTCCAGGGCTGCCAGGGCTGGCTGGAGACCATGGCGAGTTTGGGGAGAAGGGAGACCCAGGGATTCCTGGGAATCCAGGAAAAGTAGGCCCCAAGGGCCCCGTTGGCCCCAAAGGTGCCCCAGGGCCCCCCGGAGCCCGCGGCCCCAAGGGTGAATCAGGAGACTACAAGGCCACACAGAAAATCGCCTTCTCTGCCAAGAGGACCATCAACAGTGCCCTTCGGCGGGACCAGGCCATTCGCTTCGACCAGGTGATCACCAACCTGAACAACAACTATGAATCTCGAAGCGGCAAGTTCACCTGCAGGGTGCCCGGCATTTACTACTTCACCTACCATGCCAGCTCACGAGGAAACCTCTGCGTGAACCTCATGCGGGGCCGGGAGCAAATGCAGAAGGTGGTTACCTTCTGCGACTACGTCCACAACACCTTCCAGGTCACCACAGGCAGCATGGTCCTCAAGCTGAAGCAGGGGGAGAACGTCTTCCTGCAGGCCACTGACAAGAACTCCCTGGTGGGCATAGAAGGTGCCAACAGCATCTTCTCTGGGTTCCTGCTCTTCCCAGATGTGGAGGCATGAGCTGGGGGCTGACTGCCTCCCTCCCCAACCCCGCCCCCACCGGCAATGCTCACGTTACCCCCACCACTCCCCCACCCAGCCAAAACACACAGAAGGGCTCCATGGATGTTCCTGAAAGAATGAGTAAATAAAATTTTCAAAGGCCAAGGAAGTGGTCTAATTCAACTCTGCGTCCCGGCAGCTGGCACATAGTAGGTGCCCAGAAATGCTGCTTAAATGCTGGTTGGACGACTGAACAACCAATAATGAACGAATGAATGAGTGAATGACCTCTGAAAACAGAAACTGTACCTGATTGGAGGTGACTGGAGAGCCAGACTCTGTGCCCAGCTCTGTGACAGCCACATAGTGGGAGACGGGGTGGGAACACCAGCTAGGGAGCAACTTCTATGCTCCAAGCACTGGGCTAGACCTTTTCACTCTCTCATGAATCCTCACCCTCATCCCGGGAGACAGGTTGCATTGCGCCCAGTTTACAGAGGAGAAAACTGAGCACCGGAGGGATGAAGGGACCATCCTCAATCGCACAAGCAGACCTGGCTCTGTCCACTGATGACCCGAGACCTCTTTCGAGGCAACGTATCGAGTCAGCCACTATAAGCTTCCTGCTTACAACATCACATACCTCGCCCCCGCCAAGGGATCCAGGGGTCTTCCTCCAATGTCTTAACTCACCGTGAAACCAAGGCCCTTCCCTCTTGATCCTCCCCACATGTACCCCCCCCCCAAAACCTTCCCAGCCTGGCATGAGCTCAGCCATCCCGTTAGAACCAACGCCCTAACTTTCAATAACCCGCTCAGTAACCTTCAGCGGGTCTCCACTGCCAACCGGATATAGTCCCAGCCCCTGAGCCTGGCCTTCGAGGCTCTCCATGGACTGGCTTTCCAGTCTCATTCCCTCTCCTGGACAATCTGACTCCGGACCCCTGGGCCCTCTGTCTCCCAGGAAAGTCCCGTGTCGTCCCACCTCAGTGCCCTTACACTCCACAGTTCCATTCTCCTCTGCCTATCTTACCGTCCTCCACAGTCTCACTCAAGCCACATCATCTCCCTGAAGCCGGGCCATCCCTGCCCTCACTCTTATCTCTCCTCTGACCTCACCCAACCCCATTCCTTATGTGTGCAGGTCTGAGCACATACGGCCTGTGTCTGGTTTTCACGCATGCCCACGCCTTCTGCCCAGCTAGGCGGTAGGCTCCTCACCCTGTCCACCTCTCAACCTCACAGAGCCCGATGTGCACAGCAGCCACTCTATAAATAAACGGTGCCTCATTGGCCAAGTACATGGGCAGGGGCCGCTCCAGAGTTCCAACCCCCACCTGCTCGGTGCAGCCCCTCCTACTAGCCCTAATCCACCAAGACCAATCCTGACCTGGGGTAGGAGGGATTTAAGCACTCTGGCCTATCACACAGGGTCATGGCAACCAGCCGGCTCGGAGGCTGGCCTGTTTCTCAGGACTCCGATCACTGGGTGCAGCTCCAGCCCATCTCCTGGGCCTCAGGCTTGGCCTTGATGACTCGTTCCAACCCCAGACTCTCCAACAGGGACCAGGAGCCTCTACTCCGGGGCCTGGGCCTTCTTTCTGCTGTTCAATCCTTTCAGTACAAACCATCATCTTGGCCTCTGACTCGACTCTGTAATAACCACACCGCAGCCGAGTAACCGTGCCCTGCTGCGTCGCGTACATCAATTCATCCAGTTTCCGCCGCAAACCCTAGGAGGTACAAAGTATTATCCCCATTTCACAGGTGGGAATTTCACAGAGAGAACAAGTGACTTGCTCAGGGTCAGTAGCTGCAGGTACACAGCCGGGATCGGAGTCTGCTTCTGTTTGTCTCAAAGCTCCTGCTGGACCTGTAGACACCCCGCCTCCTTGACGACCCGCAGCTGTTGGGATCCCCTTCACGGAGTGAAGCCTCCTCCGCAGTCCCCCATGGCCCTCGCCCAAACCCATCGGACCTTAGGGATTCTCGAGCCTTGGCAGTTGGCTCTGTCTGTACGGCCCTTGCTTCACCCCACGGGCGGACCTGCCTGCTGGTCAAGCTGGTCTTACCGCAGGGACCCAGGCACAGCCGGCCATGGCCAAGAAATAAGCGTCTGTCTCCAGTGGTGCCTCAAGCCAGCTGGCCCTCCTGCAGCACCTACTCTCTTCTGACTCCTGACCCTGCCGCCCTTCCCCCACCAGAGCCACCCCCTCCCCAGGCAGGACCTTTTTAACAGGGGCCCCTTTTGTGCCCTCCTGCTCCCAGATCTGCCAGAAATCCAGGGCTCCTGCAAGTCCAGCCGAGGACATGTTAGCCAGCCATACCTTACTTCACCCAAACGTGAGCCATAAATGCTCTGAGCCGGCCAAGAGGAAAGGGGGAGGGGGTAACGGGCAAAGAAGAAGGAAGGTGGGGGCTTTGCGAGCAACAGTAATCACCACCCACGAGGCACACTCACGTTAACTCTTGTAACCTTTACAATTATGTTCCCCTTTCACAGATAAGAACACTGACACACACAGCAGGTAAATGACTTTCCCCACATGGCACAGCTAGTAAGTGATAGAACCAGGATTCAACGCAGGGCAATTCAGCCCCAGAGGCCACAGTCTCGGTCACTGCTCTGCCGCAGCAGGTGGGAAGCATCCTGGCGGGTTGTATAGAATAGCAGGAGAGCCAGCTCTTGAATCGGACAGACGCAAGTTCAAGTCCCGCCTGGGCTTACAGCTAGGTGACCCCGCCAAGTGATTGCCCCGGTTTCCTATTTTACGCTCTTACAAACAAACAATGTAGCCGAGAGCATCCTCACACGCATCCTTGATTCTTTTCTCAGATTAAATTCCTAGAAGTGGACTCCCTAAGGGCAAGGCTGTGCAAACTTTGAAAGCTTTGAAATGTGTTTCCAAATGGAGGGACAGGCAGGCAGTTAAGGCTGAACATACCAGGCCGGCTTCAGGCCTGCTGCCACCAGGTCCCCCCTGGGACACCGAGAGAGGGGCAGTCTGGAAGAGGACAGGCACACCCCGCTCTCAGCCTGGGCTATGGGTTTCCAAGGTGGGGCAGAAGGTCGGCTTTGAAGACCCGCGTCCTCAAAGTGGTTCCAGCATCAGCGTCAGCTGGGGGCTTGTGAGACATGCAGATTCCCGAGCCCCAAGCCGGCTGACTCGGAAACTCCGGGGATGAGGCTTGCAGTCTGTGTTTCCACAGCCCTCCGGGTGATCTTGATGGCGCTAAAGCGTGAGAATTACTGCTGCAGACCAGGGGTGGCCAAACTTTTTCTGTAAAGAGTCGCACAGGCACTATCCCAAGCTTTGTGGGCCATATAGTCTCTGTTGCAACTACTCAGCCCTGCTTCTGCCTGGAAACGGCCACAGATAATATATAAACAAATGAGGGCGGCTACGTTCCAATAAATCGTTACAGACACTGGCATTAGAATTTTACATTATTTTCACATGTCACAATCTTCTGATTTCTCTTCATCCGTTTAGAGATGCAAAAGCCATTCTTCGGTAGCAAATTGCACACAGTCTGTGGGCTAGATTTGCCAACCTGCTCTAGACCCAGGTATGGTTCTAGGCTTAGAAGAAGAGGAACAGAAACTCGAACCCACAACTCCCTGACTCCCAAGCCGGGGCACCTTCCATGAGGCTAGTCTGCAGAATTCCAGCCTTGCGACATTGACAGAAAAACTCTCTGGGTCTTCTTGCCCTTGCCTGTAAAATGTGCACTGCAAACCCCTGTTCTCCGGCGAATTACTTAACCTTTCTGGGTACAGTTTCCCCCATCTGTAACATGGGAGTGATCATCACATCCACCCCAAAAAGCTGATAAGGGTTGAAATGGGATTCTATGTGCAAAGCCCACGGCACACAGGAAGTCCTGCACACGTATTAGCTCCTGGTGGGTTGTGATGGGAACTGAGGTGCTGGAAGGGGCAGGGTTTCCTCAAACTTTAATGCGCGCCTGGAAGCGGTAAAACGCGTATTCTAATTCGGGAGTCCTGGGAGCACTCTGGAAGTGGCCAGGGCTCGGAACCCTGGTTCAGCTTGCTGATAGCCACGAACTGGAATTCTTTCACACGTGGCCAAGCACTTGGTGATTAACCTCTTACGGTTATTGCTGCCACTGTGGTCGTGGTGGTTATGTTCTGATGGTGATAGTGAGCGAGTTCACAGGCAGACAAAGGAAAGGACAAAGGGCGGGCAGTCGGCTTCCTGCCACCGAGCGCTGCGGGCCTCGCCCCGTTTCTCCTCCACATCCTCGCCCCTCTGGTCTCCTGCTGGCAACAGGGCACCAGGTGCCCTGCCTTAAACCACCCCTCACCCAACGCACACACAAACACGTGCCCTCCTTATAGAGCAAGCTGCAAGCTGCGTTTATTTTTGCACGTAGCCAGGAGGCGTTCTCAGAGACAACCCTGTTGGCCAGATGCAAGAGAAAAGGGGGGTGTTTGTTCAAGAAATCCGGCAGGGCCCACCCACAGAGG
Organism: Neofelis nebulosa; assembly: GCF_028018385.1. Lineage (NCBI taxonomy): Eukaryota > Metazoa > Chordata > Mammalia > Carnivora > Felidae > Neofelis > Neofelis nebulosa. Next base: position 205,640,383 of record NC_080783.1, on the reverse strand, counting down.
GACACCCACAGCGAGGGCACCCGGTAGAGCTGGAAGCATCCCGGATGGCTCGTCAAGAGCTCCCACTTCTGGGCTGGCCTCAGAACCTGACTTACTGTGCGACCTCAGATGAGTTGCTGCCCCTCTCTGAGGCTCAGACTTCCCCACAGAAAGAGGAAGCTTGGGACAACACAGCTTCTCAGGCCCCCCGCCCCAAACCTATTGATCAGAAACCTAGGGGAGCTCGTGATACCCTTAGGAAAAGGGGGAAGAGCTCTGACAGGGTCACGTCCAGGGAGGAAGCTGGGGCCACGTCCCCCCAACACACCTCGCTTATCCGACAGCCCCACCTACGCAGAACACAGCGAGGACACAGGAGGGAACAGAGGAGGCCAGACAGGGACATGTCACAGCCCAGAGAGCCCAGAAGATTCATGTTTATCGGATGGATGAACGAAAAGCATGGGCGTATGGATTCATTAATTGATTGATGAATCTTTCTTACTCCGGAGCATACAGGACTCGAAGACCGATGTACACAATATATGTTCGGTAAATAGTTCAGTGGAAGGAAGAAAGGCAAAATGGGAGGAATGTCAAAATTTTGTCCTGCCTGGAAGGAGAGGCCACGTAATAATGTTTGGTGGGCCCTTGGCGCAATTTGGATGGGAAGGCTTGGCATCTCCAGGGGAAGCAAAGGCAGGCAGGGAGAAAAGTAACCGAGGTCATGAACGGGCCCATTAAATTCTCACAACAACCCCCACCCCGACATGGGTGCCGTTGCCCCCATTCGGAGACAAGGAGACTACGGCTTATTCCCCCACCCCGAGGCAGCAAACTGAGGCTTGAGAAACCTCCAGAGGGATGTACCTGCCTCAGGCATGCAGGTCTGTATGGAACACAGTTTCCTGAGAGCCTCCTTCCTCACTTCCGTTCTTGACCTTCCCGCCTCCCCCACCTTGTGTTCCCGCTATCTGTCCCAGAGTCTCCTCCTCTGTGCCATCCTGTCATGTGTTGACCCCTGTGAGCTCTCACAGCATCTGGGGAGCAGGAGGGACGTAAACAGGCTGACGGCAGAATGAGGGCAGAAGAACCAAAGCACCTGCCGTGTGCCGGGCCCCGGGCCCTGTGCTCTGTGCACCTTCCCTCACTGGCTTCTCACGGGGGCCCCACCAGGTTCAAACCCAGCCTTGCTGATGGACCTTGGGCACGGAAGTTGCTTCCTCAGCTGTAAAATGGAGCCGGATTAGCTAATATTGGTGCTAGCACTAATGAGCCAACGTTCGTAAAGTGCCTACCTGGCACATAGTAGGCACACAGCCAAGAGAGGCTGTGACAAAGAACCACGTGCCACACCTAATACATAGTAGGTCCTCAACAAACGTTAGCACGGTCACCTGTAAAGTGAGACTGGTGGTTTTTGTGAGGCTCCTGTGGGTGAGCTGCAAGAAACAAAAAGCTCCACAAACGGGTAGGTTCTGAGTCGGCCGGTGGCTAGGGAGTGTGGGCTGCACCCGCCGTGGTGCAGGCCTGTCTGTGGCCTCTAGTTCCTGAGTCAGCACCTCTGGGGCCACTCTCCCTACAGGCCTGGGTGTCCCTGAGAGAAACAGCTGGGCCCTTGTTAAAAAGGAGTCTGCACACGTTGTTAGGAACACGGCCGCTAATGTGACTAAAGACAGTACATAAATGTCAGCTCCGCCGGGACCCACCCCGGCTGGTTTCCCGGGGAAGGAGACCTGAAAAATAGGTCTTCGTTCCTAAGTCCGTCATGGCTTAAGCCGTGGACAGCTTGTACACAGCGGTTTGTAGGGAGAGGAGCTGGTGCAGAGCCTGTGAGGAGCAGCGAGCAGGGCGGTCTGCCTCCAGCCAGGAGATAATAGCGTGAGTTGGAGTCACCTCTGCCCTGAGAGCCTAGGTCCTCATCGCTCAAATGGGGACAATTAAAAAGATAAAAGAAATTAAGAAGATAAAAATCACAGTCATAAGGTACCCAGGGTAGTGCCTGGCACAAAGGAAGGGCTCACTGCGAATCAGGAAAACAAAAACACGGACGCTAGGAAATGAAGCTGCACGCTTTGTATGCAGAGGTGCTCAGTGAATATCCGCTTAATTGGATCCAAACTAGTAAGGACTTTGAGATCCTCATGAAATGACATTAAAAACAGGTCATGGGAGGGAGGGGGCTCCCGGGTGGCTCAGATGGTCGAGCATCGGACTCTTGATTTAGGCTCAGGTCATGATCTCATGGTTTGTGAGATTGAGCCCTCAGTTGGGCTCTGTGCTGACAGCATGGAGCCTGCTTGGGATTCTCTCTATCCCTCTCTCTGTCCCTCCCCTGCTCATGCTCTCTATCTTTGTCTCTCAAAATAAATAAATAAACTTAAAAAAAAACAGGTAATGGGGGCAGATAAGGTTCAGAAGCACTGGTCCCAGAGTCATTGACATGCTGTGTGACCTCTGGTAAGTAACTCTACCCTCTGGGACTCAGCTTCCTCATCTGTAAAATGGGGGGCTTATCCCTGGCCTGCTGGACTCTTTTGGAGCACTGTGATTAAGCCAAAGACTGGCCTGCCAGGTCCTTCCTGGCCCTGATGAACAGGGCATAGAGCGTGCTTGGATTTTGGTGCTCCCCAGGTCTGGGTTTGAATCCTGACCCCCTTCCGTGGGCCACGGGACTATGAGCCAGTCCCCTCACATCTCTGGGCCTCCATATTTGCATCAGCAGGACTGGGCATTTAGATATTGCCAGGCCCCCAGAGACAGCCTGGTGTAGAAAAAGAGCACTGGACTGGCAGTCAGAGACCTGGGTTCAAGTTCTGACCTGGGCATCTACTTGGCATGTGGCTTTGTGAACCACCCTTCCCCTCTCGAGCCCCAGTTACCCTATCTGCAACACAAGGAGGCTGGCCCAGATGATCTCTAGGTCGCCTGAGCTCGGGCACATCAAATTTCTTCCAGGATGTGAAATTATGGTTGGGATCGGGCTATGGGGAAAAGGCAGTTTAATGATTAACAAAAGGGCAGAAATGCGTGGCAGGAGAAGCCCCTGGATGTGTTTGGAGTCCCCCCAGCAGCGCTGAAAGATACACCCAGAGCAAGGAGTGAGCTCCCTGTGGTACAAGCCCAAGTTCCAGATAAAGGAGGAAAAAAGCTCCAGATGAAAGAAGAAACCTGTATCCCAGACCCAGGAATGGTGGGATGAGGGGAGGGGAGGGGAGTGAAGATTCCATTCACAAACCGCTTCTTAATTTCAGAAGAGACAGCTAGCATTGTCTGGCTCCTCCTTTGTTCCAGGCTCTGTTTTCAACACTTTCTATATCTTTGCTTATTTCATTCCCATGCGGCACTTACTGGTATTGTGTCCATTTCGCAGCTACGGAAACTGAGGTAGAGGGAGGCTATGTAACTTGGCCAAGACCTCATAGCTAGTACGTGGCAGAGCTGCGACATGGACTAAAACAGTGTGGCCCCCGAGCTGCTCTCCAGAAGTATTGATGGTGAATCATTTAATGAGCACCTACTGTGTAACAGGCTGTAAATATTCATCGTCATAGAATGATCTCTAGTCATTGTAATTGTAAGAGCATCCTTACGAAGATGGCGTTCCGTTAATCAAATGTTGCAGACGAGGAAATGAAGGCCGAGAGCGATGAAGTGTCTGCCCCTCATCAACAAGCTGGAATGTGGCTGAACCGGGATTCTGACCCAGATCTGTTTGTGTCCAGGGCCTGTGCCCCTTCTACACCACCAGGCTGGACAAGACGCCTCCCCAGAAAGCCTGAGGGAGTGCTAAAGCAGGTATCAGGAGAGACACAGCCATGGCTGTGTAGAATGTGATGAACGCCCTTCAAGCCTTACCCCAGGGCCAGAGAGGAGGGGCCCAGGGCACAGCCAGGTGATGGGGAGACCCCCACAAAGGAAGTTGGGAACTTTGAAGAGCTGCTGTGAGGTTCACACAGCATCAGAGTCATGATGCCAGGTGTCTTCATTGAGTGCCTGCTGTGTCCTGGGATCACACTACATTCTTTGTATTTGTTGTCACTGAGTTCTTATCTGTGATGTATTATCATCCCCATTTTATGGGTAAGAAAACTGAGGTGTAGGTGGAGTCATTAGTCCAGGGGCACACCCTTAGCAGAGAGCAAACTCAGGTCCCTGTGTCACAAAGCCAGTGTGTTTCAACAGGGCAAATCTTCCCTCCCAAGTTCAAGTGTTCATTAAAAGCGCAAAGAATCTGGGGCATGGCCGGTATCCAACAATGTGGGAGCCCATCCTGCCCCCTTCTGGCTCTCTCCCAGGGCCGTCAAAGGGTTAACTTCCCTACAGCCCCTCATCATCCCTGTCAGACCCTTCCTCTCCCCCTGCATTATGAGGACCAGACCAGCTCCTTGCTCCCGGCAGCTGATGGGTTCTCTGCTCAGTGGTTCGCGCTCCAGATATTAAATTACTCATAAAATATTTGGCCTGTCCCCAAAGTGGCTGCTGCCTCCTCCCTACGCCTGCCACTCACCCCCCACCCCCCGGCACCCGACCAGGTCAAGTTCTTCAGTGTGGGGAGGAGGCTCAGAATATGAACCGGAACGTCACACAGAATCAGTCTATGCTGGGAAATTGGGGAGCCCAGGAGGGAGGAGGCTCTGGCAGGGCTGGGAATTTTCAGGGGCTGGAATCCTGTCTGTGACCCTCATTCTGGGTTCCCCAGGCCTGGCCTGAACAGGCCGCTCCCCCAAATCCTCATACTGAAGGGTATGAAGACCCCAAACTCCTGACCACCCCAAGTCCCTCAAGGCAAGGCCAAGGGTGACCTAGAATAGGTTCCCATTGTCTGAGGGGCAAGTGGTCTCGCCTCTTCTCCTCCCTCCCCCACTCGGTTGTCATGGCAACCACCGTGGGGGGTGGGAGGCTGGACCGCTCATCTCCTGGCCAGGCTACCCAGCATGCTCTGCTTTCACCCAGTTTTCTCCCTCGCTGCCCTTCGGCAGGCAGGGGGGTGGGGTCAATCCTGCCCTGTCACCAGCCTACGGAGGGTTCACATCCCAGGGTCACCACCTCCAGTCCTCTGCCTTTAGGCGGGAGGTTTTCCTGCACAGCCCTCAGGAATGGGACTTTTATGAATGTGGTTTGACAGAGAATGATTTGGGGGGTCTCTTTCGAGCCCCCTGGAGTTAATGAAGTCAGTTAAGCCCTGGGATTAGAAGGTCGGGGTCATGGGTACAGCCCATGTTTGCAAAGTAACACCCCACCCCACCCCTAGCTCCCACCAGCTGTTTCAGAAATGCCTGATGCTGGTTGTCTAGGGAACTGGCGAAGGGGTGTGGATGGGGCCTGGCAACCCCATCCCAAGTACCACAGTCATAGTCCCGTAGAGCACACACCCTGCGGCCTGGCCATTGGGAGCCTCACCTCTTTCTTCCTGTCCAGCAGAAGACATATTTTCATAATAGTAGCACCTGTATCAGCAAGTTCTCATCACCCCGGCTTAGGGTTTCATAAATTCGACACCCAAATAAAATTGGGCTTTGGCCTGTATCACAGCTCCTCGTTTCGGGGTACACCGCCACCAGGTGGCAGTAGTCACTGCCGAGGTGTAAGGTTTCCCTGGGATTCCAGAAGGTGATTTTCCAGTTTATATTCCTCCACCGCAACCTATAAAATATAATGCTGTTGCTTTTTTTTTTAACCTTTATATTAAGGTTACAGGATTTTATAAGTAGCCGAAGTGAAGCAGACTTTAAACAAACTACATTTTGGCATTTAACAGCAGAGAGCACAGACGCAGGAACCCGACTGCCTGACTTCCAACCCTGGCTCAGCCACTTGCTAGCTGTGTGCTTGGTCAAGTTGCTTACTCTCTCTGTGCCTCAGCGTCTTTCTCTGCAAAATGCAGATGATGAAAAGTATCTCCCTCATAGGGTTGTTGTGAGGAGTTAACAAGTTAATGCACGAAGTGCTTAGAACAGTGCCTGGCACCGCATTAAACTCTTAAAAAACGTTGGCTGTTAATATTTAAAGATGATGCATGAGAGCAAAGTTTCAAAAATAATTTGTATTCTGAGATTCATAGGCATATCGTTCTCTATTCGGTCTTTTATCTGGTGATTTGTTGCAGGGCGGCACTCCCAGGCGTCCACACTCTGCCTGGATCCTGCCTCCAGCTGGCTCAGCCCCACATTCAAGACCATAGCCTAATGCTTTCACCTCCTAAGTGTCTGTGAGACCCGGCCTGTCCACTCCAGACTCACTGACACCCTAATCTCACTCCCGAACCTCTGCCACCACCCCCCTGCCTCTCGCCCTGCTCCGTGCAGAACCCTACCTCCTCACTGTGGCCACAGTGATTTTTCTAAAATAAAAGTACTCCCCTGCTCAAATACCCTGCATGGCTCCCCAGCACCTCAAGAATAAAAGTCCAGGCTCTGTAGCTAAGTCTCGTTCTACTCCCCTTCCCATTCCAGCCTCATCTGCCTCCCTTTGCTGTGCTCCTGTTCCAGCAGCCTCCTTGCAGTCTCCCAAAGCCTCAGGCTCTCTCCAGCTCTGCAGCCTATGCGGGCACGGCTCCCTCTTCCCCCATCTCCTCTCTCTCTCCCCTGCTCGCTCAACTTCAAGACCTGGCTCCTCTCTCTGCTTCTCTGGGCAGTCTTTCCTGATCCCTCTGCAGCCTCCAGACAGGGTGAAGACCCTTCTTTGCCTGTCCTGACCTGTCTGCCTGCCAGAAAGGGCCCGTCTTAGTCCGTCTGTGCCCTCGGACATGCCCTGCACACAGCAGGCCCTCCGTGAAGCTCGGGGGGAACAAGCCCAGGATGGCCAACCCATCCTATTCAACCTAAAATGTCCTCTTTCCCATTTTCTCTGTCCTAGTACCTTCCGTTCATCCCCCCGGGCCTGGCTGAACGTTACCTCCCGGAGCCTTTTGGTAACCCTGGTCCACAATTTTATCCCCGCGTGGAATATTTTACTCCCTCCTCCAGCAGGCAGAGGCAAGAGGCATGAACTCAACACCTATAACGCCACAGCTGAACCCCCAGGCCCTAGAAGACTGCCCGGCACACACTTGGGGCTCAGGAAACTTATGTCAAACAAACGACCAGACAAATGACAGAATTATAGTCTAGACCAATGATTTTCAACTGAGGTGATTTTGCCCCACCAGGGGCCATTTGGCAATGTCTGGAGACACTTTTGTCACAGCAGTTGGGGGCGGCGGGTGCTGCTGAGATCTAGTGAGGAGAGGCCAAGGATATGGTTAGTCCTCCCACAATGCACAGGACGGCCCCCACAACAAGGCATTATCTGCCCCAAAGCGTCAGTAGTGTTGGAGCCTGTTACATTCCAATCTGTCCCCCTTGCACACGGAGGGCCCTTGAGGGGGAATCTGATCTTATTTTCTCTGTTTCCTCAGCATCCACCAGAAAGTAGGGGCTCAACAACTTTCTTAAATAAAACTTTTTTTTTTTTTTTTAATTTTTTTTTCAACGTTTTTTATTTATTTTTGGGACAGAGAGAGACAGAGCATGAACGGGGGAGGGGCAGAGAGAGAGGGAGACACAGAATCGGAAACAGGCTCCAGGCTCCGAGCCATCAGCCCAGAGCCTGACGCGGGGCTCGAACTCACGGACCGCGAGATCGTGACCTGGCTGAAGTCGGACGCTTAACCGACTGCGCCACCCAGGCGCCCCTTAAATAAAACTTTTAAATACGTTCTCTCCTCAGTGAGATACTTCCTGTCCCTTTCCTCTCTCCAGCTGCCACCTCTCGCATGGAGCCTGGTCTCAAACGCGGTGGTCAGATGCCCCTTTCTGGGGCCCCTCCCTGGTCTCCAGGCTTCAGCTTCCCAAGTGCCTCCAGCCTCTGCTGGCCCCAGTCTTTCTTTTCTGAGGTTCCCCTGATCGCCACACCCAGGAGGAATGAGCCTGCGGAAAAGGGAGAGCCCATTTCCGTGACAGAAGGGAGCTTTGCTGGGTGCTGGGGGCCCTGGGAGCAAGAACCGGTAGGGCACTGGCTTGCTGCGTGACTTGGCTAAGTCCTAACCGCTCCGGGCCTCAAACTCTCAGCGAGGGGACGAGAGGGGACGCGGGCCCTCTCTGGACCTGCCCTGGGCATATCCCCGTACTCCCTGCGTGGGAGAGTGCTTTCCGCTAACTGCGGGGTGTAGCCCAGGACTTCTGGTCCTTCCCAGAGCCTGGGTGCTCCGGCGCACATGGGGTGCCGCCGCCGTCTCCAAGGGCGCCGCTGTCAGCTGTGACCCCTGCGCCCCGAGAGGCAGTCAAACAAGCGGCCTTTGTGGTCGGGGCGCGGGCGGTCGCAGGGAGCCGCACAAAGGGTGGGAAGAAAGACGCCAATCCTCTTAAGGCCGGCGCTGCGCTTTCCCACTGCGGCCCATCTGCTCCCGGGGAGCCGGGCAGAGCCTGCCGGCCCCACGGCAGAAAGCAAGCAAAAGCTGCCCAGGAATGAAAGACGGGCCTGGGCGGCCCAGATCCCCACGGCAAACACAGGCCTGGCCGGGGGCCTGGGAGGGGGCAGGGCCGAGCTGAGAGGAGAACGTGCTTAAAAGCACCGCCCCAGGAGGGGGACCCCGGGCTAATCCCCGCCTGCCCTGTGCCTTCCCTTCCCACACCCGCGCACCGCGCTGCGGCCAGGGACAGGGGTGGGGGGAGGGGCTGCGATCCGAGGTCCTCTCTCCCGTGCCAGGCTCCCAGTGGGGGCCTTTAAATGCATCCCTCACGTTTTCCTTGCAGCACCCTGGCCTCAGCAAGGCTGCGCTTGCCCCACGTCACCCGGCTGCTACGCGGCCGAGCTGGGATCTCAGCTCGGGGCTGATTCTGAATTCCCTCGTCATGTAACTGCAGTTATACGGGCTCTCCAACAGGGGCTCAGCCAGAGCTCTCCAACCACCTCCGGTTCTCACGGCAACCCTTAGACAGACGGGGAAACTGAGGCCCAGGGGAGGAAGGTGATTTGCCCAGCGTCAACAGACCTGATGCAGTCCTGGCTCTGCCCTGCCCTCTGGTCTCAGCCCCCATAACTCCATGTGCAACCTTGGGCAGGTTGGCATCTATGAGCCTCACCCATAAAGCGGGGATAGGGTTAACCGCCTCATAGGGCTGTTCCGAGCCTTAAATTAATTAAACCGTTAGTTACAGTCACTTAGGATAGTGTCTGGTTCACGTTTAAGTGTCCCACGGTGTTAGCTATTATTGGTTGTGGAACTGTTCGCAACAGTTTTGAGGAATGGACAGCTGTTATCATTTGCCCCGTTTTGTTGATGAAGCAGTTGAGCTTCAGAGGGGGAGGGGGATGAACTTGAGGGTAGGAACAAAACCCGGACCCGAGGTCACCTCTCTGGCTGCTTGTGCAGAACCCCTGTAGTCCCAGAGTTGGGGTGGTGCTGGGGGGAGCCCCGGCTTCAGACTCGGCCCGGCCCTGCTGTCTCTGGCTTACATCCTCAGGCTGGTCGCTGCACTCAGCCAGCCTGGCTCTCCTCAAACGGGAAGTGGGCACCTGCGGAGAGGGTCGGTCTGAGGGCTCGGTGAGACGGTGTCCTCAAGACTTTAGTTCCAGGCCTGGCACACAGTAGGTGCTCAATACTGGCAGCCGCTGTGGGTATTAAACGGCCCAGAGCAGGATGGATCCCAGGATGGGAAGAAAAGAAAACGAGCTTCTGCCCGTTGATGGCTGGCCCCAAACATTCATCTTTCCCACGGTTGGGATTTGTCTGCTGCAGTGAGGGCAGAGCTGGGCGAGGGGGAAGGAGGCAGCCGCTGAGGCCCAGACTGAATCCCTTCCAGGGGGGAGCCTGTGGACCAGATGCCCCCACGTCCCACTTCCCACCCGGGTGAGGCCCTGAGCCCAGAAGCAGTGGACTCCAGGATATCAGAGGCCAGATGCTATCCTCTACACAAACGCACACCCCCAGCCCCACTCTGACCGTTTTACAGACGCTAAAACTGAGGCTCAGGAAGGGGCCATGCCTCTCGGAAGATCACGCAGCTCCTGAGCGCAGCCCAGGCCTCCAGCCAGCCTCTCCCCTCCCAGAGGGGATCTGGCTCTGGATCCGCAAGCCTCCCTCCATGCCTTGTCCACTGGGGAGCCACCCGGGGCTCCGGTTGAAACTGGCTGAGTACGCTGTCCCAGCCTGTCCACTCTCCAGCTCCAGAAATGGGCTCTGCCTAGAGATGGAACCGAGTCCATGGTTCTCTCCTCTCTCTCTCTCCTTTCTGCCTCCCCTCCTGCTTTCTTTCCTACCATTTTTTTTTAATTTTTTACATTTATTTATTTTTGAGAGAGAGAGAGAGAGAGAGACAGAGACAGAGCACAAGTGGGGGAGGGGCAGAGAGAGAAGGAGACACAGAATCCAAAGCAGGCTCCGGGCTCTGAGCTGTCAGCACAGAGCCTGACATGGGGCTCGAACTCACGGACTGTGAGGTCATGACCTGAGCCGAAGTCAGACGCTCAACCGAGTCAGCCACCCAAGCGCCCCTTCTTTCCTACCATTTTGCGGCTTGCTTTCCACTTCTCTTTCTCCTCTCGCACACCGTCTCTCCTGGCTCTCACGCTGTTGTCCTCTCTCTTTCTTGCCCTGCCCCACGCCTACCCATGGCACACTTTCCCCAGGGAACCCGGCTGTGTGTCGCTTTCCCTGCACCAGGGGCTCTCCTGAGAGCTCTCCAGACTGGTCGTGTCCTTCTGGGTCATGGTTTGAGGCCAGTTCCAGCCTGCCACCAGCCCCAGGCAGCTCTTTGCTCTTCTCATAGGCTCTCTTCCTCTGAGCACCCAGCTGGAGTGCATGGCCTCGCAAACATTTTGTCCCCAATAACTGGGGCCACTGAGTCATTTGAGACGTTGGATAAGAGCTCTATTCACCCTTGGCAATGGTTCTTCCTCCAAATCCTGGTGTCTCTTCCAGCCCTCTCTGGACAAACCTCCCATGCCCTGTGCCCCCAGGAATGCCCATCTCACTCACCCAACCTGACCTCCTGCCCAAAGCTCTCAGACTTCCCCTTCCCAGAGTACGGTGTGCCTTTGGGTCCTCACTCTGATTCACCCCAAGATGTCACCAGCTGACCACAGCATTCTCCATTAACCTTGGCCTTGGGGGTCACAGGAATAAGGGAGACTAAGAATTAAGCAACTGAGATTCAAATCCCATCTCTATCCCATACCTGGTTAAGGGGATTAGACAAGATACTTAAGTCTCCTGGCCTCATTGTTCCTCCTCAGTAAGCTGGGGATAATTGCTGATTTGTAGCTGAAATTTAAGGAACAGATATTACAAAAGAAGCTGGGGCTAAGGGGACACTTCGCTGACTCCATGGATTCGCTAATTTACATACAACAGAGTGTCTGCTTAGCATGAACCCTTTATACTTATGGAGAAACTGAGGCTGGGAGAAGGAAGGCCACCTGCCAAGGGTCCAACAGCGAGCAACAGCAGTGCCCAGACTTGAATCCTGGCCTGGCTCTTAGCAGTTACTCAGTGCAGACTATCAAAGACAGCCAATTCCAGAAGGGAGATCAAAGGCCTACTTCTTTATTCACAAAGAGAAATCCTCATTAAAACATGGCCAACGGCTGAGGCAGCCAGGGAGACGGGCCACGTATGCACAAAAAGAGAATTAATGATCCCAGGCAGCCCGTGCTGAGCGGCAAGGGAGCCATTCAGAGAGTCTGAGCTGCGGAGAGCCAGGGTCAGGGTGGGGGTGGTCTGGGAGGGCTTCCTGCAGGAGGAAAAGACTCAGGCCAGCCTCATGGGGAAAACAGGATGTATGAGAAGAGGTGACTAGAGCCACCATTTATTGAACACCTACTGTGTTCTAAGCACTGAAAGGATGTGGAGCCTATCCACATTTCCAGAGGAAAGCACTGAGAGCTGAGGGATTAGTCTGAGTGACATCATTGGGCAAGCCAGGGCCAGACTTTAAAACAGGTCTGGGGTCCCCCACACTTTTGAGCTGTCACCACTAGACTGTGCTGCCCGTGTAGGCATAGTGGGTGCATCTAAGGATGAGAAGGGGATGGGAACATGGCCTGTCACCACAGCAATTTGTCAACGCAAAATGCCTGGGAAGGGCCTGGCTGGAATGGCAGGTTGGTGCCAGGCTGAGAAAATGTTCTCCGAGAATGCCAGGTGGGGGATTTGTGCATTCACCCGTTCTTTGATTTGACCACATGTTTCATGAACATCTAGTATGCAACAGACACTGTTCCAGATCCTAGGGACACAGCAGTGACAAAAACAGATGATGCCTGGCCTCACGGAGCTGACCCCTTGGAGAGAAGCATGGAGAATGAACACACAAGTAAAATCACTTCAGATACTGTATTGATCTCCTAGAGCTGCCTCAACAAATTGCTCATGACGGGGTGACTTTGAACAGCCAGAGCATATCAAGCTCCGGTCCCCAAGGCCCAGAGTCTGGAACTGAAGTGTGGCGGGTCGTGCTCCCTCTGAAGACCAGGGAGGAACCCCTCCTTGCCCCTTCCAGCTTGTGGAAGGCTCCTGGCCTTTCTTGGCTTGTGACAGCCAATCCCTTCATCTCTCTCCAAGCCATCCCTCAAACGTCTGCCTCTGTCTTCACACGGCCTCTTCTCGGTGTCCTTGCCTCTTCTTATAAAGATTCACTCCCTTTCACAGAGGAGGAAACTGAGGCTCAGAGAGAAGAAATGACTCACTCCGGGTCACACAGCCAGGAGATTGGGGCCATGGTGGAAGCCAGGTCCGATGGATCCCCAAGTGCAACGTGGGTACCCTGGCTCTACCCTACGTGTCAGGGGGATGGACATTTGTTACTTCCGGGCGGGGAAGGCCTTGGGCTCCACGGGCTTCAGCCTGAGAGAATGGCTGTCACCCATCTGGGGTCTAGCCCCTTCTGGCAGCAGCCTCCGGATTTTCCTTGGGGGAACTCCTGTCCCTACTGGCAGTCCATGTAGTTTGGGAGGGGCTGACATTGCTGCCCCCACCCATCCCCCCTCCTGCTCCAAGACTGAGCGCGCATCCCGGGCGGGAACAATCAGCACAGTCCATTATTCTTGGGCCATGCTCTCCTGTTCAAGACTTGACTCATGTCAAGGCAACAACAACAGTTTGTCCAGAGTTTTGTGCACAAATATTGAGAAAAGGGAGTCCTCTTTTCACTTGGCTCACTAGGGAGGACTCCATCTTGCCAACACATGGGAAGACACTGTGTGAGGACTAAGCCCTCAGGGAGGAAAATTGAGGCAAGGTGGCTGCTGATGTCACGTGAGGGCCTGGGTCCAGCTGCGTCAGCGTGGGGCTAGCACACGGGCAGAACATGCCCCGTTGCCTGAGGAAGGACCAGGGCAGCCTGGGGTTGGCATTCTTATGAGCCAACGCAACCGTAAGAGACCCCACAGAACAGTATCCGAGCGGAGAGCTGAGGTCAGGCACACAGCTTCATGCTGGAAGGGCCCACGCTGGGGGGAAGCTGGCCCAGCTCCTGCCTCCACCTGGCAAGGTGTCCACATTCTCAAAACACAGCAGCGATTCAAAGATGAGGAGAACCGTCTCTAGTCTCTTCATCACTGAGGGCCTGAACGTGCTCCTCTCCTGAATCTCCCCCATCCCTGGACACATCGGGCACCCCCTCAGAACCCCCACCCAGCTTCTGGGCCCCCAGCTCACCCCTCACTGTGTCCCCTCTGAGCCCTCACTAAGCCTCTCCTTGGCTGTCCCGGGGTGGAGTTGGTTTGGATTATGCATTGTTTGCTCAGCAAAGCTGGGAGGAGACAGACCCCCACAGCCACCCCCCATAGTGGTGCTGGCTGGCTGGGGAACAGGATCCAGGCCACACCCCCCTTACCACCCCCTCCCCTTGGTCCCAAAACAGCGGTGGGTGCATCCCAGCTTGGAGACCGTCCCCCTGGTCCTCGGTGACACTTTTGCTCCCACACAAACCCATCCCCTCCAAGGCCCAGGTGCCAGTCTGTGGATACTGCACGTGGGGAACCACACTCGGAGCCCCAAAAGTTCCAAACACGATTTATCATCTCCTCCCCAAACTTGCTTGTCCACCAGAGCCCGGCTCAGCAGCCAGCACCCCAGCACCTAAGCAGGCGCCCAGACTATGCATGCCAGCCCCAGGAACACCTGTCAGCCCCACCTCCTCCTCCCTGTCCCCGGGGGCCCTCAGCCACTGCTCTGCCTCAGCTCCCGGGAGTGGGGGGATCGGATACAAAAGCCTCCTCGTCACTGGCCCCTCTGCCTCCAGGATGCCCTCATCCATTCATCTGCCTCAGAGTGTGGATCCCCAAGACCCCTTCAGGGAGTTTGTGAGATCAAAAGCTTTTCATGATAATAAGCCAGACATCAAAGAGATCCGCAAGAATGTAAAACAATGCCGCTCTGCCCACTAAATACTTTTATATTGGAAAGGACAGTTACTTTTAATTAAAATATATATATTATTGGGACTCCTGGGTGGCTCAGTGGGTTAAGTGTCTGGCTCTTGGTTTCGGCTCAGGTTGTGATCTCACGGTTCGTGGGTTCAAGCCCCACGTCAAGGCTCTGCACTCTCAGCACGGAACCTGCTTGGGATTCTCTCCCCCTTTCTCTCTGCCTCCCCCCAAATAAAGAAACCTTAAATATACATATTATTTACTTTAATGTGTAATGGGTTTGTTATTGCTACTTTGAAGTGGGTGAATAAGTAAATATTTCTAAGTTTTCTCTGTTACTAGGTTGACCCAAGCCCCCTGACCTTTTTAAAATTCCTCAAAGTTACCATTCCCTCTTTTCTCTTTAGATCTCTGCCCACACTATTCTCTCTGCCCCCAGTACCCTCTTTGTCTTTCATCTGGCTATCACCTACTCCCTCTTCAAGATGAGAGTCAGCCATCACTTCCTCCAGGAAGGCTGCCCTGATATCTCTCATCTCCGCTGGTGGGCTTCCACTACCTTCACGCTGCCTTCTTTCTTTTTTTTCTTTTTCTTTTTCTTTTTTAATTTTCTTTTTTCTTTTTTAAAATTTACATCCCAATTAGTTAGCATATAGTGCAACAATGATTTCGGGAATAGATTCCTTAGTTCCCCTTAGCCATTTAGCCCATCCCCCCTCCCACATCCCCTCCAGCAACCCTGTTTGTCCTCCATATTTATGAGTCTCTCTTGTTTTGTCCCCCTCCCTGTTTTTATATTATTTTTGTTTCCCTTCCCTTATGTTCATCTGTTTTGCCTCTTAAAGCCCTCATATGAGTGAAGTCCTATGATTTTTGTCTTTCTCTGACTAATTTCACTTAGCATAATACCCTCCAGTTCCATCCATGTAGTTGCAAATGGCAAGAGGTCATTCTTTTTGATTGCCGAGTAATACTCCATTGTATATATATCCCACATCTTCTTTATCCATCCATCCATGGATGGACATTTGGGCTCTTTCCATACTTTGGCTATTGATGATAGTGCGGCTATAAACATGGGGGTGCATGTGCCCCTTCGAAACAGCGCACCTGCATCCCTTGGATAAATGCCTAGTAGTGCAATTGCTGGGTCGTAGGGTAGTTCTATTTTTAGTTTTTTGAGGAACCTCCAGACTGTTTTCCAGAGTGGCTGCACCAGCTTGCATTCCCATCACGCTGCCTTCTTTCAAGGTACCTGTCACCCTTTATTGAAAGGGTCTGTTTTGGGGGCACCTGGGTGGCTCAGTCAGTTGAGTGTCCAACTCTCGATTTTGGCTCCGGTTGTGGGATCAAGCCCCGAGTCGGGCTCTGGGCTGAGCGTAGAGCCTGCTTGGGATTCTCTCTCTCCCTCGTTCTCTGCCCCTCCCCCACTCACACGTGCACACTCTCTCCCTCTCTCTCAAAATAAATAAGTAAACATTAAAAAAAAATAAAAAGAAAGAAAGGGTCTGTTTCAGTGCAGTCTCGCTCCCCAGATTACGAGCTCCTTGCTCATCTCCGTACCCCTAACCCCTGGCACCGGGCCTGGCACTCAGTGGGTTCTCAGTGAATCCTGCAGCTGAATGAATAGCAGAGTCAGGTGGATAGATATCGGTGGATTCAGATTTTCTAAACCTGTAAAGTCATTATAACTATTAGCAATGGGAAGGAACGTGGAGATGATAGGATAGACTTAATCTCAGAGCTGAGAAGAGCTGCATAACTGACTCATCCAGCCTCCCCATTTTACAGGTGAGAAACTGAGGCTCAGACAGGAGGAGTTACTTACTTTGTGTCACATGGTGGCATGAAACACAAGGAGCCTTTTTATTCTTGACTCATAACCCTGCATCTCTCTCTGTCGACTCAGGGGACCCCAGGATCATGGGAAACCCCCCTCACTTGAACATCAGAAAATTTGGTGTCCATTCTTGGCTGTCCCTAACTTGCTTGGGGAAGAAGCTCCCCACCTCTGTGCACAATAAAGGGCTGGATAGATAAGCTCCAAAATATTTTCCAGTAGAACTGACCAATAAGCCTAATAACATGTCCAACATCCTACAAAGAGATACAAACTAAAACAACAATGAAACAAAAAGCAGTAATACCTAGTGTTGGCAGGCATGAGCTGAAATTGGCACTCTTGATATTTTGAAAGTGGTGTTCGTCAATACCGTCGAATCCTGTAGCCATAGTCTTTTAAATATGGTATGCATATCCTTTGGCCTCGAGACTTCACTTCTTGAAGTTTATTCTGAGGAAATGATGAAAAAACTGACTTCAAGAATGTTGTTTATTGTTTATAACGGTGAGGCGGCAAATAAGAGAGAGAGAATAAGTGTCCAATCAAAGGACATTGGTCCTGTCAATCGCCAAACATATACACCATGGAATACTCTCCAGCCACTTGCACTGATGATGTAGCAATGCATATATGGATGTGGAAAAAATGTCGAATGGAAAAAGCAGATTATAAACAACACAGGTAACACATTGCTGTTAATGTTGTTGTTTTAAAATGTATGTTTGAAAACAACAGGCAAAATATTCACTAAAATGTTAAAGGTGGTTATCATTGGATTCTGGGAGTCTGGGTGGTTTTTAAAAATATATGTATACTGGGGGACACGTGGGTGGCTCAGTCAGCTAAGTGTCTGCTCTTGATGGCTCAGGTCATGATCTCAGTTTGTGAGTTCAAGCCCCACATCGGGCTCTGCGCTGACAGCTCAGAGCCTGCTTGGGATTCTCTCTCTCTCTCTCTCTCTCTCTCTCTCTCTCTCTGTCCCTCTCCCTCTCACACATGCACACATGCTCTTCCTCCCAAATAAATAAATAATTATTTTTTTAAAATATATGTATACATATACTGTCTTTCGGAGTTGTTTTGCAGTGGTTGTGTATTAGTTGTGAAATAAGAGAAAAAATAGAATCATGTCCCTTTCACCTCCGAAATTCTAGGATGGGGGCCCCTCCTTGGCTGCACCCTCATTAACCTCAACTCCTCCCTTCCAGCCCTCCTGTGAATCAGGCCAACAGAAGTCATAGTCGACCAAAGAGGAATGTGGATTTGGTGAAGGGAGTGCTGTGAACCTTTGGCCTGGACGTGAGCAGTGGAGGCTGTGGTGTGTGTCACCCATGAGAAGGCCCTTCTGTGACGCCAGAGGCAGGAAACCAGGTGTCAGCGGAGACAAAGGAGTCTTCAGTGAGTGAAATGGGACTTGGAGCAAAGCCCACTGGGAGGGATCGGAGGGGGGCCGCCCATCTAGTCAGCCAGTCCAAGAGGGGGAATTCCAATGTCCAGAGCATCCTGGGGTGATTTGGCTGTAAGGGCTTCAGAGCACTGCTGTTCAGCACCCATTTTTTGCACTCGGGAAACCGAGGTGCAGTAAAGTAAGTCTGAGATACCTTTCGACCTGCCTGGGCAAGAGGGGCCCCGTCCTACACCCTGTGAGCAGTGTTCCTCAAACTACTATTACAAAGGACCATTTTGCTTTTTAATGATTCTTTTAATATTTTTTTAAATTTTATTTATTTTGAGAGAAAGAGAGAGAGAGCACAAGCAGGGGCAGGGGAGGGGCAGAGAGAGAGGGAGAGAGAGAGAATCCCAAGCAGGCTCTGCACTGTCAGCACAGAGCCTGATGTGGGGCTGGAACTCACTGTGAGATCATGATCTGAGCCGAGATCAAGAGTCAGATGCAAAACTGACTGAGCCACCCATGCGCCCCAAGATGGTCAATTTTATGTTATGTGTTTTCTACCACACACAAAAAAATGTTTTATAAATCTCAATGATATAGATGCACTTTATATAGATATATAAAGTGCTCTTTTGAAATGACAAGGGGAGCCTGGGTGGCTCAGTCGGTTAAGCATCCACCGTCAGTTCAGGTCATGATCTCGCGGTTCATGGGCTTGGTCCCCACGTTGGGCTCTGTGCTGACATCCAGAACCTGGAACCTGCTTCAGATTCTGTATCTCCCTCTCTCTGTGCGCCTCTCCTGCTCACGCTCTCTCTCTCTCTCTCAAAAACAAATAAACATTTTTTAAAAATTAAAAAAAAAGAAAAAGAAATGACAGTCGATGCTTCACAAAGCTATGGCACTAAAATCGGGCAAGAAATGAAAGAAACATATCTGTCTTGGAACATTTTATACGATCATTATAAGAAGAGGGATTAGTAGAACCATCAACGTGAACTTGGAGGGAGCACCCCTGCTACATGGCTAGGGAAGTTTTTAAGCAGTGCGGGCTTCTGCCGGGCATCTGCACCAGCCACAGTCTACCAGACCACACGGGAGTAGCACAGAGTCCCCTATGTCACAAATGCAAACGATTGATTAAGGAGCACGTGGAGCCTGGGCCACTTGGCACTCAGCGCCCCCCATCGCCATCCACATCCGCTCTGGTGACTGATGCCGCTCAGGCCCCAGGGAGGTGAGAGAAACGCTCTCTGCTCGTCTCTCGCTCTGTGTCCTCGACACAAAGGATGGAGGCATCCAGATGCTACCAACACTTGTGGGTTGTGGGGCGGCCGACGTTGCAGGGGGACACTACGGTGGAGTGCGGGAGGCTTTCGGCAGTGTGAGGAAAGCCTTTGCTCTTAGGGAAGAGAAAAGATCAAACAATTAACTCGTTAAGTCCTTCCTCTTAGCACAGATGCCATCAACTTTCAGTGGGACCAAGCATGATTTCCTTGCTTCTCTTCGTGTTCCCATTTGTGGTTCGAGAGGTAGTCAAGAAGGGGCCCGGTATCTGCCAGAGTTGCACAGGGCAGCTGAAGAACATTTTACAATATCACAATATTAAGTAATTCCTAATACTCTTTTTTTTAATGTTTATTTTTGAGAGAGAGACAGAGAGTGAGCAGGAGAGGGACAAAGAGGGAGAGAAGGAGACACAGAATCCGAAGCAGGCTCCAGGCTCCGAGCTGTCAGCACAGAGCCGGATGCGGGGCTCAGACTCACGAGCCATGAGACCATGACCTGAGCCGAAGTCGGACGCTTAACCGACTGAGCCACCCAGGCGCCCCGATTCATGATACTCTTAAATTTGGATATCTGCAGGTCCAGATGTAACATGCTTAAAGCATGACATCAATCAATTGCTTTACCTGATTATTGGGTCTAGATGTTGCTTTGACAGATAGTAAAAATCAAGATGCACTTGATAGGATTTATATGAAGAACTTCAACTGTTTGTAATATTTTCCACAATAATCATAACTTAGGCAAGCCCATTACAACATTTAAGCTTGCCATGTAAAACTCACGGCTCATTTCCTAATCTAAATATTGCTTCAAGAATAGTATTGACTATGACAATTCGTTGCTACCTTCTCAATGGAGCAAGTGTTTCCCAACTGAAATTAATTAAAAACCATCTAAGAAAGACAACGACTTGAGAAAAGTTGTCTAATTTCACAGGACTATCGACAGAACAGAAATCATGTGAAAGTCTTGATTATAACAACACAGTTACTGACTTTTCTGAAATAAAGGCAAGAAAAGCAAGACTGATAGAATAAATATATAATTTATGAATCATGTATTTTTTTTGTTATCACTCATTCAAATATCATCAGCCCCTCCTCGAGGGACAACCCAGACATGTGCGGTAATCAGTCGATCCAGTAATCTTTGAGATTTTGCTGACTTTCAGTCATATAGCTTTACACATATTTTATATTTTGTTGTAATGAAGGTATGTTTGTCATAACTCATTTACAGTTGATTGGTTTGATTTCCAGCTTTTAAATGTTCAGATATATGGTAGGAGGAACTCCACTGGTATCTTGCCCTGGACCCCACGAATGTCTGGATGAGTTCAGCCAAGGGAAGGGTCTGGCCCACACATGAGCCAAATGCCTCGTCCCTCACTCAAACGTGCATTTAATGAGCACCTGCTTGTTGCTAGGTAGGGTGATTAGGCCAAGGTGTGCAG
This sequence comes from Neofelis nebulosa, assembly GCF_028018385.1. Lineage (NCBI taxonomy): Eukaryota > Metazoa > Chordata > Mammalia > Carnivora > Felidae > Neofelis > Neofelis nebulosa. Next base: position 205,620,073 of record NC_080783.1, on the reverse strand, counting down.
GTTCTAGCCCCTGTTCTCGGGAGTACGGTGGCCTATCGTGGAGCCCAGAAAGACCTGCATTCAGTCATTGGAGCACCTGTAGGAGGTATATGGCATATGGTTCCACACACAGCAGATTTTCATTCAAATGGATCAGGGCTGAGGTCACGTCCATCACCTCCTTGCTGAGTGGCCTTAGGCCAGCGTCTCTTCCTCTCTGAGCTTCAGTTCTCTCCTCTGTAAAATGGGGATAATGACACCTACATCCTTAAGTTACAAAAGTTAGATGAGATTCTATGTGTGTTTTCATTATTACTGTGTGACAAATTATCCCCCAATCTTCATGGCTGAAGATAACAAACAGTTAATATATGGCAGTTTCTGCGGGTCAGGAACTCAGGAGTGGTTACGCTGTGTGGTTCCATCTCAGGGTCTCACCAGGTCAAGGTCAGAACATCGGCAGCGTGGGTGGTATCACCAGATGTCTCCCTCAGGGGGCCGATGGCTGGACCCTCAGTTCCTCACCACCCGGGTCCCTGATATGTACCTGAGTATCCTCGGACATGGCAGCTACCTTCCCCCAGAATGAGTGATCCGAGCAGGAGGAGAAAGCCAATGGCCCAGTCTCCAGAGTCACCGGGCATCACTTCTGCTTTGTTCTAGGAGTTAGAAGCAGATCGCTGAGTCCTAAACCACCCTCAAGGGGAGGGAATTAGCCTCCACCTCCCGAAGGGAGGAAGACCTAGGAATCTGGGGACATATTTCTAAACCACAACAGCGTGAAAATGCTTAGCAGGGGATCTGTGAGTTGTTCGCCGTGAATGCCATAATCCTTTGCCATGTTTATATTTCATTTTACGGTTAACGACAGGGTTCCTCGCATCCCTTACGATAGTTAATGTTCAGAAGAACCTTTGGTGTCATTATTTCCATTTTACAGGTGAGGAAACCGAGGCTCAGAGAGACGTGATTTGCCTAGAGCCACACAGACTTCTGCGGCAGAGCTGGGGTTGGAACCCAGCCCACGGTCAGCCTGGGAGGACAGCAGCAAGCCCGGCTGCTGCTTCTGTTACTGCTTCCCCACAGGACAGAGTTCGAGGTCTGTATTCTGAAGTACGTGGGGATGTTTGAGAAGCCACAGAAATCTGGCCAGCTGCGGGCAAGGCAGCGACTCTTCCAAGGAGAAGAGGGCGGCACAGGATGGAAAGGGTCTGGTGAGCACGCAAGGAGGAACAGGACGAGACAGGGTGTGGCTGGCACAGAGAAGCTGCCATTAGAGCATGAGGTGCTGAGGGATGCGGGCGGGAAGGGGTGACCAAGAGAGATCTTGGCAGGTGTCAGCAGCACTTGAGGGCAGACGGATGCAAGTGATCACATGTGAGGGTTTGCAGCAGGCTGATGGGAGGCTGGGCAGGCTCTGGGGTGGGGAGGTCCAGGCCACTGCCCTAGGAGACAGTCCTCCCAGCAAAGGAGGGGACAGACCTTGAGGACAAGCCTGGGGCTTGGAGTGAGGCTCACCGGAGCTGTGTGCCCTTGGGCAACCTCTAAACCTCCCTGAGACTCCATTTCCACAACTCCGTGGAGACAGTGACATCCCCTGAGCCCCTCCTGGTGCCCCATCCCCAGAATAAACACATCTATCAGGAAGCCTGTAACACACTGCGATGCTTGTTTTCATGGGGCGGGAAAGCCTAATTGTCTGGAGCTGCGCTGTCTGTAGGTAGCTACTAGCCACATAGGGCTACTTAAATTCAAATATAAATTCGGTGAAATAAAATTAAAAATTCACTTTCTCCGTCGCAATCGTCCTACTTCAAACTCTTGATAGCCAGATGTGACTTAGTACCATACTGGACCGTGCAGAACGGGACATTTTCGTTACTGCAGAAAGTTCTATCGGGATAGATCTAGAGCATCAGTGTCCACGCCACGTATGTGATTTTAAATTTTCTGGTGCCCACATTAAAAAAAAAAGTTCAAGCAGGTGAAACCGAATTCTAATAACATTTTATTTAAACCAGTATATCTTGAATATTATTGCAACATGTCACCAAAATTTTAAAAAACTATTAATCAACGAGATATCTTACATTCTTTCTTTCTTTCTTACCAACTCTTTGAGATTCAGTGTATATTTACCTTTATGGCCTATCTGAATTCATACCAGCCACATATCAATTGCTCAATAGCTCGGGTCACCTGGGGGCTCAGTCGGTTAAGCGTGTGACTTCGGCTCAGGTCAGGATGTCGCGGTTCGTGGGTTCGACCCCTGCGTCGGGCTCTGTGCTGACGGCTCGGAGCCTGGAGCCTGCTTTGGATTCTGTGTCTCCTTCTCTCTGCCCCTCCCCGGCTTGCATGCACATGCTCGCTCTCTCTCTCTCTCTTTCTCTCTCAAAAATAAATAAACATTAAAAGAAATTTTGCAAAAATAGTTCATGTGGCCTGTGGCCACCACATTGGACAAAGTAGTAGGAGGACACAGGCCCTGGGGACCTGCAGAAGAATCTGCTGCAGTGCTGGGTGACCTTGGGCAAGTAATTCAGTCTCTCTGGGCCTCAATGCCTTCATCTGTAAAACGGCGGTGATATTCTATATGTGATATTATTACATGGGTGATATTATATTCTATATGTGATACTATTACATTATTATTATATCATTATATCATCATTATATTATTATATCATTATTATATCACTATATCATTATATTATATAATTATTATATCTATATTATTATTATTATTATTACACCAGCCAGTGATTGTTGGGAAGACTGTTGAAGAGCATAAAGCCTGTAGCACAATGCACGCTACAGCGTAAGCTTTTGATAAATGCCACTCGTGGCGGTGGTGGGGATACTGTCACAGTTCTGACTATCCCCCCAGGCTACGTGTTGCTGGAGGGCAGGACCCAGGGTCTGTTCAGCCTCCCTCCCCACCCCCCCAGCCCCCAACAGCCTACCTCTTGTCCTGGCACCTGACCCAGAGCTCCCCTCTCTGTCTGGGCCTCTCTCCGTGGTCAGACAAGTGTGAAGGCCGTTCGGCTTTCATGCCTGTCCCCACCCCAGGGTCTAGCTCGGAGCTCATGACTCAAGCTCAGCAAACATTCTCAGCCCGTGAGGCAGTTAGTGGTTCGGAAATATGTTCCCCTGTGTGAGTGGGGGCTGGGAGGGAAGAAAGTTCTGGGCTGGCAGACACGAGACCTGCTGGTAACCCCAACTGCTACCTTGGATGGGTTATTTTCTCTCCCTGGGCCTCAGTTTCTCAACTGTAAAACGGGCAGTTCAAACCTGATGACTGTTAGGGCCCTTCTGTGGCATCTAAACAGTTGGTAATGAGGGCCCCTGACCAGCCAAGCTCTCCTCAGAGGTGAGAGCATAACAGATGTGTCCTTCCTTACATATACACTCCTGGGGATGCCAGATTAGGACACCCAGTCCCTGCACTCTGAGGGAAAGCCGAGCCCAGACCCCAGGTCTCCTGACCTCATGGTATTTGCCACCCCCTCCCTTGACTGAGGAGGGTGAGAGAAACATGATTGCACGGCCCACACTCAGAAATCTGCTGGTCATTTCAGTTTGGCCACTCACCAGCTACGTGATTTTAGCAAGTTTCTTAACTTGCCTCAGTTTCCTTATCCATAAAATGGGTGCATTAATACACTAATGGTGCATTAAGACTTCCCTCACAGGACTGCTATGACCTTTAAATGAGCTAATGTATGTAAAGAGCTCAGAACAGTCTCAAGCTCCTATAAGTACTCTTCAAGCGTTCACCGTTACATTATTGATCACTGTTACGTGTGTGTATGTGTGTGCATATAGTTTGATGTCATGTTATTGTATTATTTATACTACTGCTGTTATTATATTACAAGAATTATTGTGGCATTCACTCCACAGGGAGCACTTTATATCTTTTGATGCGCACATGAACTCCACGATGGTGCTGTCCCTGCCCCCGTTGCATAGATGATGCTAGACTTTGAGGAGTGAAAAGGCACAGCCAGGGCCACACCGCCAGCAGGGTGCAGAGCAGGGATTTGAACCCAGTTCTGACTCCAAGGGCTTCACCCTTTCTCCTCTGCCTCTGTCTGCTTGAAGAAGAACTAAGCTCTGAGTTCTCTGGCTGTGCTCCTGTAAGGATGATCAGTCCAAACTCCTGTCTGCTGGGAAAACCTGCCTCCAGATTCCCTCTAGAATTTCTGGCCCTTGGCTGGGCCCTGTTAAGTCAGGGTCCCTCCAACTGCCTCCCCAGGGTCCCAGTCCCAGCCGTGGCTGAGTTGGGTGTTTTCTGGACAGGACTTTACTGCAGCCAGAACCACCAGGAGCTCAGAAAGCTCCCTTTCTATGGCCTCATTTGCATAATCCCCACAATCCAATGCAGACTCAGCTTCTCTTTGTGATATTAATTATGTGGAGGAAAATGTCCTGGGCAGGGAGGACTGGCTCCTGACTTTCAACCATTGTCCCCGTATGCTCGCCCCTCCCAAATGTGCCATGGGTATGGTGCAGAATCGGAATTCAGGAACAAGAGGTTTGAACCTGCAGCCATGTGTCCCTTAATTGTGTGTTCCCCTGGGGCTGCTTGGGCCTATGGAGCCACTGGAGGAAGGAAGGCCTGGCCCCCGCTCAAAGATCAGTGATCGGTGGATGTTAAATGTTCAAATGTGTGATAAAACATACCGTTTGCATTTAAAAATTAATCCCAGAGGAAAATAATAGACTATTAGTTAATAGGTAGAATTGACAAGCTGGCTGCTTTCCAATGCTATCTTGGGCAGTTACAGTGCTGAACTTCACTCAGCCTTCACAATGGTCCTAGAAAGATGAGAATCACCTGCCTGGTCTCCTTGCCCCCCCCCCCCCCCCCCACCACCCTGCCTTGAGCTCCTTGTCCCGGCCCCGTAGTTGGAAGTCTGAAGCCAATTGCTAATTCTATTCCATAACCCAGGGAACATCTTATCACTAACTTGCTGTGTGACCTTGAGTGAATCACTCTCCTTCTCTGAGATTCAGTTCCTTCATTTATAAAATGAGAGGGGTGGAGAGGCTGATGCCAGGCTCTCCTGAATTTAGAAATTCTCCAGTTCTAGGGGTGCTTGGGTGGCTCAGTTGGTTAAGCGTCCGACTTTGACCCAGGTCATGATCTCACGGCTCAGGGGTCTAAGCCTCGTGTCGGGCCCTGTGCTAAAAGCTCAGAGCCTGAAGCCTGCTTTGGATTCTGTGTCTCCCTCTCTCTCTACCCCTCCCCAGCTCGCTCTCTGTCTCTCTCTCAAAAAATAAATTAAACAAAATTAAAAAAAAAAAAAAGAAATTCTCCGGTTCTATCCTCATCCCCGCTTGTCCTGAGGCCCATCATGAGAACCGTGTCTCAGTGTCTGTCCATGGGAAGTCTGGGAAGGCTGAGAAGTTTGGGCCCCAGATGCCTGTTCCTATTTGGGCTCAGAGAAAAGCACCGGGAGATCCAAGTTCTGGTCCTGACCCTGCTCCAACCCACCTGAGACCCTGGACAGCATGAGACCCAAGGGCAGCAGGACTTTGAATTGGCCAGGGGCCTGTGAGGTGGCATGGGCACTCTGCCCATACTGGGCTGGAGGGCTGGCTGGGCCAATCTCAGACTCTCCCAAGAAGCGTGGAGTCGGGCAGTCAGGGTGGGTGTAGAGGGGGACAACTTGCAGAGAGAAGGAAGGGCACAGAAGCCTCAGGCAAGCACCCTGAGAGAATTCTTTGAGGGGCGAATGGGATAACATTTGCAAAATGCCCAGCACAGCCCTTGACAGCTATTGTCGTTGTTCTCATTATCTCAATGGTTAGAGACACCTTAGATTCTGAATAATCACAAATCATGTTCAGGCCTCCTGAGGCTTTTGCTAGGTTCTATTAAATCCTGATCACAGAGGAGAGATGCCTGGTTTTTGATTGCCAGATGTGTCCTGAGTCAATTTCTTGCAATCCACGGAATTGTCACAGCTCATATGTCGTCACCACCTCCTGGAAGCATACCTGCTTGTCATCATCCTCCCTCCTCTTCAGCCAGCCAGCCAGCCAGCCACCCACCCATCCACACGTCCATCCATCCATCCATCCATCCATCCATCCATCCACTCTCTTGGTTGGTAAATAATTCTATAACACCTCCTTGTGCCTGGTCCTGTTTCACTGTGAACCAAGTATAATCTTTGCCCTGCTGGGGCTCTACTCTTCCCCAGGAACCTTTCCAGAGAGCTGGGCTACACCTGGTTCTATGACTTTTTCTGTTCATGTACAATGGTTCTTAAAGAATGCCTGAGCCTTCTCTGTGCTCCCCCAACCCTAGCTCACAGCCCAGTCTGGGTCTTTTCTGATTCTACCTGGAGGAGAGCAGCTCTCCTGGCCTTCAGTGGCTCCACGCCCAGCGCCCAGCTCACCAGCCCAGCAACCCCACCCTGCTGCACCTCTGTTTCCAGGCACCCACCCAAACAGCGCTTTCAAACTCTAAGAAAAAGGTAAATTGGGAAACGGCCGGCCAGGTGAGCAGCGATAAAAACCCTGTGTAGTCTTGAGTGGCGCAGAGATCAAAGCGTCCTATATCAGGCACAATGGGCAACTGTAACAGCATTTTGCCTGGATATGGCATCCAGGTGAAGGCGGTTTCCATCTCCTGGAGCCTTTTATGTCCCAACAGGGCCCCTGCCACAAGGACACCGAGGCCCAGGATGTGACAACCACCCAAAGTCATGCAGAAAGTAAACGGCGGCACCAGGACTTGAACTCAGGTCTCCTAATATTTAACGTGATGCCTCTTCAAAAGGGCCTCAAAGGGGCCTTAATCTGGGGGTCAGGAAACCTGGCTCCCAGCCCAGCATTCGTGAATCTGTTGAGTGACCGTAGCTAAGTCACTTCCTCTCCTGGCTGCTGTTTCCTCTACCATGAAATGGGGAAGGCTGCCAGGCTTGCCAGATTGTCGTGGGGATCAAAGCAGATGATGGGTGGGAACAGGCTTGCTGGGACAGGCTGACCACTGCAAGCCATAGCCACCCACCCGTACCAGTATCCTGGGCTATGAACTGGATGAACTGGGCGATTCCTCCCCCCACTCCCCAGCTCCCAGGATGAAATGTCTCTGGCTCTAAGCAGTAACTCCTGAGGCTCGTGGGTACCGAGTAGCATTTTACCACCTGCTCCCAAGGCCAAGCAGGTTCTTTCTGCTGCTGGGAGAGAAGTTTCAACTCACCATAGCAAGCAAAATTACTCAGTACTCGTGTGCCAGGCCCTCTGGGGTTCAAAGCTGAACAGAATGCAGTCCACCCCCAAGGGGCTTCCTGCCTAGAGGTAGTGTGAATTAGCAGGGGAAGGAAAGTAATGTCCTACAGGTACCTGCCAGTGGCAGGCATTTTGCATTACGCCCTCTCATTCTGTCCTCATAACAGCCCTGTAAGGATTAGGCCCACGTTGCAAATAAAGATACTGAGGCTCAAAGGGGTTAAGATTACACAGTGTTTGAACACATACCTCCTCCAGCTCCAAAGTCCAGACTCTTCCTAGCCCGTGAGGCTGCAAGGATGAACGCAAACTGGGGTGTGTGCGATCAGCATACACACTGGGGGGAGTTGACCTGTGGAAGGGTTCCTGGAGGAGGTGGTGTGTGACCAGGCCTTTGGAAGACGACTAAGATTCGGAAGACAGGATGGAGAGAACGTGGTCCGGTGCGAAGCTGTGTATGAGAAGAGCCCGGAGGGGGGCAAATGGAGGGTGATCCTGGAGCACTGCCGACCTACGGTGTGAACAGTGGGAGACAAGACTGGGGAGGTGGGCTGGGTCCTGTCTCTCAGGGACCTTAAATATCAAGCTGCAGAGTTTGTGTTTACTTCAGGAAGCAATGGGGAACCTTTGAGGACTTTTGAGCAGGAAAGTGGCTCCACTGAAAACTTAGAGTTTTAGGAAAGCCTTCCAGGGGCTGGAGGCCCAAGACCTAGAGAGAGAGGATGATGCTAAATAAGCCCCGCCCCCTATACTTTGCATTTAGCTTCCCTCTGATGTCAAATATTTATTTATTGATTTTTTAGTTTATTTATTTACTGTGAGAGAGAGAGCTGGGGAGGGGCAGAGAGAGGGAGCAAAAGAATCCCAAGAAAGCTCCATGCTGCCAGCCCAGAGCCCAGTGCGGGGTTCAAACTCATGAACCATGATATTATGACCTGAGCCGAAATCTAGAGTCGGACGCTTAGCTGACTGAGCCACCCAGGTGCCCCTGATGTCAAATAATTTAAAACACTGACTTCTTTCTGTGGACTAGGCTCTGTGGCATTTCGTGTGTTGTCTCATTTCACAACTCTAAGAGATACATACTATTATTAGCATATGCTACAGATGAGGAAACTGAGGCACAGAAAAGTGGAGTGGCTAGCCCGAGGTCACAGGGCTCATCAAAGGGGGAGCTGGGTTTGAACACTGGCCATCCCTCTCCCAAAACTACGGCCCTTCAGAATGAGAGCAAGACGGAGGTTCTTCTCCAGAATAGATAATCAGATGACCTGTACTGTGGAAGGTTGGTCATAAAGTCTGGTGGAGACCCAGGAGCCAGAAGGGGACCCCCCAGGACCCCCGCACCTCCTGCCTGGGCCCTACCCTCTGCTGGTGCTCCTGGAAGGTGCATTAACTTCCAAGGCCGCCAGGTGGCAGTGGAGAGACTGGCTGCTGGGAGCCTCAGCCCAGCCCAGCCTCCTCCAGCTCCAAGTCACAAAGACCCTTGGGCAGGCGGTGAGGAGGGAAACACAGCGAGACTTTCAGGGGACCCTGCCCTCCTGGTTGCTCCTCGCCACAAAGCTGCAGCCTCTGTGCTCAGAGGGGCATCCAAAGCGGAGCTGGGTTTGCTTTAGGTGATGTGGAAAGACACAAAAGGTTGCTAGATTTATGGCCAATCCCTTCCCTGGAATAGTACACAGCTGATAGCAATACTGTTGCATGAGTCTTTCTCACAACCCAGGGAAATGCTCGCTGCACAGTACCGAGTCGGTAAAAATTAGGACACAGCACTGTGCATACAGTAAGATTATAGTTATGTGCAAAATACTTGTGTCTAGAAAAACCCCTGAAAACATTATCAGTGGCTCTCAGGCTGGGAAAATAATGGGTGGTTCTTTGTTTTCCTTCTTAACTCTTTCATGTCTTCTTTATTTTTACCAATGGGTATGTTCCACTTTTATCATGAGGTAGAAAAAGTGTTCTTAAAAGAGAGAGGAAAGACATTAGCCATCAGTAAGATTTTTTTTTTTTTTTTTTTTTTTTGTCTTTCAGTTGGCACCTCCTACAGGAAGCCTTCCTTCTCTGGGAAGAGGTAGTGACTTCCTCCTCTATGCCCCTTGAGTGTTTGGGCAGCCTGTATTAAGGAGCACTTTTTACTCCATAGGGTTATTATTGACATCAGGGTCTAAATCTATGCTATTCAATATGGTAACCACGAACCACGAGCCACATGTGGCTAAGAGCAGGGCACTTGAAATGTGGCTGGTGCAAACTGAGAGATACTGCAGTTATGATGTATGAAAAAAAAAGTAAAATAGTTCATTAATTGCATGTTGAAACGTAATATTTTGGATGTACTGGATTAAATAAGTATATTAAAATAAACTTCACCTGTTTCTTTTTTTTTTTAATGTGTCTACTAGCAAATAAAAATTACATATGGGGCTTGTATTATACCCTGTTGGACTGTACTGGTCTGTGAGTTTCATGAGGAAAGATCTGTGACTGTCGGCTCAGGCCCAGAGAGGGGAAAGTCCCTGTCCAAGGTCTCAAACTAGGGGCAGAACCAAAACTTGAACTCCCTGCCCACCCCCACCCCCCGGGCACTCGCTCCAGCTGTGGTCTGACCCACAACTGGCCATGTCTCCCATTGGTCCTGCATCTCGGCAGAGAAGGGGCATTAGGATGGGAGTCAGAGACCCAGTTATACTGTCAGATAACCTCTATCTCTGTCACTCAGCATAACACATTTTCTTTTCAGAAAGCCTCAGGAGAACTGAGGGGCCCAGAACTCAGTGGCATCCCCTGGTATCGGGGAGATGAGGACACAGGCCTTGCTCTCCCCTAAAGAGAAGGGAATCCACAGTCAATCCACAACAATGGAGGATCATAGCTGAAAGTGGCCTCAGAAAATGCACCTCAGCCAGTGCTCTCATTCTGCATTCCTGGCAAGTGGGGCCCAGAGAGGGCAAGTGCGTTGCCCAAGGTCACACAGAGATTCTCTCCTCATAATCCTCAATGGTGCCCCATCGCGCTTAAAATACAATCTATATTCTTTCTCCCTGACCTAATCTCCTCCACATTCCAGCTGCTTGTCATGCTTCAGCTACTCTTCCTAGAAGGTACCCAGTATATTCTCACCTCAGAGCCTTTGCATGTGCAGTTCCCACCTGGTAGACCCCTCATCATCCTGGTTTCAGTTGTCATGTTTATGTTTCAGTCTTCAAAGAGGACTTCTCTGATTCCCCTGGCTAGAGTAGCCCCCTTCCCTCAGTCACCCGAGGTCCCATCCTGGTTTAGTGTCTTCCTGGCATTAATCATTATCTTAATTATCTTGCCCATATGTATGTCTTATACATCAGAAGGTAGGTTCTAGAAGTTCATGGCAGTCCCTACCTCCCCAATGTCTGGCATATAGGAAGTGCCCAATTAATGTTTATTAATCAAATTTGATTGAAAGAGACATGGACAAATGAGGTCACCGAAGGCTAGTTCCAGCGGCACCCCCACCCCTAAAGTCTGCTGTGTGTCCTTGGGTAAGTACTTTTTTCCCTCTCTGGGCCCCAGTTTCCCCTTCGGAAGAATGGAGCTTCCCCTGCTGCCAGGCTGGCTGGCAGGATAGGCTGGCTGAATTAGCATCAGTCGAGCTGATGGGTGTGAACGCTGCTTTGTAAACTGTTAAAGCCGTGATTGCAAATGTGAGTAGCTGTTGTCATTAGACAAATGAAGTTAAGCCGTCTCTTCCTCTGCTGCTGAGGGGATCGGGTCAGAGGCTCTCTGGGGCCTCCTGCTCTGCGAGTGTATTGTTCTGAGTCCGGGCGCTGCCTTCAGGCAGCTCACAGTCTGCAGGGGTTGCAGAGATAAGATGTAAATCAGAAACAAACAATCTGAGACACCAGCTATGGGCTGTGGGCTGCGTGGGGCTGACCATCATCCTTCAGGAAACAGAAAAGAGCAAACGCTCAGTGAGGGGGTTGGAGGCCAAGGTCAATTAAAGCTCTGTGGGGGGTGGGGTGGGGTCAAATCTCAGCCATTAGAGTGGAGGAGGTGCACAGCTGGGACAAAGGTGGCACTGAAGGCAGTTGCTAGAGACCAGTGAGGAGAGTCCCAGCCAGCCAGGATCCCAAATGGGGAATAAGATAATGTTTAGGGAGAAAAAGATGGGAGAGAAGGGAGCTTCATTTTATTATTATCGCTATTTTTCTTTGTAGTCAGTTAAAGCCCCTGGACTGATGTGTATTTAATTACATAATGGTGAAGAAGTCACTTCTCTCTTTAGGCCTCGGTCTCCTTATCTATGTAGAGGGGATGGGGGAAGTTGATAAATGCCTCCCTGAGTTCTATGCATCCAGGAAAGGCTCAAGACGGAACTGAGCTGGGGTCAGAAAGCCTGGGGTTGGATCCTCACTCTAACTTGCTGTATGACCTTGGACGAGTTATCTGGTCCTCAGTTTCATCCTCCAAAAAGGTCAGCACCTATCTCATAAGGTTGAGAGATTAAGGGAACAATGTATAAACAAAGCTTAGCCTAGTGCCTGGTACAAGGTTCACAATTAATGCCACAGCTGTTCCTATTTTGGGTCAAAGAGGGAGGTACCACGGGGTGGGTAGGCGTGACAAGGGCCCCCAGGGGATAGACACAGCAAAAGAGCTTCATCCACCCAGCACAAGGTAACAGGTGCCCAAGAAACATTAGTTGAGTTGGGAAGGGACAGGGCACCTGGGTGTTGGCATGGGTGAGGGCAGTAGTTCGGGGCAGCTCTGCCCAGGAGAGGGAGTCTTGCCCCAGGATGGGCCAAGCTCAGGGTCTGCCAAACCCTGGGTCCCCTGGAAAGTCTGCCAAGCGAGAACTGAAAATAAAGGCCAGCCCTACCCCAGCGGATCTTGACCCTGGTCAAGGAGGAGTCTACAGGCTTGGGAGGGGGAAATCCCCACCCCCCAATTCCTTCTTCCTCTGTCTCCTTCCCAAGCAGCCTCTCCCAGGCTTCAGGGCCCACTTCCTCCTGGTGACCTTCCAGGATGATGCCCTTTTTCAGTTGGACTCCTGAGGCTTCAAAAGATGACCCAATTTTCCAAACCTTAGATGGGGTCTCAGAGTCCGTGGTGCCCTTTTCTTGGTACGGACTGTAGGATGGGCTCTGAAGGGAAGGGATTGCTGGGACATTTTGCTAGTTTGTGGGACAAAGGGACAGGAGAGGTCTGGGTGGTGTAGATTGAATTTAAACCATCTGTACCTCTACTGGGCACTGACACCCACTCCACAGAGCAGGAAGCTCCTGGTTAAGTTTTGTTTGTCAGGAGGCAGCTAGCAAAGGCCAGGGGCCCTGCCTGGGTGATTCCCGCAGGCCCCCTGCAGCCGGCCCACCATCCGGCCTCTGCAAAGCCTGTTAATGATGATGGTGATGAAGGCTGTCAGAGCAGGGCTGGGCCCACAGGGATGGGAAAGGGGTTGCGTTCTCCCTGAAGGGACAGCCATGCACAAAACCATGGTGCACAGAGAGGTCCATCCCATGGGGGGAAGAAGACTTCCCCAGATACCCCCATCTGCCTTTTCCACCCCCAAACTGCATTAAGAACAAAATGTACAGAGAAAGAGAAACCTAATGTACAGATAGAAGGGTCTGCAGGGAGGGGCTCATGGGCTCGCTCAGAACAAGGCGGGGAGGGTAGGCCTGGGGTCTGTCTGCCAGGCCCGGCCCACCCCTGCAGGAGTGACCCCCCCACCCCCACCCCCCCAGGCCCTCGCGTTAGCGCCAAGGCCCACGCTCCCAGGCAGAGGCCCCAGCCCAGCCCCAGCGCCTGGGAAAGCCGCCTGTTTTGTTCCCATCTCCAACCCCCCTCCTCTCTCTCTTTCTCTCTCTCTCTCTCTTTCTCTCTCTCTCTTTTTTTTTTTTTTTTTTTTTTTTCATTCATTGCTGTTTGGTCCCTTTCGGAGCCGCAGAGACCTGGGTGGCAGGGCTGAGGCAAGGGGGTGGCACTCCAGGCCCTGACAGGTAGGGCCAGTCCCCCTTTTGGGCAGCCCCTTCCCCGCCCTCACCCCCCCCCAACACCCCCCGCCCCGAGTCCCCTCTCCCTGCCCCTGTCAGCCGCGCCAGACGCTCTCCGGCTTTGCAGCATTCAATAAAAATTCAGAAACATTTGGGCTGAAATCGCTGCTTTATCTGGAGGAGCCACAGCGCCGGGAGAGACCACTGCTGCGCGGGGGGAGCTCGGGGTCTCCGTCGCCCGGACGCGCGAGGTCTCCGCGCATCAGCGCCCGCGCCGCCCCCCGGGCGGCCCCGCGGACGCAGGGGGCTGGGGCTCGGTGGTCGCGCGCGGCCGGCTGGGGTCCCCGGCGCGCGCGGGGGGCGGCGGCCCGGCCGGGCTCCCCCCGCGCCCGCGGCTCAGGTGGGCCGTGCCCAGCGCTGGCGGAGCCCGGGTCCCCGTTCTGCCCGGGCTGGATGGCTCATTCTGCTGGCTGCGCGGTGGCGGCGGCTGTGTGTGCGCCGCGCCTCGCCGCTCCCCCCGGCCCCCCGAGCCCGGGGCGCGCGCTGCCGCCCGGGCCCCGCGGCGCCGCGGCCCGAGGCCCCGGGAAGCGCAGCCATGGCCCTGCGGAGGCTGGGGGCCGCGCTGCTGCTGCTGCCGCTGCTCGCCGCGGTGGAAGGTGAGCGGGCGGGCGGGCGGGCGATGGGGGCGGGGAGCGGCCGGGCACGGGCGGCCGCCGGCGCCCACCTCCGCCCCGCGGCCCGCAAAGTTTGCCCGGGGGCTCGCGCCGGGCGCAGGTGGCCGCGGGGAGGTGTGTCCGGCCGCGCCGGGAGGCGCGGGCCCCGCGGGCGCCCGGGGAGCGGCGGGCGCTGATTGACTGTGCCAGGAGGAGGCGAAGGGACCATCTTGCCGAGGCTTTGTAGCCAGCCCGGCGAGCGCCGCCCAGGGCCGGGGGGCTGCCCACGCGCGTTCGCCGCCCCCGGCCCGGGCACCCCCTTCGCGCGGGCCTGGCCTGGCTCGGCACGGGGTGGAGGGGCGCCGGCCCCGGGGCCCGGCGCGCAGTCGGGGCCGGAAAGTTTGGCAGGGAGCAGAGGGAGGGAGGCACCGCAGCTGGCCGGGGTGGGGGCCCGCGCGGTCTGCGCCCCCGGGATGCAGCCGGCGCCCCGAAGAGCGGAGGACTGGCAGAGTGGAAGTGAACGCGCCAGCCCCCCGCGCGGGTGCCTGCCCATCGCCCGCGGCGTACAATGGGGTCCCCTCCCCGGGAGGACTACGGGGAGGGGGGGATGGGTCCGTGGGCATCTCTCCGCTGCGCGGGGTCTCCGGGCACCCCTGGCGGCCACCGCCCCGCTGGCGGCAGAGCTCAGCGTGGCCGCTGGAGCCCCGGGAACTCTCCAGCTGCCGCCAGGGCCGGACCAGATGCTCTTGCCATGTGTTGGCCTTGGCCAGGGTCGCTGGTCCCTCTCCCCGCGGCTTTCGCGTGTTGGTACCACCCGACCCCCAAGGGCTCAGGGTGGCTGCCAGGTCCCCCGAGCCGGCTTGCTCTGCAGGGAAAGTTAGAGGGGTCTGGGTGTGTCCACCACAAATGGCCAAGCTTGTAGGGCAAGAAACGAACATGAATAATGGTTCTCATGTGTACTGCACTTTACAGTTTATGAAGTACTTCCCACTGCAGGCAGCTCTCTGTGGTTTACAACGTGCTGCACAGTTGACAAGGTACTTTGAGCTTTACAAAGTGCTTTCCCACCCACAATTTCGTTGGATTCCCCAAAATAAGTCTTCCACCGAAGCCAGGTGGGTATGATTCTTACTCCCTTTTAGTAGAAAGGGAGACCAAGGCTCAGAAAAGTCAGTGGCTCACTCATAGCCATTGGGCGATAAAAATAGAACCCAGGTCTGAGGTCTCCCGAGCCTGGGCTCTGTTCATACTGCTGGGTTTTCTTGCCCCTCAACAGGGTGACCCCTTCTAGGATTCTGCCACCATGGGCTGAGGAGTGAAGCGTATGTTTCCTCATCTCAGGCCACTTTGGGCTGGTGGGAAGCCCATTCTCAGGCAGCTCAAAAAAAACACACCAAAACAAAAACCTGATCAGACCGGGCATGGGGCTCTGCAAACCGTGTGACAGGGGACCCTGTGTTGTAACTTTAGTTCTTCTTTGAGTAAATGAGCGCTTTAGTGACCACAGTTTGGAGGGGTGTCCCTAGATGGCAGCCAGTTTCTTGAACGGAGGCAGCTGTCCTCCGGCTCCTGGAGGATTTGGCGGCTGCCTGTGGTTTCCCAGAGTGGGGCCGCTGGGGCAGCGAGGGTGCCACGGGGCCCTGGGTGTGGAGGGCAGCCCTGGGGCCTGGCTGCTGGCGGGAGCTCCCTGGAATATGGCTGAGGTACCACTTATTAACTATGGCTTTGGGGAAATGACTCATGTGTTGGCCCGCTATACATTGGGATGTTTACAGTATTATGGGGAGCTTGGCATAAATATTGCTATTTAGGTTGCAGTCAGCGGTGCTGGAGGGGAAGAAAATTGGCCCCTCTTCACGTTGGAAGAGGCCTGGGTGTGTTTTTAATTACCGTGGGGTAGATGGAAGGCCCACGTCTGTCCGGCCATGGCCCTGGCTGCGGATGGTTGGGATCGGGTGAGCTGTGGCCTGGTGGCAGTGTGAGCCCCAGACACTGGGCTGATCAGCTGCTGACATCACAGGAGGAGATGGCTGCTTGGGCTGCCACTTGGGGGCAGGGTGGGAGGAGGGCACCCCAAGCCTTGCTTCAGGCTCTTTCTTTGCCCCTCCCCCCAACACTAAGGCGTCTAGTCTGTTAGGGGTTAACGAGGAGTTGGCCAATGGACGGGGATACGGTATGAGGTGGAGGTCTAGGGCCCTTCTTCTAATTTACTATCAGATTTTGGGCCAGCTCCTTCCCTTATAGGGGCCTCAGTTTCCCTGGGTGTAAAATGGTCTGGGTGATCTCTTGGGATTCCATGACATGCACCCACTCACTTCGTGTCTCTGAGCCTCGGTTTCTCCATTGTTAGATGACGGTTACCATAGTGCCCATCCTCCCTGTCTCACAGGGGTGTTTGTGAGATTCAGACGACATAACCGATGAGAAAAGGCCATGTTGAAGTGTGTGTGGCCTTCGGGGGGTGGACCATGAGGATGGACAGTGCCACTTGTGGCACCTCCCAGAAGAGACGGGGTCCACCTGCGAGCAGCACAGTCTGCGGAGACAGGTCTGAAGCTTGGGGAGGTTGAGGGCTGCCTCTGCAGTTCCCGATCCCCTGAGCCACGTGGCTGGCATACCCTTCCCTCCCTTCTCCTCATACCCCGTAGTACCAAGGCTATCCCAAGCATTAAGATCCTGGGAAAGCCCTAGCCTTTGGAATGAGAGAGGGGAGGGAGAGGGTATGTGAATTGGGGCTGCGGGGTTCCTGGGTTAGTATGGTGAGCTGAATATCTCCCCCCTAAACCACGAGACACCCCTACCCCCCAAGAGGGAAACACAAGCCTGGAGCATCTGGAATGGGGGCTTAGAGAGGGATGGAAGTGCCCTGGGGGGACACATCCAACAAGAGAAGAGGCCAATGACAGACCAGCCACTAGATGGAATCCAAAGGTTGAAGTGGAGAGAAAATCGGTCTCTGTGCATTTGCTCATTTGATCTCCAAATATTTATGGAGCTTCCTCTTTGGCTGGAGTGGTGCTGGACCCTGGGGCCAGCAGGGAGAGGGGGACAAGCTGATACAGAAAACAGTTGGCACTATATAATGTGATAAGTGCGTCCCAGAGTGCTGCCAGGAGGAAGTTGTGTGCCACCTGGGGCAGCAGAGGCGGTTTAGGATGGAAGAGGGCTATTTTGTCTTTTACGGCTTTATTCTTTGCTTCATTTTCTCACTGCTTCCTTCTCCCTGCCATGAAGCTTTCACAGCCACCCATCACACTGAAGAACCGTGTTCTCAAAAGTTAAGGAGGTTGCCTTCGGGACTGTAGAGGATGAGGAGAGTTTTACCTGGAAAGAGAAGCAGCCTGTGTAAGGGACGTGGATGCATGATGACTGGGAACTTGCTTGGGTGCACCTGAGGGGGATGGGTGTTGAGGGCAGCCGTGGGAGACCAGGCTGAAAATGGAGGGCAGAGCAAATCCTGAAAGGCTGGGATGGAAGGCTGAGGAATTTGAACTTGATGCTGAGGGCAGTGGGGAGCCATTGAACGTTCTTGAGCCATTGAGGGACCTGGCTAGATTTGTCTTTTGGAAAAATCACTGACTTCCAGGGTGTGGACTGTTCCGATGAGCCAAACCTGGTCCCACACAGTTAAAAGGCCAGCTTATCTGTTCCCTACTAGACTGTGAGCTCCCTGAGGGAGCTCACCTGGCTTATTTTTATGTCCACAGCTGTGGTAAAAAGAGCTCGATTCAAATGCCACTTCCCCAGAGGCCTTCCCTGATTACCTCATCTAAAACAGGCTTAGTTCAGCCACTTTTTAACCCACCTTCTTTGTTTTGCTTCATAACACCCATGGCCACCCGAAAAAGTATCAGAGCTTTGTTAGTTTCCTTGTGTGTGTCCACCATTCCTGCTAGACTGGTGAGGGTTTTATCAGCCGCGTTTGCTACAGCGTCCCCAGCGCCTGGAACTGTGCCCAGCCCCATGGGTCCCCAGTCACTGAATGACACGGTCAGCTACGGAACATTGAATGAATATGTGTTGAGTGAACGTATGAACGAATCTATCACATTGTGTTATGTGATAAATATCAGGAGAATGATACAGAGGTGAAGGAGTGTGTCCGCCTGGCCAGGGAGATGAAGGAAGTCTTCCTGGAGGGAGAAGCAGACGGGCTGGCTTGAACAGGGACACAGGATGCAGTTCAGCCAGAGCTGAGGATTCAAATGGGTGGAGCTATGTTCTAGACACGAGCCTGCCCTCCCCCAACCCCCCCAATACACTTCTTGTCTCTCCCACCCCCATCCCAGCTCTCTACTGGGTCCACCTCTTGAGCATTACCTATCTAAGACCCGGCGACCTTCAGTGGGATTAATTTGGAATTGGTTTTCCTTTTATGCTTGTTTCTTCTGCTTTTCATTTCTAAAGGAGGCTGCTTTCATGTATCCGTCTTAGCCAGGAAATCTGGGCTTAGATTTAAAGCCCAAATGCGGTAGAATTCAGAAGCAAGTTGACTTATTCATTCATTCCCCCATCCATCCGCGGGCACCTATTCCATGTCAGGGGCTGGGCAGGGAGAAGGGATTCTAGCTCTGGGGGGAACAGGGCCAGCCAACTAATAGATAGTGTGGGGTAGAGAAGAAACGCAACGTTTGAGGGCAGTCAGACCTGGGTTTAAATCCCAGCATGCTGTGTGCCCTGAGCAAAGAACTCAGATTCCCTGGACTTTTGTTTCCCCAGGGGTTTCTGTGGATACCCACATAAAGTGCCAGGCACTCAAGCACATGGCCATGAACATGAGATGTTCTTCTTGGCCCTTTGACTTCCCCTCCCTTAGAGCACCCGTGGGCGTAGTCAGTGATGGCTGTGTCCTAATTTGGCCCCCTTTTTGGCATTTGGATTGTCCAGGCAACAAGTCAACCCTCAGTGTCTCTCTCAACCCATCACTCAGGCTCCCAAAGTCCCCCAGTCTTGGGATGGCAACCACACAAATGTGGGTGGGCCCAGAGCTCCATCGCTGCCTCCCCCTCCAGGGCCTTGTTGTGGACAAATACTTGGGTTCTTATACCAAGGGAGCGCTCAACATGGGTCCAGAGGCCTCCTTAGGTCTGGGAATCTGTGATCACCCTGAAATTGTAATTGAACACTGGATGTTAATGCAGATTTTCCTAGGAAGAGGGGCCTTAGTTTCAGAAGCTTCTCAGTAATGGTGAAAACACCAGCCTACACCTGGGCACACAGTGGGGGGCTGGCTACC
Organism: Neofelis nebulosa; assembly: GCF_028018385.1. NCBI lineage: Eukaryota > Metazoa > Chordata > Mammalia > Carnivora > Felidae > Neofelis > Neofelis nebulosa. The sequence continues at coordinate 205,600,991 of NC_080783.1, read as the reverse complement.
CCTAACTCTGGAGTTCCAGATTCGCTCCCACCCCCGGCCAGCCCTTCTGCCCTGCTGTGGCCCCAGTGCCTCCCAGGGGTTGTCCTTCCTGAGGCTTTTGCACCCCCACCCCAACCCCTTCATCAAGGTTTTGCATCAGCCTCAGAGCAGGGGTGTGGTGAGGTTCTCTGGGCAGCTGTGCTGGGCAACTCGGCCACCCAGGGCTCACCTATGGGCTCAGGCCACTGGTCAGACCCCTTCACACAGAGAGACCCCTGCAGAAAGGTGTGGATGGAGCTGGCTTGATAGGAGGCCTGGACTGGGCAAGGCAGGGGAGCCCTTGCTCCCTCCCTGGGTGGAGGGGTGAGATCAGGACATCCTGGCTGAGGTGGGCCTGGCCTGCTTGCCTGACTTAGCTGGGGAGTCAATAGATCAGGAACAAGGCCAGGGAATCTGTACCTTCAGTATACTTCCATTGGGCAGGCAGATTTGTCCCCCAGAGGCCTAAGATAAAACACAGGACTCCTGGGACAGAGGAAGAGAAACCTCAGCGGTAAACTGGAAAAGACTGAAATGAAGTGAAATCAATCAGAGTTAGCGCCACCTGCCCGGGCCGCCTGCCTGCTGGTGAACAGAGAGCCTGTGCTGGGGGAGGGCAGGGAAGAATGTTTGCACAGCTCCCAGGGGTGGAGCGGGCCGTTGTGCCACAGCACCTGGAAGCTTCCTGATTGGGATCAGCTCAGTCTGATAAGGCTGCTTGAAAGCCCTTTAGGGCCTCTTAAGGCAGCTGCCTCCTGGAGGGTGGGAGAAGAGACACCTGTCTCTTTGGCGCCCCTGTGTCACCTGGGGAGCTTGCCCAGGCCACCTTAGTCTGGGCCATGCTAGGTGAGCTTCCTGGAACCATCTGTCGCCTTGCTCCAGCCCCCTGGGGGTGCGGGTGTCCTCAGGGAGGAGACCTTCCCTGCTCCGTGGCCTTGAACAAGTGATGTGTAGAGCCTTAACTCCCCTATCTGTGACTGGAGATGTAAATGCATCTGCTTGTCAAAAGCTCCTGGCAAGGATTAAATGAGATGCTATATACAGTGACCAGCAGTGCAACCTGACCCGTGGCCGGACTGATACTCATGAGTTGTCATTACTATGGAATGTCAGTACCTTTGCTCCCCACCAGAGCACTTCCCACAGTCCTCTAGCTTAGCCCTGACCCCTTTTTCTCTTGCTCTATAAACAGCATAGCCTGGGGACTACAAGAAGGCCTTCTGGAGTCAGACTGTCCTTTACTGTGTGTCCTCTGGCTGATTACTTAACCTGTCATCTCTAAAATGGGGATAACAGCAGTTTCCAGCTCTTGAGATGGTTGTGAGGAATGGATGTGTTGATCCCTAAAAAGATAAAGCCGAGTCCATGCCTCAAGTGTGATGGTCATTCAGTAAATATGAGCTGGTTGGTATTACTCGAGACCAGCCAGAAACTGGATTCAGAGTAGGGGAATGTGGGTGCTGTTTTACTGGGGGGACTCTGTCTCTGGCTTTCCCTCATGCCTCTTCACTCAACTTTGAGGGAGACCAAAGACACAGAGTTAAGTTCCGAGCCTTATAGGGCAAGGGTCTGACTCTTCCTGGATAGTTGCGAGGCCCCTCCAGCCTCTCTGTCTGGGACCCATCCAGGTTTTCCTCAAAGGCCCCATCCCTGGCCCAGTTCTGCCTCCCTAATCTTAGGAAGGGGGTAAGATCTTCTACAGCTATGCTTTCCTTCTTGGCACCAACTTCCATACCGTGTTAATGACATCAGCCATCAATTCTTGTGCCAGACACTCGATTAAGGGCATCGAGTATGTCACATCTGATACACTTGCCCCAAGAGCCCCACCAGGTGGTTTTATTATTATGCCCATTTTACAGATGAGAAAACCGAAGCTCAGAGTTTTGGCCCAAGGACACAAAGCGAGGCAGTGGGAGTCCAGGATTCAAACCCAGGTCTGGGTGACTCCAAAGCTCTTGGCTCTGCACTGCCACTCAAGCCGCTTCTGGAATGTACCTCCCGGCTCAGAGGAAGGGCTTGGCTCTGGCGAGGGTCTCCAGGGCAGCCGTCCAGCCTCTGACTCCATCAACATCCTGAGATAATGCAAGCGGGAGGGTTCTGGAACTCACAAACCTGCCATAAAAATGCAATCTCTGTCATAATGGCCAGAATAATGTTGTTCTAACTTAGACAAATCGGGTGTTAACTCGTTACATTGTGAGGGGCGCCTCCACAGAGAACTGAGGCTATGGAACAGCAACAGGGCCATTTGTAGCTCGTACTTCCAAATCCATTTGTTCATCGGGTTTTCATAGCAACCCAGTAAGTGGGCAGGAGCCATGGGGCCCATTGTAGAGATGAGGAAACTGAGGCCTGAGGGGATAACGCTACTTGCCCAAGGTCAGCGGCCAGACCAAGCCTGAAGCCCAAGGCCAGTCTCAATGGCCCAGAGATCGTCCATCCAACTTGAATTCCTGGCCAACATTTAGAAATCAAGAGATTTTAGAGAGAAATCCTCTTTCTGGCTTCTGTGAAAAGTCAGACAATCTGGCTTCGCTGGGCCCACGTCCCACGGGGCCACAGTTGGCTGGAGCCGAATCGTGGCTGCCTCTTCAGACAACATGTGAGTGCTAGGGGTAACTTGCTACCAACTTGCATCACACATTTGTGTGACTCTTCTTACCCTTGTGGGTGCGAGTTTTCCTGCCAGATCTGCGCCCCTCTTTCTGTGTGATCTGGAGTAAATTCCTTCTTCTCTCTGGGCCTCAGCTGCCTCTTCCATAAAGCGAGGGGGTGGGACTCGGTGGTTTTGGGGGCCCTTCCAGCTCCAGGATTCAATGTCCAGTGCCAGGCTCCAGGCAATGGAGGGGAGACCTATAAAAAGTAACAGGGCTTTGCTCCTGGAAAGTGTATCAGTTATCTTTTGCTGCATAACAAGTCACCCCAAAGCTTACTGACTGGCTTGAAACAGAGATCTGTTCTTTCTCCTGATTCAGTGGATTGGCTGGGTTCCGCTGGGCGTTCATTGGTGTCAGCTGGGATCACTCACAAGCCCACACTCAGCTGGGTTGTGGGGGAAGGCCCATCCTGGCTTCACATGCCCTCTCTGAGGCCCTGGCAGGGATGGCAGGGGCTGGCCCCATTCCTCAAGATCTCTCACCGTTAGTAGTCCAGACTGGCTTGCTTTCCTTGGTGGCTGGCTTCCAAGATGGAGAAGCAGAAACTTCCCGGTCTTCTAAAGACCCGGGCTCTAACATCACGAAACATCACCCTTGCTGCCGAAAAAGTCACAAAGCATCTTGGATTCATCCCAGGCTTCCTCATCAGGTTCAGTGTACAGGAAAAGACACTGGACTTGATTTTCTGCTCAATTGTTAAAGGAAAGCCCCACTCCTTCCCTCCTCCCCACCCGCTCCCTCCCTTCTTCCCTTACTCCTTCCTTTTAGCTCTATGTCCAATGTGGGGCTTAAACTCACCGCTCTGAGATCAACAGTCACATGCTATACTGACTGAGCCAGCTGGGCACCCCCAGGAAAGCCCCATTTCTTGGCCAAGGTTTGACACATAAAATTTGAGTCTGTGCTACTCGTAGTGTTCAACACGTCTTTGGAGTCGATGCTCAGAGCTCGGTGTCCCCCGCCCACCTATTCACCGCGGCACACGTCTCCATGCGCCCTCAGCCAACCTGTGGTCCAGACTTAGGTTCAGACCCCCCTCAATGGGAGGAGCGGCTTTGTGTTTAGCAATGGAAGGCATTGTTGGTGGCCATATTTGGAGACGATCTGCCACAGGGAGTTTATAGTCTGGTGCAGGGGTGCGGGTAACAGGAAGCCAGAAACCTTGTTCCCCCCCTCCACCCCAGCACCGCCTCCCTGCATTGGCTTCCAGTGTTACCTGTCTCCCCTGAGACGGCATAGGACTCTCCGCTTCACCTTATCCCATGCCCAGCACAAAGCTCATGATAGGCACGAAATAGATATTTATGCAGTCAATTACAAAGAATTGAAAACAGCAGCCGGAAATCACAGATCTTCAAGATCTGGCGTGAGGCTAGAGGCCAGAGAAGGAGGCCCTGGTCTGGTGGGACCGAATTTGGAGAATGGGGCCAAGGTGCCCCTGTGGCCCAGGGCAGGACACATCACCCCTTGAGGCCTCAGTTTCCTCATCAATACATTGAGGATCGTGATTTCACCCACCTCAGATGGCCATCACAAGAAGCTACTGTGTTCTCCATTCAATTGCCAAAGAACCCATAACGGTGTGACTGTGGTTTGTCGCTCCCACCTTGGCCGGGGGCCACCATAGGAGTAGGGAAGCATTGGAGGAAACTACAAAGTCCAGGGACATTGGCCTGTTGCTAGCAAATCTAAGTTAGGACTGCAGGTTGGCTCAGAGCACTTGGAGATACGTGCCGGGATGAAGTGGGTGGGTGGGGGACACTGAGCTCTGAGCATCCCCTCCAAAGACCTGCTGAACACAATGAGCAACACAGAATCCAGATTTTATGTGTTAAAGCATTGAGCAGGAAATGGGGCTTCCCTCGGGCACCAGGGTGGCTCAGTCGGTTACCCATCCAGCCCTTGATTTCGGCTCAGGTCCTGATCTCATAAGGTTTGTGGGATGGAGCCCCGTATAGGGCTCTGCACGGAGTGTGGAGCCTGCTTGGGATTCTCTCTCTCCCTCGCTCTCTGCCCCTCCCCCACTCACAGGCTCTTGCGTGCTCCCTCCCTCTCTCTCTCTCTCTCTCTCTCTCTCTCTCTCTCTCAAAATAAATAAACTTAAAAAGAAAAGGAAAGAAATGGGGCTTCTCTTTGCTGACTGAACAGAGAATCAAGCCCAACATAATACAGATAATAAATTCTAGGAGTAGCGGCCAGAGGACCCCAGACTCACAAGCTGGCCCTGGTTGTGAATGAGTGAGGTGAGCTGGGTGTTAGACGGTAATACCCCAGAGACAGCACACGACCTCTCGAAAGAAGGCAGGTGCTACCCACTCCTGACCGTGTTGCCGTGCCAGAATCGGGGTTCAGTTTTGCCAGATCTTCTGATTTTCAAAGTTTTGATGTTTATGGAAAAATGAGTTTCTTACACGTTTGCTCAGTTTATCCTAAAATAATAGTCCTGGCCAAAGCAAACCACGTTTGCTGGCTGGGTCTGGTTCACTGGTGGGCAGCTTACAAGCTCTAGGTTAGGTGTGTTGGGGAGAGTGAAATAGCAAGGGCATTGTTATCTCCATTCTGTAGATGAGAAACTGGGTTTCTAAGAGCCGAAGTGACTTACCCAAGGTCACACAGCTGGTAGGTAGTGAGGTTGTTAGAAATGCCTCTTAACCTTGAATTGGGGGCATTTCTTTTCCTGTAACTCCCTCCACAGTCCCTGTTTCCTGCCTTCCAGAATAATGCAGAAGCATAAGCTCCTTCTTGCAGGTGTCTGCCATGTTCGAAGGCAGAGGGCATGTCTTCCACCGGGCTTCTTCTTTGGGGCAGAGATGCTGAACTGAAAGTACATGGTCTTACAATAGAACCATGCCACGGTGGACCTTTGGCTCTGACTCACGGCATCACCATGGCTCTTTTAACTTACCTCTTTGAGCCTCTGTTTCTTCCTCTGTGAAACGGGGGTAGGACAGTCTTCTAGGAAGAAAGTTCTTAGAGGATTCTTAAGGAAGAGCCAGGAAAGAAGCGACAAGGCAAGCTTCCCAGGCAATGGGACGGCATCTGCAAAGGTCCGGGTGGGAGGCCTCTGAGTGTGTGATGCTCCAGGGAGCTGGAGGGAGTCCCGTGTGGCTGAGAGCAGGGCATGCCAAGCACCGGGGCGGGGTGCAAGCTGCCTGGCCGCAGCAGGGAGAGAGCGTGGGGTCAGCATTCCCATTATGGCGACGACATATGTCCACAGCACCAACTTGTCACTTGGCCTGAGTCCATGGGAAGCCGGAAGGACAAAAAGCATCTGAAACGTGTAAGTGGGGAGAAAGCGGCTTAGCGCACAGTGGGATGCGTCCCGCTTGAATGGGGCTTCTCCGCCTCTCACGGGGAGGCAGAGCCTGGGAACAGCCTCGGCCAGAGCCCGCAGGGCCTTTCTGGAACCCACGAAAGACCGTGGCCCAGGGAGTCTGTTTGAGTCAGGGCCCCGGCCGGTACGTCCTCTTGCCTGCCCCATCAGTGTCAGCTGTCATTCCCCACGGCCTCAGATGGCAGCTCCTGTGGCTCTCGGGAGGACAGCCGAAAGGGCTCCTGAGCTGCCAAGGAGGCCCTGACGCTGGGTGTCCCCGAGCTGGCCCGGAAGCCCAGCCGTGCCAGCAAAGCTTGGGACTCCCTTCTGGAGCTGAAAGGGTTCTGATGTCCCCTTGGCCTGGGTCCAGGGATGTGGAAGAAGCAGGAGACGCAGGGGGAAGATCCCAGACTTGGGAGATAGGCAGACTGCTCAAATCCCGGCTTCTCCACTTGCCAGCTGTGACACCTTGGGTGAGTCACTTCATCGTCCTCAGCCTTGGTTCCTCATCTGTACAATGAGGGTGATAGCACCTACCCTGTGGTGCCATTTGGGGAATTAAAAGAGATAATGTATGGGGGCGCCTGGGTGGCTCAGTCGGTTAAGCGGCCGACTTCGGCTCAGGTCATGATCTCGCGGTTCGTGAGTTCGAGCCCCGCGTCAGGCTCTGGGCTGATGGCTTGGAGCCTGGAGCCTGTTTCAGATTCTGTGTCTCCCTCTCTCTGACCCTCCCCCGTTCATGCTCTGTCTCTGTCTCAAAAATAAATAAACGTTAAAAAAAAAAAAATTAAAAAAAAAAAGAGAGATAACGTATGAAAAGTAGGTGTTTACCGAACCTTTCCTAGCTTCAGTTTCTCAGCTGTTCCATGAGGATAGTAATAATAATGAAATCAGCAGCTAACATTTATGGAGGGTTTGCTAGAGACCAGGCACTGTGTTTAGGTGTTATTATTACCTGTATCCTACAGATGAAAAAAATCAAGGCTTGGAGACATTAAATAATTTGCCTACAGCCATTCGGTCGGTAATGGAGCTAGAATCCAAAGTCAGGGAGCCTGACTTCAAGACAGATCAACAAAGAGCTGATTTCTTTTCTTGTTCCCTTTAATATTTCAAACATACAGGGAAGCTGACGGTACACCTGTGTGTCCTCCACCTAGATTCAACAGTTGTGAACATTTTTGCCACATCTGCATCTCCTTTTGCACGGGTACGTGTACACATGTATGGGCGTCTGACCATACGTTATAGACGTGGACAAAGACCTAGTGTTTACTGAGAATTGATCCGGTGATGTCTGAAGCCCACACTGTTAACCATTCTTTTAGATCACATGTTGCACATCGGCAGCAATTGGGAAGCGTACTTCCCCCTGGGTTGCCTCATTCAGTCCTAGTCTTCCCGGGCCTAGGAGGGAGCTACCAGGGCCTTTATCATTTTCAGAACGGAAAGAAAGACTCAGAGGTTAAGTAACTTGCAACCAAATATGGGGTTGGGATTTATACCTATGTCTGCTTGATAGCAAAGCCTGTCCCACAAAACTTTGGGGGGCCCGCTTTTCTCCCTTCCAGATGTACCCCTCTTATAACCACCAGAACACAACCCAGGTTAGCAGATGGCAGCTTGGCTCCCCGCAGGGGGATGTGGTCCTTTCTTTACAGAAACCAAGGGGAAATTATAGAGTCCAGCGGGCTTGGAAAAACTGGGGACTGGTGCATAGTCCACAGTTAACCAGGTGGTTATGAGGTCTCAGGCCTTTGGACTTCTAGAATCCACCATGCTATTTCATGTTTCCCCCTTGCCTGGGCACCCCCATTACTTCTCTCTGGCTAATTTCTGCTGCTTATGAAGACCAAACGTGAGCATTTCCTCTTGTTTGAAGCTTGCCCTGACCTGTCTCTCTGGTCCCTCCTGCTTCTGTGGACAGTCTTGAGCCATCTATCCTTGGTGGCCTCTGTGTTCTTGATGGCACCTTTTCTTAAAAAACATTTTTTTAATGTTTATTTATTTGTGAGAGAGAGAACTCACGAACTGTGGGATCATGACCTGAGCCAAAATTGGATGCCCAACTGACTAAGCCACTCAGGCGCCCTGGTGGTAACTTGAACATATTACCTATTTTATAATGCATACATTAGACCATACTGTGTACTATGATATAGTACTGTGTCCTATATCAACATGTCTGGCTTCCCCCCCGACCATACTGGGAGGTCCTCAACCATACTGGTTGAATAGTGTACAGCTGGATAAGTGGAGACCAGCTGAACATTTGGAGTAGTGCTTGAGTGATTGACAGTTGGATGGGTGAGTGTCTGGATAGATAAAGGATAAATGAATGGACAGTTGCATGGATTGGATGGTTGGATGAATAATGGGCAATTTGAAGGTTGGTTGGATGATTCGATGGATGGATGGATGGATGGATGGATGGATGGATGGATGGTGGACAAGATGGTTTCATGAAGACCGGGTGGTTGGATGGCTGGGTGGCTGGACAGCTGAATGGCTGGCTGGATAACGGTAGGATAGTTCCATGTTTTAAATAGTTGGGTGAATAAATAAATGGATGGAGGAATGAACAAGCACCAAAAGCAGAGTTCAGTTCTCCACCTCTCTAGATGCCCTTTGGTATCTGGACTGCGATATTTCCTTATTCTCTAGTTTCTGGCCCTGGAAAGAGCTGGCCAACAGCAGAAATCTCCAGGTTTGAGGAAACCTTCTGAGCCATTGACTGTGGATTTGCCAAACTTTCTGCATGGAGGAGTTCTGGAGAAGTTGGCCCCCACACTGAATTTCTGTAAAGTAAATCCTATTTTCCCATTGACTTGGCTCATACTTTTGGAGATATGTTCCTGCTGTCAGGGGCTGGTACTCTCGGAGGCTGGTGACAGGTGGAGGAAGAGCTGGAACTCCCCTGGGCATCAACTGCCCTGAGCTTCCACTCACTCAACCTTGAGAGCACAACTGATACTGGCCAGGGGCACAGGAGCTTGGAGCCAGGGGGAACAGATTTGGCATCTGGTCCCAGAAGCCTCATCTGCCAGTGGGATGCTAAGCTGCTAGGCTTCTGGGATGGCACGCTCAGTCTCCTCCAGACTTATCTGTTTCTGTTCATCTGTCCATACAAACTTCCTTCTTTTCCATATTCCACCTTCCTTCTATCCATCCATGCATCCATCCATCCATACCTCCATCCATCCATCCATCCATCCATCCATCCATCCATCCATCCATCATCTATCCATTTAACAGTCGTTTATGAAAGCCTATGGAATGCTAAAGGACACAGAAAGGAATCAAACAGAAATGACACGGTGATGTCAATGAGTTATATCCCAGTAGAAGGTTAGGACAGCTCTCCTCCCTCTTCTTCCTTTTCTATCTCTTCTCTCTCTTCCCTTTCTTGTTCTCTTTCTTCTCTTCCTTCAACAGCATCATCATAGCAGACTCTCCCTACTGGGTCCCTATTACATGCTGGGCACCATACTGGCTGCTTTTCGGATGTGTTCTCACTGAATCCCCTCAACAACTGTGCATAATAGTGACTAACATTTGCTTTGCAGATGAAAAAGCAGGTTCAGAGATGATGGAATGTATTGAGCGCTAAGGGGAACTGTCTTCTAGCCTGGGCTGTTGGAGAAGGGGTATTTGGCTACATAGGATTTTTGACACACAAGGAATGGAATGAAGGGCATTCTTAGCAGAGGGCACAGCCTGAGCACAGCCCTAGAGGCTGGAAAAGCACAGGTGTGCAGAAGCCACAGTGAACATAAGTGTGTGAGAGAAATGGGAGGCGAGGCTGGTGGAAGAAGTCTATACCAGGGAAGAGAGGCCTCGAGTGACAAGCTAGGGCATTTGGACTCGGTGCTGGAGGCAGTAGGCAGCCACTGAAAGAAAGCAAAGGCAGGGAAAGGTTCAGGAAGATGGCTGTGGAGGCTGGCACCAGGGGAAGGATCCAGAGCAAAGAGAGGCAGGCTCAAGGCTGAAAGGGGCCGTGTAGGTCTGCCCTCAAATAAGCCAGACCCTGGGTGCGGGGCAATCCCGTGCAGCCAGTTACTCTGGCTGTGGGAGGGCCCAGAATGTACTGGGAAGGTGGGCCAGAATGGTGGGGACCCTGAAAGAGTGAGCATGTCAGAGGAGGGCAGCTACCTGGCCCCTTCTTCCTCAACCGGAGCCCTCCGGCTCCCAGAGTGCTCTTTGGGGTCCTGTCCTTCCCCTGCGCACCGCCCCCCCCCCCTCACTTCACCCCTCCATGCCAGGGAAGGGTTGTGGGCATGCTGCTGGGGCTCAGCCCTTCCATAGAGCCCAGGCAACCCAAGCAGCACACTGGGAACCATCCAGCATTCAAAATACTACAGCTGGGAAACTTAGGCCCAGAAAGAGACAGCACCTGCCTGAGGTCACAGAAAGTCAGCTGCAGGCCTAGAACTTGGGGCTAGATCCGTAGCCCTAAAATTCTTCATGAGGGAGATTAAGACCTTTAAAGTCATTAAGACCTTTCCTAGCCATAGAGACTTGGATAAATTACTTAATATCTGCCTCTAACCATTTTGAAAATGAGGTAGAACAAAAGTAAATAGTGGAGATTTCAAAAATGACTTAACCGTTCTGACCTTCAGTTTACCCTGCTGTAAAATGGGAATAATAACAACAACAAAAACAAAGCATCGGTTGGTCATTTTTCTCCCTGTAAGAGTGTAAGCTTCACAAAGGCAAGGATTGTTGTCTCTTATTTACGAGTGTCCAGCATGGTGCCTGGGACATAGCGTCAGTCATCAGCAAATGAATGAATGAATGAGAAATAGCCATCATTTATGGACTCCTTGCAGTGTGCCAGACCCTGCACAAAGCCTTTTATGTGCAGATTCCTGCTTAATCTCAGAACAACCCCACTGAGTGGGTATGATTATCTCCACTTTACAGGTGAGGAAACTGAGGCTCTGAGAGGTCGTGTATGACTTGCCCGTGGTCACAGGTCTCCCGAGCGATATTGCTGGGATTGAAACCCTGCTCTGTGTGACCCTACGCCATGGTGTTACTGGACCTCTTTCAGGGCCTGGCACAAAGCAGAGCTGGATGAATGGTGTCCCTTGCTCTCTTCTTTCTCATTACCCTTCCCTGGACCTCAGTTGTCCTATGTGGAAAGCTTCGGGGCTGCACCCTGGCCCTCTCAGTGTCCTTCCACGGGGACCTCTCACACTAAGGAGGACCTTCCCCTTCCATCCACCATCCCAGCTGACACCTCTCTGGCCAGTTGTCCTGCTGGTCGTGACCAACTCCCAATCCAAAGAGGAAAGGCCTCTGGAGGTTGTTCAACACTCACTTCCCCTCCTGGGATGCTAGCACCTCTGCTGGCTTCCTGAGGGGCCCCAGTTGGCCTCTAGACGGATCCACCTGGATGGCAGCACCCGGTGGCCTTCGGGAGGGGCGTTTTCTCCCTGATGGCGTCCGTCCCAAGGTGCGAGGCTTCAGCTGCACGCGGCGGCCGAGCTGCTGCTCTGTCTGGAGCACTGCTCAGAGAAACAAACACAGCTGTGTTTATTCCAGAAATTACACATCCTGATAATCTGCTCACTCGGGGTAATGCCTCCCAGTTAGGATCACAGGGGGAGCCGCGCCGAGTTTCCTGAGTTTCTGGGCGGATTTTAATTCTCTGTAACAACTGTTCTGTTGGGCAGACCTTGGCCAGCGAGTAGACCTCGGGCAGGAGACACCTAGATACCTTTGGAAGGCTCAGTCCTGAGGGTGCTGGGAATTCTCACCTTTGCCTGAGATGCTGGGAGGAGAGGATATTTTGCCTGGAAGTTTCCAAATTGGGGGACCTGAGTCTGACACCCCCCCCCCCCCCCGCCCCCAACCCTGGCCACACTGGGACACAGACACAGAAACATATGGACCTATGTTAGGAGAATATCACCTGGAATTGGATTTTGAATCCCAGAATGTTTCTCTAAAACATTCCTGTGACTTCCTATTTCTTTTAGGATAAAGACCCACCATTGTCAGGGTCCAGAGGCCCTGCTTGGTCTGGTTGCTGCCCGTTCCCTGTCTTGTCTCTGTCACCCACTCATCTAGGAGTTCCAGCCACTCTGGCTTTTTGATTCCTTAGATTCCCTTCCAGCATTTCCTTTGCAGTGACTGGTCCCTTTGTATGGAATGCTGTTCCCTTCACTAATCACCTGGATAATTCTCACCCATCCTCCACTTTTCCAGGGAAGTTTCCCTGAGTTCCCTGATAGCTCCACAGGTTGATGTTTCATAGTGTTTGTCAAAGTCATTATTTTCAAATAATTAGTGTGTTTCTGTGCTCATCTGCCTCTCCCACCGGACTGTAAATTCCATAAGAGAGGGGCCATTATTGAATTGCTTTATCACTAGAGTCCCCAGGCCTAACATAGTGCCTGGCCCATAGTAGGTGCTCAGTAAATATGCACTGATTGGAAGAATGAACGAATGAATGAACAAACGGTTCTTGGGTTAAACGAAAGGAGGATGTGCTTCTGTTTGTTCTTTTGGGTGACAGTTGGCAAAGTGCTGTGACATCCGTCATCTCTTTAATTGAACAGACTGGTATTGAAGTCTGCAGGGGCTTGGCACAGGGCCAGGCCCCAGGGTGGGGGTGGGGGACCCAGAGTAAATCAGGCATCATGGGCCTTGTCTTCAGGAGCTCACACACTGGATGTGCACAGCCCCCTGGGAGGAAGAGCCCACTGGGATTGTTCTAGATGGATGGAGGAGGCTTCGGATACTCAGAGAAGGGAAGAAACTTGGTGGGGCCGTACAGTGGGTAAATGGGGACAGATGCACATTCAGATATAGTGGATATCAAGCCTGCTGACCCTTCCCTTGCTTCTCTCTGGCACGCGGATGGGTGTGGCCAATAGGTCCCTGGCCTCTGAGGGTCTGCAGCCTGGTGTCTTGACATCCAAGCCTCTTACCCGTGCCTGTAGGCAGTATGGACTGTCCTGCTGATGGGTGGTAAGGATGCTGAGAAGAAAATTAGAGCAGAGCAGAGGTCTTTCAGAGGAGGCGATGTTTGAGCAGAGGCCTGAATGAAGCAAGGGATGGAGCTCTGTGGAGACCTAGAGGAGGGTGTTCCAGGCAACGGGAGAGTTAGTGCAAAGGCCCTGAGGCAGGAACATGTGAAGAGGCTAGTGCACTGGAGCAGGAAGGATGGGGGAGGGGCGGGGGAGGAGAGTAGGAGGAGATGACATCAGAAGGGACAGGGGCCACTGTCAGGTGGCGGGGTGGGGACTTGTCGATAGACCGCCCTGGTTTTGCTCCCTGAGCTGCTTCATTCAATTTGGGGTAAGGGAGGGGAAGAGAGGAAGCACAGTACGTTTCTTCTCTTCTCGCCCTGACCCTTTACCCCTCCCCCTGCCCCAGGAGGCTCTATTGGCATTTGTGATGCAAAAGTATCTGTCTTCTTGTTTGTAACACAAATTAATAATTTATTGACAACTCGATCCCCTGGCAGCTGCACTGGCGACTCCAGCACGTGCTGGGCTGTTGTGGGGACTGGAAGGCAGGGGACAGGCCTGGCATGGGTGCCGGCCCAGCCTTGATCAGGACCCACAGGGCGACTGCCCGGTGCCTTTCCCTCTTTGGACCGTGGCTTATCTATCTAGGATGAGAGGATGTGACTTGGTACCTTCTGCCCTGGCCAGCATGACCGTGTGGCCCGCATCCTGGGACCGAGGCCCATTAAGCACCTGCCATGTGCTGAGATCCTTGGAGCAGTACATAGAGGACTAAGCCTTGTGGCCCGCACCGCACCCCCCCCCCCCCACCGCCCCGCCCAGCCCAGGGAGGTCAGTCTCAGCGAGAAGACCCGAGTTAAACAATAGACCTAGGTCCTAGATGGTTAAAGAAAGCCAGGCTGTGTGCTGCAGTGGAGGGCAGCTGACTGGGGGGCTCCCAGCTCTTATTAGATGTGACCCAGGACAAGTTGCTTTGCCTCTCAGAACCCCACTTTCCTTGCCTGACGAAGGGGGATAATGAGAGTCTACACATACCTTATTCAGTTGTGACACATAGTAAGTGCTCAATAAATGATCATCGTCACTGCGTAGAGGGCAGGACACAGAAGCCAGAGGATGCCTCTGTCCAGGCTGTGCCCGGTCCCAGTCCACATCCAAGGAGATTTTGCCTGATCCTCGGGCCCCGCCACAGTCTCAGGGTTTGCCCCTGGGTCTCAGACCTTGCAGAGCCCAGCAGCAGTGGCCCGGGAGCCAGCGCCATCTAGAGGAAAGGGCTCCATTTCAGGGCCTGAGAGACATTCGCCAGCTGTGTAACCCCAGGCTGGGGACAGAGCCTCTCTGAGCTCCAGGGGTGATGAGTGTCCCCATCTGTGCGGTGGGGATAATAAAAAGAGCTGCCTCCCAGAGTTGCTGTGGGGATGAAATTTGGAAAGGGCTCAGAGGGTGGGGCTCAGTGCATTCTGGCTCCCTTCTGCCCAGATGTGTGGGCCAGTTGCCTCCCAGGAGTGGGAGCTGAGGGCTGCGGGGCCCTGGGAAAGGTGAGGGGGGCACGGGGAAGGTGGTGGGCAGATGCCTGGAGATGAGAGGCAGGAGGACTTGGGGAGGGCTCGGGGGCAGCCAGAGGGCGGATCTAACAGTTCTCTTTAATTTTTGAGAAAACCTTTCCCCCATCTTCATATAATTAAGAGTATTTTTAAAATGCTGTGTTGAAACAAAAATAGTCCATTTCCATATGACCTCATTTCTTTCCACGCCCCCCACCACACACACACACACACACACACACACACACACACACACACACGACCAGAAGTTAAAGCTGCCTTTTGTGCCTCTGCTAGAGTGTGTGTGTGTGTGTGTGTATGTGTATGTCTTGTTTGTTTGTTTTTTTGTTTTTGTTTTGCCTAGCAGGTAAATATTTAGGGGACTTCCTCTCTATTTTCTAATTTACAATCAGAGGCTCTTGAGGGGCCTTTAACCAAAACTGACAACTGCAGCTCTCTGCAATTTAAAAGAGGTGCTCACAGGTCCTGTCTGAGTGGCTCTCCCTGGGTGCGGTCCTGGGTGGGGGAGGGTGTCACTGTGACCCCCAGCGGGAGGGGGCGCCACACCATCTGCGTTTTTTTACTAGCCAGCGTCTGGCCCTGGCCCTGGCACATTCCACACTCAAACTCAGCCAGTGTCTGTGGACTGCAGATGAAGAATGAAGCCCATGATACCGGTGGAGAAACCGAGGCTCAGAAGTGAAAGCCCTTGCCCAAGTGGATTTTTGCTCAGATTCAAACCCAGGACCGTCCACCTTCTCTGTGTGCCTTTCTAGTCAGCCCCTTCATTTTCGGATGGGGAGAGCGAGACCCAGCGAGGACAAAGGGTTTATTGTGCAAGGTCGCAGGGAGATGGGTAATGATGGGAATGACAGCAAGTGTTAACACGGTGTGGACTTTACACAGTAGGTTCACTTAATAGGCTTGAGTACATCATGCAGCCTCACTCTGTGCTTAGTGCATTGCCTTGTTGAATCAGCTGTGAGCAGGACTATTATTACCTCTGCCTTCAAGATAAGAAAACTGAATCTCTGGTAACTTTGGTACCTGCCCAAGGCCACGCAGCCAGTAAGTAGCAGAGTTGGGATCTGAACCCATGATCTTCTGACTCCACAGCCCGTGCTCAAAGCTACTATATCAGGCTGGTGGGACTTGGTGGGGACAGAGCCAAAAGGTGAACTCAGGACTCTGGACTCTTGGCCTCCTGGTTTCCAAAACAAAACTCCACCCAAAAGGCAACCCCCATTAGGAGCTCCTGAGTAGGAAGGACAGAGCTGTGCCCTGGTCCCCCCACTGGAGTTCAGCCTGGGGTGGGGCAGGGGGCTGGTGTCTCTCTCAGGCCTCTTTGTGTGGGGCTTGGGAGTAGCCCCAACAGTTTGCAGGGTCCCTTCACCTCCAGTCTCGACTGAGCCCCCTAACATCCTCTTTTCTTGGATTTTTTTTAATGTTTATTTCTGAGAGAGAGAGAGAGAGAGAGAGAGAGCGGAGGAGGGGAAGAGAGAAAGAGGGGGACAGAGTATCAGAAGCAGGCTCTGTGCTAACAGCAGAGAGCCCCATGTGGGGCTTGAACTCACAAACTGTGAGATCATGACCTGAGCTGAAGTCAGATACCTAACTGACTGAGCCACCCAGGTGCCCCCTCCTAACCTCCTCTTGAGACAAGCAGGGCAGGGCTCCCCAAGTCTTCAGATAGAGAAACTGAGGCCCGGAGATGTATGTGCACCCCGGGAGGGTGCAATGGAAACATCAATGTTCTTTGATTGTAGGTCTTAACTTCTTTGGGGTCATGAAGCGCCTTAAGCAGCTGTGAACTTCCCACCTCCCAGAAAACTTCAGGGAACTCAGATGCGAAGCTTCCATTGTAGTGCCCTGTGGTGCCAATGATAATGACGGTGGTGTCCTTTTGCTGCGTACCTGCTTCGCGGCAGGCAGAGTGTTTGACCCCATCTACACATCTTTTCATCTGGTCCTCATGACAGCCCTGCAAGATGGGAGACTGAGGCTCAGAGAGGGTAGCACTCGCAGCAGGGATTTGAACCAGCTCTGCCCCATCCTGCGGGTTGTACCGTCTTACCTCTGGCCTGGGGGGTGCAGTGCTACGGCATCCTCCCGAGGCTCCTGGCAAGAACCAGAGGCGCTGAGGAAGTTCAGAGTTCACGGTTAGCTTCCTCTGCCTTTGCAGACGAGTGCTGGCTTACTCGAGAACAGGGGCTCGGTCGGGGACCGGCTCCTCTCTACCTCCCTGGGAGCTCCCAACATGGTGTCTCTTCTTCTGCTTCCAAAGGATCTGATTTGGGGATGGCCCCTCTTGGTTCTATAGGACTGGAATATCTGCAGTTTACGCTGGACTCATTTGGAGTTATCCAGACGGTGGTTTATCTAATTTGGGAAGCCCGTCTTCCGCGAAACTGCCCCTCCCGCCCCGGGACAGCCTACTCATTCTTCCAGGGCACTCAGACAGCTCTTGGGAAAGGAGTCTGCCTGAAGGCCAGGGAGGTGACAAGGTCACTGGACTTAGAGCAGAGCCCCTCGTTAGCAGAGCAGCCACGGGAGTCTTGTGTGGTGGTGAAGAGTGTGGGCTCTGGAGTCTGGTGGACCTGGGTTCGAATCCTGGCTCAGCCACTTGTGTGCTCTGTTACCTTAGATAGGCCGCTTTCCCTCTCTGAGCCTCAGTTCCCCGACAGTAAAATGAGGGTGAGAATATCGCACAGAGAGGCACGTAGCACCATGTCTGGCCCAGAGGAAGTGCTCGATAAGGCTAATGAGTTGGTCATCATTATTGTTGTCATAAGCAGAGGGGGTGTGTGTGTGTGTGTGTGTGTAAGGGATCGTGCTGGCCAGATCGGTGTCTGCAGGAGGCTGGTCAGGGCTAGGCCCCCCCCTTTCCTCCTTGGCAAGACTGTACCTGGAGGGGGTTGAGTGAGGAGCAAGCAGGCCAGTGGGGAGGGCGGAGGGTTGGGGACGAGGAGGCCCCTCTTGCCTGGCTGGTGTGGGGAGTGAGGCCCAGGGGCTGGGCCCGAGGCACAAAAGACTCTTCCCTTCAGCTTCCCTCCCAAATAATTCTGGAGGCTGGACAAAGAGTTCCTCGGGGCCCTCTTCCCAGTGCATAAGGAGGGGCTCTGTCTAGCGGCCCCCCCCCCCCCCAACCCGCCTTGGTCACCGTGCTGGCCGCAGCGTGATTCCCTAGGGGGTGGGACGGGGCCTGGGAGCATCAGGGGGGCCCTGCAGGCCGCGGTCTGGTTCCCATAGGAGGCCCCTTCACAGCTTCAGCGCAAGGCCCTTTGGGGGTGGGGGCAGCCTCTGCAGCCCGACACGTCTGTGCCGCTGACACTGTGGCAGGGTCACCGTGGATAAAGGCGCTGCCCAGACCCCGGGCCCAGCCTGGAATGGGGCTTTCTTGTCAGAGAGGAGCTTTTCTTCCCAGCACACTGTGGGGCGGCGGCAGGGGGTCACCCAGACTCAGAGGATAATGGAACTTCGTTGATGGAGACACAGGACCCAGCCTGCCCCCTCACTGCCCCTCATCAGAGCTGGGAGAGGGGGGGCTGGGGGCGTCTGGTTGGCTTAGAAATGTCAGCTGCCACCTTGGCAATGGTTCTTCTCTAAGGGAGACTCCCCCTAGAGGCCTCTGGGTATCTGTGAATCCAGCCATTGGCCGGACTAGGAATCTCGGGCTGGTCATGCAAGCCTCAGTTTCCTTACTTGGCTGGCTTCTGGATCTTGGGATAGTACCCAGGCCAGAGCCAGCCAGTCCTTTTCACCTGTGCTTGCCTTTCTCCCTGGCCATTCCCAAAACTCCCTGACACTCCATCCCTACAGCCACCACCTGAGCTCACCCTTCTTCTCCTGGACCGTGTCAGTGATCTCTGGACCCCACGGAGCATCACCACTGAGCCTTCAAAACTGCAGCTCAGACCATTCACTCCCCTGCTCAGACCTCGGGTCCTTCGTTGTCTAAAAAAGCAAAGTTAAACACTTTCTCCTGATTTTGCTAACCCAGCTGCTTGGTGACCTGGCTCTAGCCAACCTCCCTGCCTGTCCTATGTCATTTTCATCCGTAAAGTCTAGGTTTCATACGTATATGTCATAAACTGTGCCCCTAGGCCTTTGTTCAGGCCCTAGCTGTTGCCTAGAATGAATGCCTTTCTCTGTCTAGCAAACTCCTAGTCATCCTTCAAGGCCCAACTCAAATGTCCCCTCCTTAGCATATCCTGCTTTGCACTCACCCTCGGTTCTTTATTCACAGCTCCTTTATAGGTGACCTTATAACACCAGAGTGTAGCTAATTTTGTCCACATCGGCCTCCCCTGTTAGGCTGGAATGTAGACACTTTCCAATCTTCATCATTGGGCTGCCATTGCCCAGCACAGGGTCTGTTACCAGCGGGCTCTTAAACTGATGCTTTATGAATGAGGGAATGAATGAAGACACTGTCTGCCCATAAAAATAACTTCCTCCTCTATCCTAGAAGCTTTTACAACTCAGCGTGACGCCCTCTCAAGACCTTGCAAGTGGGAGGAAGTGATCATAATACACAGGCTGTTCCCAATGCATCAAAAACTAGGCGGAACCCAGAATGATACTGGAGCTGGGTCTTGGGCCAGAACAAGGTGGCTTTTTTATCAGCCCAGCCCTTCAAAAGCTCCTTGAGTTCATGCCCTGCCTTCAGCAGGACCTAATGAACCCCTTTACAGGTGAAAAACACCAACTTGTCTCAGAGATGAGAAATCCCCACTTTGGGGCTGGAGGGCTTCTTGGGAGCCCACCCGGGCCCAGCCCCCTCTTTGGGGATGATTTTCACAGAAGCACAGATGGCTTTATTCACTTGGGAGTCTGGTCTTAGCTTTCCTTCCTCTCTTCCCTTTATCATTTTCTTGTTCCTAAATATGTCTGTCTCTATCCATGTCTGTGCCGATGATCTTTCCAAAGCCAGGAAACCTCAAATGTTCTTGGTCTCAAGCCCTCAAGCATCAGTGGTGAATAATGATAATGGTCACTAGAGTAATAGTTTCCATCTCTGAGCATGCTGGGTGCCAGGTGCTGTGCTGAGCTCTGCCGGTACCCTATCCCATTGCACCCCCCTCGCAGCTCCTGGGAGTGGGGGCTGCCATCATCCCCGTATTGCGCCTGAGAAAACCAGGGTTTACAGAAGCAAAGTCATTTTCCTGAAGTTGCCCGGCTAGTAAGTGCGGAGCCGGGGTTCAAATCTCCGTATGAGTTCCTTGCACTTTCCTGTTCGGGGACCACACTGCAGCTACCAACCCATGCGTTTATTCATGCAGTAGCTATTGAGGGAGTCTGTGTGCCATCATCAATCACTTTGGGGCTTTTTTGTTTGTTTTTTTGAAAGAGAGAGCACGAGTGAGCAAGGGGCAGAGAGAGAAGGAGAGAGAGAGAATTCCACGAGGGGCAGAGGGGAGGGAGAGGGAGAGACAGAGGGAGAGGGAGAGGGAGAGAGTATGGAGCCTGATTGGGGGGGGGGGTGGCTCGAGTTCACCTGATAACAGGGCTCGAACTCACGAACCTCGAGATGACCTGAGCCGAAGTCGGATGCTTAACCAACTGTACCGCCCAGGTGCCCCCTGTTATCAGTCACTTTGATCCTTTAATCATGCCTTGCATTCAACAGATGTCTACTGAGGATCTACTATGTGCCAGGACTCTGCTGCAGAGGTTTCCAGGGGAGAGGAGATTAGAGTGAGACCTGGTGATTGGTAGAGAGGAGGAGAGGTATTCTCAAGCCCTGTTGGAGGAATCCCTCGGGCAAGGCATCCCCACAGTCTGACAGTTTGGGGATCATGCCCCCGACATATCAGGAGTGAGAGAACATGTGGGAGTCTTGGCTGGCATCCTGAGGCATTTTCAGAGTTTTGGAATTGGCCCCCATGGCTTTTAGTCTTAGCTGCCACCTTTTCCTTTTCACTACGTCCCCCCCTCCCTAAGCCTTGTTTCTGAAATGAGCTGAACTGCCTGGCTCACCTGGCTATTCCAACGCCCCAAAGAGCCCATCTGGATGGAGGGCCTGGCCCCGTGGGTCCCACCCACGCCAGTCTGGGCATGTGTGCTGTCACATATGGATGGCCCCTGGAGAGTCAGCATCAGAGAGACTTGTGTGAGCCCACCCGGCACAGCAGCCCAGCCCCAGAGCTGGGAGTGGAGTGCGGGCTCCCTGCCCCCACGCCCAGCCTGGCCTGGAATCAGACTTGGATTTGATGAGTGATTCATAACCTGACGCTGCAGAAAGTTTGCTGGGCCGCAAAAGGGCTGCCCGGGGTTTGTGGTTTTGAACGCAGAGAAGAATTCCCTCATCGGCTCAGGGTAGGATAACTTACTTGTTGAGAGAGACATTTTCACAAAATAAATCCTTAGAGAAACCAGGCGCTGAGGCAGGGAGGCCTGGGGAGGGATTATCTAAATAAACCCCGTTTTTGAAGCCTCAGGCCCAAACGATCTGCCTGAGCCTTTTGTTGTTTCCTTGTACTCAGCGTGAGGTCCCCAGGGACCCTGAGATCTTTTTCAATGGTACCAATGCATCCAGGTCCTTTCCATCTGGGTGATGCCCCCATCATTTGGCCTCACTATAATTCTCTTCGAATAGGGTTACTGGGATATGGGGTTTTTTTTTGGGGGGGGCAGGCATAGGTGTCATGATTAGTCTACTTTTATTTTTTAAACAAGGTTGCTATTCATATTTTGGTCAGGACAGTTCTTTTGTGGGACTGTGCTGCCCACTGCAGAATATTTAGAACCCCAGGCTCCCCCGTGTAAATGCCAATAGCAGCCCTCCTTGTGCCTCCACAGTTCTTTTTTTTTTTTTTCAACGTTTTTTATTTATTTTTGGGACAGAGAGAGACAGAGCATGAACGGGGGAGGGGCAGAGAGAGAGGGAGACACAGAATCGGAAACAGGCTCCAGGCTCCGAGCCATCAGCCCAGAGCCTGACGCGGGGCTCGAACTCACGGACCGCGAGATCGTGACCTGGCTGAAGTCGAACGCTTAACCGACTGCGCCACCCAGGCGCCCCGCTCCACAGTTCTTAAATGGTGGCCCCGTGGCCCCGGGGTCCTGCAAGCTAGCCGGTGGCCAGTGGCCCCGCTGTGGAGTCAGGAAGAGCAAGGGCGCCCACCTATCATCCTTCAACCAGGGGGCACGGTGCCCAGTTGAGACCCACTGCCCTCGCCACGGCCTCGTGTCCTGCCCCCCTTCATGTCTTGCTGTTCCTTTTACTCAGCCTGCCTTTTCACGTGGCCTTGCCCCTTTGCTCCTGCTGTTCCCTCCCCTGGAATGCCCTTCCCAGCCCCCTCCATTCCCTTCCAGAGCCCCACCTCCTTAGCCCCAGAAGCCCCTGTTCAGACCAGTCAGCTGCATCCTGGTTCCTCCACTGTTCCTGATGTGTGGCCTTCGACTTTGTCTTCAGCTCTCTGAGCCTCGTCTTACCGATGAGGAGCAGAGTAGAACTTTCTTCCCTTGCTTGTGGGGCGGGGTTTGTGCAAACCTCTTAATTTGGTGCCTAGTCAAGTAAGCACCTGGTGAGGGTGAGCGGCTCCCACCATGGCCGGGCCTTCCCTCACTGAAGGCGGGGACTGGCACCCCGGCTTATGTACAGAGCTCGCAGCTGCCTGCCTGCCCTTTGGTGGTGGAGGGGCAGTCCCCCCCCCCCAGAGGCTCCTCCTACCCAGCAACAACAGCCTGGCTGCGTGGGGTGCTATGTGGACCAGTGGGTTTGGGCTGAAGGTGGCCAGTGGGACTGTCGATGGCTTCAGAGGCCCCCACCTGATCCTCTTATTCCATCCAGTTGCGGCCCTCACCCCCCCCCCCCGCCCCCCTGCAAGCTCTCCCTCCAGAAGCAGCCTTGGGAGACATCTCCTCACTCACCTCGGGGCTGCTGGGACGGGTCTCCCTAAACTGACACCGCGAGAGTCTGTCCCCTCTGCTTTATCCTCTTTCTAAGTAAAACTCCTTAAAACTGACTTCCTAGAGCTGTCTGTTTTCCCTCCCTTCCTGACACCTGGCTGCTCTCCCCCAGTCCACGCCCCCCCAGTCTCCCTCTTATCTAAATCCCAAGCCGTCTTGTCTCTCCTTGAGAGATAAGGGGATTCCCTCTCTCTGCCCCCCTTCTCCCCGTCTCCCCAACAGATACCGCGCCTCAGTTACACGCTAGGGACTCACTGCCTGACACTTGGAATAGCTCCTGGCACGTAGTAGGCGCTTAAATACTTGTTGAGTGAGTGAATGGGCCGTGTGGCCCCATCTGTGCCTCCTGTTTGGAGATTTGGAATGAAATCTAAAAGCCTCAGGGAAGGCAGGATGTATTTGCTCTGACAGCCTGGTTTTCTTCCCAGCGAAAAACTTGATCAGTTTCTCATGTCAGCCCCAGCTGGTGTAATAACAGTAATGACAAGAGCGACAGGAATAGTTAACCTGCACGAGCGCTTAAAATGTGTCATGCATGGGGCAATTGCCTTTCTTGCCCATCTGTGAGCTGGGCTCTATTTTTCTACCAGTTTTAGAGATGAGAAAGTTGAAGCTCCGTGTGGGTAAGGCACCTGCTCCAAAAGGGAAATGGTACAGTCGGGATTTCACCCCGGGTGGGCATCCATGGCCCAGGCATGTCATCACTGTCTCCTATCTCCTCCGCACTGTTTTTCCTCAAAAACTCCTGTTACAGATGGGAAAACAGGCTCAGACAGGAGGACTTGCCGAGAGCCCTCGGGTGAGTGGGTGGTGGGGGCCACGCCAGGGCCAGACCCAGGGCCCCTGCTCCTGGGGTCCAAGCATATCACCCTCTTGGCCTGGATGAGCCCAGAGGCTCTTCTGGCTCGCACGGCTCTGGGCTCGTGGTGTGGTCATGTCCCAGAGTCCCTGACATCGAGACTGCTTGGCTGATATAGGAGGGCACCTGGGACGAGACATGTTGGAGACAGACGGCCATTTCTGCATTCAGGGTAGGCAAAGGGCCAGTCAGCAGTAGTGGGTGGAATGTCAGTGGAAGCATCCCCCAGAGCAAAAGGGGAACAGTGTTTATTGACCCTCTATTCCAAGTACTTTGATACCGTTTGTCTGGACAGAGAAGTTAAACCCGACTTTGCCCCAGAGTCCTTGTTCTGTTTCCATCTTGACATTAGCTACAGTCATTTGCTCCTTCAGCTACCAGGAAGCCTTTACTGAGCACAGACTCTGTGCTGGGCGTTGCATGCTTGGGGAGGCAGTGGCTGTCAATGACCACGTTAACCCAGGGCTCGGTAATGCCTGGGCTCTTCCTAATGTTCTGATAGGCTTCTGACCTGCAACACCCGGAGGCCACCCTTTCCACACATTTCTTTCCTGTGAGACACAGGCTAAGGCACTTCAGCTCTCTGAGCCTCAGTTTCTTCCTCTGTAAAATGGTGTAGTCCTTACTGCCTCACAATACATTTGCAGGGATGAAGGGAAAAGAATAAAAGCCCTTCATACAGTGCCTAGCATGTAGTAGGCCTTTTCTTACACCTCTACAAATGGAATTTCATCTGTTTCTGGACCAGGGCCCCCGGCTCTGAGTCAGAAAGCCTGACCGGGTGTCCGGGTCAGCTCTCAATGCAGCCACATTTATCCGAACCCCCAAATTGCACACAGGAGGTCTGACAAAGGGTTTATAATTGATTTGTAAGTTTATTTCTAATGGAAATCACCAGTAGGAGTGAGAAGAGTCAAATCACCTGTGATTGTTAACCCAATAAATCACTTTTATCCAAAATAACAAGGTCACCCCACACCATGATTTCCCCAAGAAACAGACTGGGGCAATGATGTGAATAAAATCAGTCATATATGCCTTTGGAAAATAGTTTTGCAGTTTCTAATAAGACTAGACTCATGCCTTCCCTGTGGCCTGGCAGCCCTGTTCCCTATCTATTGTATGCCTAAAGGAAATGCATGCACGTGTTCACCAAGACAGGTATTGGACTAGAATGTTCGTTGAGGGTTTTGCTCATAATAGCCCCAAACTGGAAGAGACCCAAATGCCCATCGGCCGGGTAAATAAACCGTGGTGTGTCCACACAAGAGGATACCACACAGCAGTAAGGAAAGAACAAACTATTGGTAACACACAGCATCGTGGATAAATCTTAAAATCTTTATGCTGAGAAAAAAGGCACCGAAGAATATAATCTGAGTGATTCATTTATAGGAACTTCAAAAACAGGTAGAGCTAATCAATGGTGATAGAAGTCAGGATAGTGACTATTTGCAGGGGTCAGTGCGGGGAAGGGGCCGTGAGGAATGTTCTAGGTAGCAGTAATGTGGGTATAGACGTTTGAGAAATTCATCAAGCTGTACGTGTAAAATCTGCACTTTAGTGTGTACAGATTATACCTCAATTAAAAGATAAAAAATCCAAACAGTGCTCCTCTCTACTTTCTGATATTGTAACTTTGTGCAAATGACTCCATCTCTCTGAGCCTCCGTTCCCTTCGTCTCTAAAAGAGGGTGACAGGGGCGCCTGGGTGGCTCAGTTGAGCGTCCGACTTCGGCTCAGGTTGTGAACTCGGTTCGTGAGTTCCAGGCCGGCATCTGGCTCTCTGCTGTTAGAGCAGAGCTTGCCTCGGATACTTTGCACCCCCCCCCCCCCCGCCCTTCTGCTCCTGCTCCCACTCTCAAAAATAAATAAAAACATTAAAAAAAATAAAAGAGGGTGACAATCCGTACTTGATGGGGTTGTGAGAATTTAATGAGATAATTACAGTCCATGCAGGGGCCTGCCCCATGGCGGTGCTCAGCAGTGGGGCCTTGGTGGGGCCCAGGCTGAGCCAGAATGGGTCAGCAGCCGTGAGCCTGGGAGGGGCCTGGCATCTGCCCCTGGATGTTGACTGGTGTGGCTAGTTGGTGTTCATCTGGTTTCTGTGACAATATGTGGCTTATCTTTCTAAGCATGTCCCCCCCCCCCCCCCATGCACTTCCACACCCCTACAATCACCTACAAAGTGGGGACACAGTGGGATCAATTTGACCTCTCTGTATGCCACCAAGGCTTGGGGAACATGACCTCCAGCCACATAGTGATTGGTTCTGCACTCACCAAGATCCAGTAACGACTGAGCATCTGCTGTGGGCCCGGCCTTGAGCCAGGGGCTGAGTTACAGCGGTGGGAAGACCACGCAAGATGCCTGCCCACTTAGAGCCAGGTGGCAGAGCCGACAGTCATCAAAAAACCTCACGGACGTGGGACAACCACACATAAAACAGCTACTCCAGAAGAGGTTGTAAGGGAAGAGTAGATCTGGCAGGGAGGCCAAGGAAGGCTTCCTGGAGGAAGTGACATACAAGTGCTGGAGAAAGATGAGCGCGAGCTGACCTGGCTCAGCGGGACGGGGAGTGCACCAAGCAGGGGACAGAGCTTGGGTCAAGACCCAGTGGGAGTGTGGATTATTGGTGGCCGAGAGGACCTGGGGGAGTGGAAGGGATGAAGGAAGACTTGTAGCCCTTGGTCAAGCCCCACCCTGTACATCCTCATACTTGTAACAACAGGAAGCCATTCCAGACTTTTCTGCAGGAGAGAGAGGAGTTGGTGAAACCGGCCTCCTGACTGACCACGTAGTGTGGGCTGTGCACCATGCTAGACCCTGCGGTTACACTCCTATTCCTGGCTCCCTCTTGCAAGGGGGTCTCACCCCTACCCTTTAAGATGGAGAAGTCAGGTCAGGAGGGCGTCACGTGTTCCCTTCACCACCTTCCAGCTCGGGAGTGGAGGGGCTGGGCTCCAAACCCAGCTCTGTCTGAGGCTGTGTCCACACGCTTCCCGCTTCTGATGTACAACAGCCTCAGGGTGTAGATCCCTTCACTTCTCACTCAGTCTTGCTTTCCTCCTCTCTGGAGGGGGGTCAGGACCAACCCTCTCCTTGGGGGTGTCGTGCAGTCAGATGAAATAAAGGATGAAGTGACGGGCAGTCAGCGTGGGTAGAGAGCCCCTCAGTCCAAGCCTCTTATTTTATAGAAGGGGAAACTGAGGCCCAGAGAGGGGGATGGGCTGGCCCCAAATCACAGAGCCAGCTAGAGGCTGGGCTGGGATTGAGACTCAGGTTTCTGCACCGGCTGCTCTATACCAGGAACACAGATGGAGCAGGTAGGCAGGAAAAGAACTGTCTTTTGCTCTGACCTGGGTCACTGGGCCGGGGCCCCAGTGAGGCTGGCTGGTGTCTGTCCATCATGGTCAGAGCAGCTGTGGATCACAGATAGGCCCGGGCCAGGTTAATTGCATTAATAATAGCTAAAATGTTCTAACCACTTTCTATGTGCCAGGCACTGTGCTAATTTCTTTTACTGAATTACTGTAGTCAGAGGTTACCCCCTAGCAATGAAGGGACTTGCCCAAGGTCAAACTCTGTCAAGGCCTGTGGACTCTGGACTGACCAGGCTGTTCCGCAGGCTCTGTGATCCTGGTAGGGCAAATTGGGAGGCGTTTGGGATCCTCCAGATCTCATCTGCGGACACCCCCACAAGGGGCAGGGGCTCTGAGAATACTCACCCACCCACGGGAGTAAAGCCAACACCTCAGAGTGATGACATGTGGCCTCTGAACTGGCATTGCCAGTCACAGGGACCTCTGCCAGTGGGGGTGGCCCGTAGGCAAGCAGGCAGGCGAGCTGCTGGGATTCCACTGCCATCAGGGGAGTCAGATGTGACCTGTCTCATCACCTGGAATGAACTCCTTGGTTTCCTATTGTCAGTGGCATGAGCTCTAAAACCTGTCGTGCTGTGGAGCTGAGCCAGTATTCAGGAGAGGAAGGACAGGGAGGTTGGCCAGGGCCCGCTGTGCCACCAGCCTGCTGTGTAACTTTGGGCAAATCACTTCACCTCTCTGTGCTTCAGTTACATCATTCGGCAGAGGAAGATCATCACACTGCTTGGTAGACTTGAGCAAAGCCAGTGAAAAAACATGAGTAAGAGGCCTGGGGGAGCAGCACAGTGGCTAGCTACAGCTGTGACTTCAAAGCTAAATTTCCTAGTTCATATCCTTGCTCCAGAATTTGCTAGCCACTTGAGCAAGTGACTTGATCCTTTCTTGCCTCAGTCTCCCCATCTGTAAAATAAGCAGATAATCTCATCTCTTTCACTGAGTCACTTTGTTATTTTATTATTATATTGTTTCCATGCATAAAGCTCTTAATGCCTGGCACAGAGTAACCACTCGATCAGTTTTGACTATTGTTCTTATTTTCCTTCCTCTTCTCTTCTCAACCTGCTTCCTTTCTCACTTTGGCTGCCAGGAAGCTCAGGACAAACAATGTTTCCTGATTACAGTCACTATCTCATCCCAGACTCATGGAACGATTCTTTTGCCCTTACCTCTAAGGGTTTGGGGATGCTTTTTTTTTTTTTTTTTTTTTACCTAAATGTAATTTAGCTGCCCTATATAGTTTTTTTTCAACTATAAACTTCCCTCAAATTCTTTATAGAAAGAGCTGAGTATATAGTATTTTATAAAACGCGACAGGTTAGGCTACACATGTCATGGAGCCTCTTGTCTGTGTGTCCCTTATTGTCGGGGCCTGTGACTGCTGGCTACCAGCACTTATGCTCTGGAAAAAGAGGAACGGAGGGCAGAGCCTGGGACACGCATTTTCTTTGGAGTTCTGCCTCCTCACACTTCCGAGCCCAGGGCTGGGCATGTCACAGACCTCCAGCAGAGACGTGGGTGTGAACCAAGGTGTTCAATTCTGTGGGTGACAACAGAAGATATTTTTAGTTGTGTGACATCACAAATCCTGGCATGACATCTGCTCCCACCGAGGAAAGTTGTCCCTGTAGTTCTTTGTTCAGAGAAGGTGAAAGGAAGGTATGGGGCCCAGGATGGAGAGAGGAAGGACACTACCTCTCTCTGTCCTCGGGGCATCTTAGGTCCACTGGAGCCATTCATTCATTCATTCATTCAACAAACATTTAGTCAGCCAGCTGAGTCCCTGCCCTCATGGAGCATTCAGAAAGACAGAAGGAGGGGTATGAGGAGGGGGATGCGTGAAGCATTATAATTGCTGTAATCAAGGCACATGGTTGGACATAGGACTTTTTTCTCAAACTTGGAGTTTATTTGTCACAACGGTCACTACCATTTACCGGGCGCTCTTTTTGTGCCTGGACCTTTGCTAATCCCCTAATCTGCATTGCCCGGCTACCTGCACTAACCCTCTCAGGTAGTTTTATCCTTATTTGGCAGATGAAGAAATGCAAGGGAGCCTGCGGCAAGTCAGAAGTTCAAAGTCCAGAATTCTCACTCTTTAACTCCTCCTGGGTCCCACCTCCCCATGAAAAGAAATGCGGTGGATGGTTTAAATGGGGCCGACCAAGAAAATGCAGGGCAAATGCAGGGCGGGTGGTGGCGGTCGGGGTGGGAGGGTCTCCAGCGGGCAGGGCAGGGCAGGATAAGGAGGGGAGTGGGGCAGAGGGGTGCCGTGGCCCGGACCCTTGTGTGGCATCAGAGGTTTGCACCCTTCTCTCCATCAGAGCCGGACTTGGGACAGACGTGCTTTAGTCCCGTGTTTACCAGGGTGTCCAAAAGCACAGACTCTAGGGGGAACACGGAAACAGCATTAAATGACACTGAATCACACGGTAAGAAAGTTCCCCTTCCTTTCTCCTCCATGCCTGCTGATTACTCACAGAGAAAGTCTCTGTCTCCTGCCAACATGTCTCTAACACCTCTCTGACAGCCCCTAATCTCTCTTTTCAATAGGGAAAAGCAGGCCTCAGGCTCAGACCCTACTGGGGGGTTGGAATGCTAGGGCGTCGTCTCGTTACCACTGTGCATAGTTTGTGTACGTCTTTTTATTTAACAGACACGTATACAGCACTTACTAAATACCAGTGCTTTGCAAACATAAACTCCTCTTATCCTCATAACAACTTTATGAGATCAACATTATTATTATCTGCATCTTACAGAAATAGGCGGAGGCCGTGTTTTCAAGCACCTCGCCAACTGCTTCTGGTTGTAGGAATCAGCGCTGGCTTTCTTCTAGTGCCAGTAGCAGCCTGCCTTTTCCTTTACTAAAGGAACATCTTTCAGTAAAAAAAATAGGTGAATCAATTTCAAAATAAAGCCTAGCTCAAGTGGTTACATGGCTATGGCCAAGGTCCCCAAGATAGTTCAGGAATGACTAAAGTTTGAGAAACTCTGGTCTAGTCCAAGCCCCTCGTAGACCAGGATGGGGAAGCCGAAGCCCAGAGAGGGGACAGGATCCGCCCAAGGTCACACAGCAGGGGAGCCTGTAAGCCACTGGGGCAGGTGGGGTTGGGTTCTCACCTGCCTCTCCCACCTGCCTGCTTCCCTCACACAGGCACAGGGGCTGATGGGGCACCAGGTGGCCGGAGTGCCAAGGTGCACTCACCTACCCGGAAGTGTCCTGGTAACACAATCCCCACGTCTGCTGTTCCCGGCTCAGACAGGCCCTCACCCCTTCAGCATCTTGGCCACCGCTGAGCTGGCTTTCATCACATTCTCCACCTTCTTTCCCAGAACTCGTTGCAGCCTGAGTGCGGAGCTCTGTCCTCAGCTACGTGTCACCTTCCCACCTTCATACCTTTCCAGAAGGTCCCACAGCCTCTGCCTTGCGGAGACATGGCTGACCTGGGTTCCAGTGGTGGCCCTGCGAGGGACGCACTTCTAGCAGAGGTGCCATCCTCCTATATAAAGTGAGGACGAACAAGATAAGGACAGCTAGCGGGGAGATTGCCTGAGGTGAAGTGTGCCTGCCACACAGAAAGGCAGGAATGGCTGTCACTGCTCAGCTCTTTCAGAGTCACTGAGCCACAGGGCCACCCACCTCTGTCCTTGAGGGAAATAAGGCTCCACTGAAGGGAATGAATTAGGCTAACTGTCCCCATCACAGAGCTGAGAAGACCTAGGCCCCAAGTGGGGGCCAGCTTCTCCCCAGATCAGGCAGGGGTCTGGATGCCTCCCTGTGGGCAGAGGCCCCACTCACAGGCTGTGGACCCCGGCCGTGGCCTTGGGTGGGTCTTTCTCCTCCTAGGCCTCAGTGTCCTCACCTGTCACATGACACCTACCACACAGGGTTATTTTGAGACTTATGTGATGAATGTTCTCTGTAATGTCCAAGGGACTCTGCATGCCTTGTGTGGACGGAAAAATCACTGTGCAACATGCCTACCGGCATACCGACAGGACATACAAGGGAATTAAAACCCCCTCTTTTGGTAAGAGTCTCCAGAAAGGGACCAATGGAATTGGATCCGGGCCGATACTTGGTTTCCCATTCATTTTTCCAGTCCACAGTCATGGTTCACCCGCAACTTGGGTGAGACCTAGTGGTGTGGAAGCAGGAGGCTGAGCTCCAAACTCCAGCTGTCCTGGGTTTGCATCCCAGCTGCCCAACTTTCTGGCTGTGTGACCCTGGGCAAGTTGCTTTGCCTCTCTGAGCTTCAGGTTCTTTGTGTGTAAAATGGGGATGACCAGAGGACCTGCCTCACCAGGTCGTCGTGGGGATTAGATGAGTCGATGCGTGTGGAAAGCTTGGTGTGCATCCTGGCCCATGGGGGACACTCGCTAAATGGTGGCAGTTCTTGTTGTCATATAATTACTACACACTGGGCCCTCCACTAGACTCTGGCCGAGTCAAGTGGCTCGGCAGACATACAAGTCAATCAGTCCCGGGCACTGGTGGAGGAAGCCCGGGTGCCACACCCAGCCTGGGTGGCCAGGGAAGGCTTCCCGGAGCCCGGTGAGGGGGGAAGGCAAGAGCACAGCAGGCAGAGGGATCAGCACTTGGCGTCTGGACGGGGAGCTGCCTCTGCCTTGGGCCGCACTTGGGCTGCGTGTGGGGGAGAGGCAGGAGACAAGGCTGCTGAGTAGACGGCCCCCCCGGGGACAGTTTGTCGAGGAGCTTGACAAGGTTAAGGATCTTCCTCGAACATCCTTTTACTTCCCCTCAATAACCTGGTGCGGATCTATCATCCCCGTATTTATCTAAACCCTTGCCGGACCCATTTATATCCTCAGACTCTCCAGCTTCTCGGCATAATGAGCTCCAGATGTGGTGAGGAGGCCTTCCCCAAATCTCTGCCTCGAGCCCAGAGGGTGCTGGGGCTGGGGGGACGAGGGAAGGACTTAAGTCTGCTCCCTGACCTTGGCTTCATCCTTACACGGGCCTAAGACACTGGGTCAGGGTCAGGGTGGGGGCTTCAGGTTGGAGCCTGAGCACTCTGTGTGCCGGGGCGTCGGTGGGCTCCTCAGGGGCACCCCCCGAGATGTTGGGCCCACTGTGGACACCCCAGGAGAGAGGTGGGGCAGCCGGGAAGCTTGTGCAACCCACAAAGATAGCAGGAATGTCCCCAGACCAAACCAGAGTGTGAGGGCTTGAAGGGACTCAGACACCTTTTTAGTCCTGTGGTTCCCAGTTGTCGGTCTCAATTTCTACCCGCTCGAGCCATGTTCTCACTGCTGTTCTTGAAAGGACTCGCTTCTCTGTTTACTGGAGTGAATGTGTTAGAAGGAAAGTCCATATCCCTGCGATAAATGAAACGCCAATAGTTCTGGACACCAACAGAAGGTAACTAACTATCAATACAGCAGAGATGGGACAAGATGATTATGGGCCAGCTCCAGTTTGGGGCTCGCTGTCCTAGCTGGGCCCTGGCAGAAAGGAGGGGAGCCTGGGGCAGGGTTTAGGGGACCAGACGGGCACTGGGAAGCTAACTTGCTACTCGCTGTTAAAAAGACCAGCAGTGTTCCAGGGAGGTGTTCAAGTCTCAGCAACCCCCAGTGGAGACTTCCTCTTGGAGGTCAGGGAATTGAAGGGAGCTGGACAGGGAGAAATGTTCTCACCGTGCAGCGTTCCAGGAAGCAGTGTCGGGTCCCACTGAATCCTCTCGCAGACTGCGCCTGGGAGAAGCAGGTCCAGGGGAGCAAAAGGGGGCTTGTCCAAGTCACATGGAAGCTGGAGGAGCTCGGTTCTCCTTTCAACTACACTGACCCGCCTGCCCCAAATTCATAGTCGCTCACTTTTACAGTTTTTTGAAAAACAAACACAGGAGATATTTTTAGGTGGATGCAGGAGAGGGGATCCCCAAAATTCAATAGGCAGGAGGCTGCCTTCAGCAAAGCTGTGGTCTATGGAAAGGACAGAACCTCAGAAAGAAAGGCTCATCTGTCCCCCCTCCCTACACCCCACCTCCTGCCTCCCTCCACTCAGGCTTAGTGCCCTCAGGGCGACTCTGAATTCTTGCTATTAGAGAAAGGACACGAGACAGAGACAGAGTAGGGGACCATCTCATTAAGCTTCCAGAAGGCTTTCTGGAGGAGGGGCTTCCTGGGGGAGCTAGGTGCCCTGGGTTCAAGTTTTCATTCTGCCCCCGATTGGTGACATGACCTTGGACAATTACTTCACTGTGCCATGCCTCAGTTTTCCCATCTGTAAAATGGGGAGAAGACCGTGACTGTCTTATAGGAGCATTAAGATCAAATTAAGTGATACGTGCAAATGTTTCCAGCTGTCCCGGCACAAAGTGCGATGTGTGTTTGCTGATGTGATGCTGATGCTGGTGACCCAGCAGCACAGGCAAGACAGGAAGGAGACTAACATTCATCTAGTCCTTCTGAAGGGCCAAGCACCATGCCTCTGATTTGCATAGCTCATTCTATACAATCCACACAACTCTAGAAAGGCAGCTCTTTGTCCCATAAGAAGATGGGGCTCCAACCTCATAAGTGATGTGCCCACAGTCACATCACTGTGGGGTGCAGCCCACATCTGGCTCTGGGCACACAGGTATTCACTCCATGGCCTTAGGCAGAATGGGGAGGGGGGAACACGCAGTGAAAGCGGGGGTGGGGGGAGGAACCAGCTGAGTTGAGGGCCCCTGGGGTGGGGGTGGGGAGACAGCAGGATGAAAGGGCCCCCAGGGCTGGCTCAGGAATTCCGGGGGAAGAAGTTTGCACTTTCTCCCACAGGCCCTGGAGAGCCACCAGCAGGCCGTGAGCGGGGAGTGACATGATAAAAGGGGTGTTCGGGGAAGGTCTGTGTGGCTGCGGTTTCAGGATGGATGGGTGGTGGAAAGGTCCAGAGGGGAGGCAGGAAGCTCAGCTGGGCAGCTGGACTGGAAAGGTCCCTTGAGACAGGCACAGGCAGCCTTTAGTCAGAGCGACCCCTAGGTCGCCGGGGGCAAGGCCCAGCTGGGTCAGGGCCTGGGCCCGAGGTGCTGAACGGGCCCTAGAGACCGAACCCTCCTTCCCTTTGCCAGTTTGCGGCTTTATCTGGGAGTCTCTGGAGGGTGTCCCGGCTGGGTCGAGCAGGCCTGGCTGCCTGCAGATTTATGAGGTGTGGGGGAAGTGGGCCCGGGTGGGCGGGGGTGGTGGGCGCGGGAGACAAGCCTGTTGGAAGAGGGGCAAGTGGGAGGATGTTCTCCAGTCTGTGGACGTGTTCTGACCCCACTTCCACCTTGGAACCCAGCTGGCCCAGCACAGGGCACGACCCCATGCTGTTCCACCCACCGTTCCTCCACCGCCCCCAACCCCCTCCACCTGTTGCCTCAGTTTCTCCTCACAGACACCCTGAGAGGTGAGTAGAGAGGGGCTGCATGTGCAAATCTTAGGGAAGCTGCCCCACACTAGGTTACCAGTCGCCAATAGAAAGAATGTGCTGGAACCTTCTGTACCAGGGTCGGAAGATGTCAGTGATAACGTTGAGAGCAGGTTACAAACAGTATGTTGAGTATGAGTTCTTTTGTGACTTTCAGAGGAATAAATATGCACTTATGCCTCTCGGTATACATTTGATTCACAGGAAATGCCTCAATGATACCTAATTGTGACTCCCTCTGGAGAAAGAGCTTTGACCTTCCATTTTCTACTCTTCAATGATGTTTCAGTGTCTTATAATAAGCATATATGTCTTTCACTTAAAAAATGGTTTTAAAATTCAGAGTCATGGTAGGGTGTGATGTCAGAGAGAGAGGGGAGGACCCTCTCCAGGCTCTGGGTGATGGGTGGGCTGCTGCTGCCAGGGCCTGAGGGTGCTCAGGGTTTGGGTCATCCTGTCTCTGCTGAGAGCCCTCCCCTGACCACCACCCCCTCCCCCCACCCTGCCACCAGACCCAGCTGACCCACATGCAGACAGGCTGTAGGGAGCATCGAGGTGAGTTGGGCCAGTCGAGGAAGCTCTCTCAAAGGCAGTGGCCCTTGAAGTATGGTAAGATTTGACTAGATGGGAAAGAGAGCAAGGGTATTCTAGAAGGACTGGAGCAGAGTGGAGTCTGGAGTCAGGTGTGAATGCAAACCCTTCCTCTTTTATTTACCAGCTGTGGGACCCTGAGTACATTTTCTCATCTCTCTGAGCCTCAGTTTTCTCATCTGTCTAATGGGGATCCTCTCCTAAGTGTTACTAAAATAAGGCTGTGCCCATGATGTGTAAGGTATTATATATTTTTTTTAATTTTTTAATGTTTATTTATTTTTGAGAGAGAGAGAGAAAGAGAGAGAGCATGAGTGGGGGTGGGGCAGAGAGAGAGGGAGACACAGAATCCAAAGCAGGCTCCAGGCTCTGAGCTGTCAGCACAGAGCCTGACGCGGGGCTTGAACCCATGAACTGTGAGATCATGACCTGAGCCGAAGTCGGTCACTTATTGAGCCACCCAGGCACCCCTGTAAGCTATTATTTTTAGGTCTGGGGATCCCCAAGGCTGGGGATGACCTTGCAGAGCTTGAAAGCACCTCGACCTGGAAAGGCAGAGGGTCAGGATGGACTGTGTGAAGGAACATGCAGGGGAGGCAGTTCCTTCTAGGAAGGGCTTTCTGAGGCAGCTGGACGAGGGCAGAGAGCTTGGCTGCACCTTGTGAGAGCACCGGGCAGTCAGTCCTTGGATCAGAGCCCTGCAGGTCCAGGTAGCCACTGGCAGCTGGCACTCATTTGCGTGGGTGCTACCTCACGAAGGCGGGGGGTACATGACATCCTCAGGGAGGACTCCATGGTGCCCACCCACTAGGTAGCCAGTGGACACACCAGAAAATTGAAGCAGATAATGAATATTCCCTCCTCAGGGCCTTTGCACTTCCTCTTTCTTCTGCTTGGAACATTTTTTTTCCCGTTACTTTCCTGGCTCACTCCCTCACCTGCCACAAGGCATCCTGAAAGGGCACAGCAGAACCGCTAATCCCCACGGGCCTTGAGCAAAACCCTTGGTCTCACTGAATCAGTTATGCCGCCTGTAAGATGAGGCGTGTGCCCCCGTGCACCCCTCGGTTGCGGTACCTGTTATCCTTTATTGCACCTAACGGAGGTCTGTCTGCCCCATGCTCTTCCTGTCCCCACCTCCTCAGAATCTGCACTGCCCCAGGGGCTGGACCACATTCCTCCGGCAGGAAGCAGGCACATAATAGATGCTCAGTGAAGACCTGATGAATGAACGCATGTCCCTGTTGCAGGACTGTTGTGAGAAAAGTACAAGACTATGAAGGGGCAAGTGCCTTGTGAACTGTGAAGTGTTGTGCCATCATCTGTAAGGAGTCTTGTCTTGGCCCCTGGCCGCACCAACCACACACCCTCCGTGGCTCTGCCTCAAGGGGCTGCCCTGCTATGTGCCTCCGAGCATTTGGGCAGGGAATGCAAAGCATTTTCCACCCCCACCCCTGCTGTGTTCTGTGACAGCACTTTAGGGGAGGTGTGGGGAATACTGTTCTCACATGGAGTAATTAGGAGCTCACCTCCCTTGATGACAGTGGCACCCTCTGGAGGGGCCCCCTCACCACAACCACACTTGCCTGACGGCTCCTGCAGCCCATGGCCTGCAACGCCAGACTTTGGGCCCAGCTGACAGCAGGCCTGGGTGTGTGTGTCAGCAGCAGGGCGGGGGTGGGTGGTGGGGGGGTGGTGGGGGATGTCCTTCCAGGACCTGCCCTAATTCCCACCCGTGCAACATTCACTTTGCCCATCAACCCAAGGCTTATGTGCTTTATTTACAGTTTTCAAAATGCATCCACATCCTCTGATTTGCTCTAGATGACAAATTGAGGCAGGTGAGAGAAATAGCACGATTCACCCATTTTACAGCTAGGTAAACTGAGACCTGAAGAAGCTCATGCTTGGTTTATTCAGACAGAACGGAATTTGACCCAACCCTGCCCTCCTAGACCCCACAGTTTGGTGGGGGTGGGGCACTCAGAAACCATTATAACCCAGCATGAGTGCAGGGGTGGGGACACACAGAAAGGGGGCTGAGGGAGCCCAGGAGGTGAACTCTGAGCCAGGTCCCGAAGGATGATCAGGTAGGGTGGGCTGAGCTAAGGTCAATTCCGTGCATGGCGGTGCGGGTCTGCTTTTTAAGGACAGGAGCGGTTGGTGTATGGAGTAGGAGGGGCAGGTAGGAGCAGGGAAGGGAATGGCAGGAGCTTCATTCTGGAAGCCTGGCACCAAGTGAGTTCTCAGTAAGTGAATGGCAATGACTGCCAGTCTCATTTGGACCGCCATCTATCGTACTGGGGAGCCACTGGCAGTCCTTGAGTGACAGGGTCTGAGTTGTGTTGTGGAAAGGGATGCTCTGAGGAGGCAGGGGCAGGGTCTTGATCAACATCTATTATGGGTTTCCTTCTCAAAGGTCCCCGCCCCACCTGTGCCCCTCTTCCCTGGCTCCAGGTGGCTCTATCCCTGTCCTCGGGGACCAGCTTCCCATCCTTCCCAAAGCCTTCCAGGAGACAGCTGGAGCTGAAGCCACCGTCTTCCTAAGTGCAGGCCGGTGGGCTCATCCAGCTGGCTGCCTCGGCATTACCTGAGAAGCTGGTCAAAAACACAGGTTCCCAGCCGTCAACTGCCAGCCTCTCCCAAGATTCTAATTCGTTCCATCTTATGGGGTCAGGGACAGCCAGGATTGGTGTTTTTAAAAGGCACCTGAGTCCACTGTGATGCACAGCCAGCTGCTACCCTGAGCTGCCACCAGATGATGTTACAAGCGTCACAAATTACGCGAGTTAAAAAACGAAGAGTGGAAAGAACATACCCAAATGTTAGCAGTAGGTCGTGTGGGGGTGGGGTGGAGGGACAATACAGGGGAGATTATGATCTTGTACTTTATATTTCCTTCTGACTTTTCTACCTTTTCCAAATAGTCTGTGTAATGAGCGTGTATTGTTTGTAAAGTGAGGAAAATAAATAACAGCGTCTGGACAGGAGAACCGGAGATGTGCCCACACAGACCTGGGTCAGTGGCCGGCTCTGCCCTTCCCCAGCTACTGGGCTCTTGGGCAGGGGCCTTGATCTCCTGAGCCTCCATGTCCTCATCTGTAAAATGGGAATAGGAAACACTCAAAGTGTGGCTGGAAGTGTTCGATAGGGGGGTTCTCCACGGCCAGCAATTGTCCTTCCTGCGCCCGTCTGTTACACCTCTCTTTCCCTGGCAACGGTGCCCCTCACACTGGACAGACACCCTTTGCTGCCAGTGTCCAGCTGGAACCTCCTCCCCTGCTCTAGCCCAGACCTTCGTAGACTGTGGGGCCGGCAGGGGCTCTGGGAGCCGCCTCAGCCCTCCCCGCTTTACAGCTGGGGAAACTGAGGCCCCCCGCGGTGGGGGGGGGGGGTGTGTGTGCACGCGCCTGCTGCACGCCTCCCTCCCGGCCGGCGCCTTGCTCAGTGCGTGAGGGGCAAGTAAGTCACCATCTGTGTTTTCCAATAAAAGAAAATGAAAATTGAAGCGCATTAAAAATAGCTCAATTGGGATTCCGAGTGGGGCTCTGAGGCTGTGACAGAGACGCCCAGCCTGCCTCCTCCCCCCTCCCAGCCTGGCACCACCAGCATCGGGAAGTCATCTGAGGCGAACGTCTTCTAGGAGGGGCCAGGGTGCGGGCGGAGTCCCCATGAGTACCGAGGGTCGCTGGGGACCCCCAGTTCCAGCTTCCCAGCTCTCAGCTGCTGGCGTCCAGGATCATGGGGTCCTGCTACAGGCAGAAGATGCACTTAGAGCCATATGCCATCCCCTGGGCAGACTCCGGATCCATCCACCCCCAGGTCCCCGGGGCTTTCAGCTGGCACCCCCTGCCTCCCACGGATGTCCCTCGAGGGAGGCCCGGTGGCTGAGAGGAAGGCGGACTCCCCTGAGGGGCAAAGACCTGGGTTCGCCGCCCACCCCCCCGCCGCTGCACTGACTCTCTGGGCCTGGAGCAAGCCAGGAGCCTCTCTGGGCCCATCCTGTCCTCTGCACGGCAAGGATACTAACAGAGGCCCGGGAGCGGTGCAGGAGGGGGCTCCTGAAGCCCAGTGTACAGGTGAGCCTGATTCGGGAGTGTCCTCCGAAGGGATGTGTCAGAAGACAGAGTAAGAGGCCAGCTCTCAGCTTGGCGCTTGCTTTGGACAGGGGCTCCGCAAATGGCCATTACTGGTATTGTTCTCGTCCTTGTCATTTTCTGTGAAATGGGAACGTGATGGTGAGCTGTAGGAAGCCTGAGTGAGGTCACATGGGAGAGGGCTTTGCACGAGCCACAGCTGCTTACCATGAGGACGGGCTGGCACGCATCCAGGAGTGCTAGTTCCGTGATTCTCAGAGCGCCTCTTCCTCCCCAGAGGGGCCCCGCTCTCTGAGGGTCCTCCTGCACCTGTGACCTCAGCTACTGTGCAGACCTCTGTGAGGCAGACGAGGAAGCACCGTTCGTACCCCGGAGGCCCAGAGGGTGCTGGGACAGGGAGTAGTCCCGGGTTCCGCAGCCTGGCCTGCCGCAGAGGGCCGCTGCCTGGTGGGACTGTCAGATCCGTACGGCCTGGGTGCAGACAGCGAATCCAGAGAAGGCCGGTGCTGCCCATGCCTGTGCCTGTACTTGTGGAAGCCAGGTGGCCTCGGGCAAGTTGCTTCATCCTCTGGGCCTCAGTTTCTTCATCCGTAAAATGGGGCTAGGTAATAGTTCCCAGGCTTTGGGAAGATTGGGTCCTGGGCAGGGCTTCGCACATGGTAAGTACTAGAAAGGCAGCAGCCCCGAGAATAGCCCATCCCTACCTGCTCTCCTGTTAGTCCAGAACAGACACTTGCCGGGCCCACCAGTGCCCAGCCACATGGGACCGGCATTTGCTCTGCCACAGCCTCAGGTCTCTCCAGGGAGGACTGGGAATGCTGGAGGGAGGGCTGTCCTCCACCAGCCAGGAACCCTCACCCCCACCACCCCTCTCTCAGCGGAGGGCCTGGGCCTTTCCTCAAGTGGTGGGAGTAGGGATAGAGCAGTGGCTGGTGTGCAGGAGATGAGCATTTTCTCCATTAAGGATGGTGTAATAGTTTCCTATTGTCCCTGTAACAAATAACCACATCTTAGTGGCTTAAAACAGCACAACTTGCTGTCTTACAGTGCCGGAGGTCAGAAGTCAGAAGGCTTCACTGGGCTGAAATCAAGGTGTCAGTGGGGCTGCATTCCCCCAGGGGTTCTAGGGGCAAGTTCATTTCGTTGCCTTTTCCAGCTTCTAGAGGCCACTTCCTTCGTTGGCCTACAGCCCCTCTCTCCGTCTTCAAAGTGCATCGCTGCGCCCTCTGCTCATATTCTCCCACCTCTCTAGCTATGACCCTCCTGCCTCTCTCACAGGGAATCTTGGGCGCCTGGACAATCCAGGAAACTCTCCCCATCTCAGAATCCTCAACTTAGTCTTGTTTGCAAAGTCCTTTTTGCTATGTGAGGTAACAGTCATGGGTTCTGGGGATTAGGGTGTAGACACCTTTGGGGGGTCCACAGTTCTGTCTACCACTGACAGGAAAGCTAGAATCTGTCACTGACAGGAGAGCTACTGAGCGAGTGCTTTGTGCCAAGTTGTGTAGAAATTGGGGTTATAATAACGACAGCCAGTATTTTACTGAGCACTTACTATTTATTGCCAGGCACTGGGCTAAACATGCCCCGTGTGAGGCATGATCTCACTGATTGTCACAGCTACCTGCAAGGTGTTAACGCTCTTCCCGTTCCACAGCTCAGAGAGGGAAGGAAGTGGCTTGCCTGGGGTCACTGGGTTAGGGAGAGGGGTTCAAATGTAGATCTGACTGCCGAGTCCGTGCTGGCAGCTCCCTGGGATGTGCACATATGCTGCTTCCCTGGGTTTGGACCCAACACCTGGGTTCTGCACCAGGCGCCTACTCTCCTGCCCCTCTGGTCCCACATCCCAGCGTGTGCTCCTCACCTGATGACAAGCACCAGGACTGCATGTCCAGGTACCCTTCTAGGCAGTCTGGGTAACTCCAGGCAGGGGCTGTGGCCACACAGCAGGTGCTCAGGGAGGGAGCCATGTTGAAATGGGAGGAGAGAAGATGGGTGGGGTGTTGGGAAAGGGGAGTGGCTGTGTGCCTGAATAATTCTTTTTTTTTTTTTTTTAATGTCTATTTTTGAGAGAGAGAGAGAGAGAGAGAGAATGAGTGGGGGAGGGGCAGAGAGAGAGAGGGAGACACAGAATCCGAAACGGGCTCCAGGCTGTGAGCTGTCAGCACAGAACCCGACGCGGGGCTCGAACTCACAGACCGCGAGATCATGACCTGAGCCGTAGTCGGAGGCTTCACCCACTGAGTCACCCCGGCGCCCCCTGGATAATTGTGTGCCCAAGTGGGAGGTGGAGGACTAGGAGCCAGACTATCCAGGATTGGGGTCATGAAAGGAGTTTGGGCCACACGGTCCAGAAATCAAAGTCTGCCTTCCTCACCAGCTTTCAGGGGGTCTTGGCCCACAGACTGACTTGTCCTCACTGAGCTTGATTCTGGCCACACCACTGGGTGGCCAACATGCAGCCTTGGCCCAGACCTCTCTTTCTGAGGCTTTTTTCTGTGGAATGGGGCCGCCGTGGCACTCTGTCCCCTGGAAGGCCTTCAGGAGGCTCCAGCCCATTGAAAAGCCTGAATCCGTGCTGTGAGCCCTGTGACTCTCTACTCAGTCCTCAGGGCCCTTCCCCAGCTCTGTCTTTCTACCTCTCGATGGGCTTTCTGAGGCCCTTGTCTAGGTCTGTATCCCTCACATGCTGCAGCCTCAGTCTTCCCATCTCTACATTGGGTGCTGTCTTGTGCCTCAGCCTGTGGTGTGAGCCCTTTGCAGCCTCTGCAGGACTGACAAGGTGCATCTGTCCGTCCTCCCAGCCCCCATGCTAGCCTGGTCAGTGCCCTGAGGAAGGGACAGAGGGAGGGAGGCCCAGGAGCGGGAAGAGAACGCGTGTCCTCCGTGTTCGTTTAGTCACAGGCTCAGGGGAGGAAGGTTCCTGAGAAACTCCCTGTTCGTGGCATCCTCCATCAGGGTCTTGCCGCCTCCCTGGAGAGCTCAGCTGTAACCAGCGGGAAATGGGACAGATAATTGCAACTTTAAATAAGGCCAAGTTAAAGCTCCCTGCCAGGCCCAGCACGGGGGACTCTCTGAGCGTTGATGGGAGGCAGCGGGAAGCCGCAGACAGCGCTCAGAATCCCCATGCTGCCACCAACTCCCTAGTGACCACAGGCGAGTCACCGCCCTTCTCTGAGCCTCAGTTTCCTCATCTGTTGAACGGGGACCAAATGGCATCACCTATGGGGAGGAGCTAGCATAGTGCCTGATACATGGTAGGTACTCAAGAGCTGGAAGTCTGGACTATGATGATTATCCCTGTTCAAATGCAGCTGCCCACCCCACCCTACCCAGAGTTTCTGTGGGAGCTGTTCTCAGTGCCGTTGGCCCCTGGCAAGGCGGGGTGATAAAAACTGCAGCCGACCCCTCCCGAGCCAAGGCGACTGTACTAGGCCTTGTGCTAAGAGCTTGGCATCCACACCTGCGAGGAAGGCTTGTTCCGTGTTCCCATTTCTCAGATGAGGTCACTGAGGCTGCAGACCTAGGGTGGGTGTGGGGAGGAGTGGGCCAGCAGGGAAAGGATCAGGAGCTCCAGTCAGTATCCCGTCCTAACAGGGTGCACACCGGTGTGGGGAGACACGTGAGGTCCCACATCCAATTTCTCACTTAGAGCAGGAATTCCTAGGCCTGCTCCCAGCCTCAGCGCCTCTGCCAGGCTGCCCTGAGCTGCCGCCACCCTGATATTCCCGGGCAGGAGGAGGCCCGTGTGGGCCTGGGGGATTGAGAGCCGACCAGGGCAGGGAGCTGGCCGGAGTGTGGCCAGCAGACCTGCGGTTTCTTGCTCCCAGATGGACAAGCCAGGCGGCACAGCCAGCGGCTTGGGAAGGCTGCTCCTTGGCTCAGCTCTGAGGCAGGCCTGGCCTGTCGTGTTTGTGGGCTTGGCACGGGCCATCTGCTCACTGTCTGACATCGCCTCTCCGTGTGCCTGGGGGGCAGCCGCTATCTCCTGGTGACACCGGACACGAAAGACCACGATGTTCCGCTCAGCAGCCAGCATTGCAGGACCCCTGCCCCATCCGAATAAACCAGCTAGGAAAGGGCATCAGGCAAACTCCGGTGAGTTGTTGCCCAGAGAAAGGCTAGGTTACCCGAACTGGGGAAGGGGTCAAGGATGGTCAGGGAAGGCTTCCTGGAAGAAGAGATGCCTGAGAAGTCTTA
Organism: Neofelis nebulosa; assembly: GCF_028018385.1. Lineage (NCBI taxonomy): Eukaryota > Metazoa > Chordata > Mammalia > Carnivora > Felidae > Neofelis > Neofelis nebulosa. The sequence goes on along the minus strand of NC_080783.1, from coordinate 205,558,017 downwards.
AAGGGTAAAGAGGAATTTTCCAGGTGAAGGAGGTGGGCATCCTAGGCAGAGGAAGTGGCTTAAGCAGGTGAGGGAAGGAAAAGGAGAGTCTAGCATGTTTAAGGAACTCCTCTCTTCTGCCCTGGGCCTCGCTCCTGCTGTCGGCCTGCCTGCCTGCCTGCCTTCCTGCCCCCATCTTTTCAGAGAAAGTGTTCCAGACAGGGGTATGACCAAGAGCAAAGACTCGGCAGTGGGAGACCTGAAGGCCTGGACTCCGACAGTGAGCAGGCTGGCCTCGGAGGGCGGAGGGAGGGGCAGTTGGGGTCAGAGGCCAGGGCCAGCCCATAGAAGGCCTTGAATGTCAGACTGGTCTGGATCATCCCTTCAGGGCAGTTGGTGGAAACATCTCTGCCTGGCCCATCAGCACCTGGTCAGTTTCCCAGGGCAGTGTGGGCCTGGACGCCTGTAAAATCGTAGGTGGGGAAGAGGGGCCCTTCCCTCCCAGCATTGTGGCCAACTCCTCTTGGAAGCCTTCCATGACTTCGTGAAATGAAATGATCTCTCACATGGACGAGAAGTCTCCTTTGCCACCACCCACTACCAGACGCCCAGAAAAGCCCATTGCAGGTGACGTGACAGTCACAGCCCAACTCGGGTACCGCCTGGAGCAGGCAGTGCCCTCCACCTCATACTCTGCAGGCTACAACGGCACCCACGAGTTGTGGTAGGAAGAGCACAGTGTTAGGCGGTCTTGTCCCCTGCCCATTCACCCTCCCTGGCAAAGGCTTCCCATCTCTGGATCAGATGATGCCTACTCCCCGATTCCATGCCACCACCCTCAGGCCTGGAAGTCCCCACTTCCTGACCCCCCGCTCCTGCTCAGCCCTCACCTGAGACTGTATAGACTCCCCCAAGTTTCCTTGGAGCCATGAAAGGAGTTTGGGTCATGCAGGTCAGAAATCGGTCCACTTCCTCACCGACTTGCAGGAGATCTCGGCCCCCTAACTTGACCTCACTGAGCCTCAGTGCAAAATGGGGATATGAAATCTTTCTTGAAGGTTTTGGAGAAGCCTGGATGAACTCAGTCCATTGCTTGGCATGGTGCCTGGCATAGAGTAGATACTCAGTAAATGGTCTCCATGGTGATGGGGATGCTGGTGATGGAAGTGGGATTCCCTGTATCTGGCCCAGGGTGCCCCTCCCCCTGTGTCTTCTCCACACTAAGAACCCCCTCATTTCAAGTCCTGTTCCTTTCCAGGTCCTTCCTCTGTCATCAGTCCTTCTGTGCACAGCCATGCCAGGAGCCCCAGCAGCTCATACCAGAAGCTCCCAGGCCTGGCTCTTTGTCTGGCATCATCTCTCAGGGTGTCAGAGGCCGCGGGGAATGAATAGTAACTGATGACGAAGACACGGAGGCTCTGATCACAAAGACAATGACAGGAACTTGTTGGTGGCTCTCCTGTGAAACATTGACCCGTGAGAAAATGCCCCAGCAAAGCCATGTCTGCTTAACCGCCCGAGATGCCAGGCACGGTTGGCAAGTGAGCCCGGGGGCCGAGAGGGAGCAGTGGAGTCACACTGAGCAGAGATGGCACTCTGGGGGTCCTGTCACTGCACCCAAGCTGTCCAGGGCCACAGAAGCAGAGCTGGAGGGGAGTGTTAACACAGGAGGGATGCAGGCATTTTGGAAACAACTCCTCTGAGACAGCAGCTGCTCTCAGAATGAGCAAGAGCTTTGGGGGGGCTCAGTCGGTTAAGCGTCTGGCTTCGGCTCAGGTCATGATTTCGCGGTTCATGAGTTCGAGCCCCGCATCAGGCTCCATGCTCACAGCTCGGAGCCTGGAGCCTGCTTCAGATTCCGTGTCTCCCTCTCTCTCTCTGCTCCTCCCCCACTCATACTCTGTCTCTCTCTCAAAAATAAACATTAAAAAAAAATTAAAAACAAAAAACAAAAAACAGGGTGGAATTTGTACTCTGCCCCGACCAGCTGTGTGGCCTGGGACAGTCCTCTGCATCTCTCTGACCCCTTGGCTGCAATTTCCTCATCTATAAAATGGATCAGTTACTCAAGAGAATGCAGTGACAACTGAATCAGGCCACCCTGCTGCCCTCAGGATGATCTTAGCCTGGCATTCAAGGCTCTTTGTGGCGTCTGGAGTGCTCTTTCTCCTAGGCCTTCCTACTCCCTCTTGCGGTTCCCTGTAGGGGCCATGCACATTCTGTCCTCCCAACTTTTGCACAAACTATGCCTGGAACACCCTCCCTCCTCTCTTCCCCTCCTTCTAGCCTGGCTGTCTCCTCTGTATTTGGGGTTCAGGCCAGGTGTTACCTATTTGGGAAGTCTCCTGTGAGTTTGTCTCACATCAGAACATTTCTTGAGGTCAGTGACAGTATCTGATTGTAATTCTCCAGTACTTAGCATGGGCCTAACACGTGGTAGGTGTTCAGTAAATACAGGGAGGGGTGGATAGATAGATGAGTAGCAGATTTTTAGAGATATAAGTGGTGTGAATGGAAGGACAGGTAAGTGAACAGTCAAGTGGATAGACAAATGAAAAGAAAAGCAGAGAGGGAGGGAGGTTGGTTCATTGGGAAGATGGATGGGTGAATACCTAAGTAGGATGCTAGATGTATGGGGGAGCAAATGGATGGTGGATTATTGGGGAATGGAATAATAGACTGATGGGTGGGGTAGGTGAGAGTGTGGGTGGGTGGGTGGGTGGGTGGATGGATGGATGGATGGATGGATGGAGGAATGGGTGGGTGGATGGATGGATGGATGGATGGAGGAATGGGTGGGTGGATGGATGGATGGAGGAATGGGTGGGTGGGTGGATGGATGGATGGATGGATGGAGGAATGGGTGGGTGGGTGGATGGATGGATGGATGGATGGGCGGGCAAATGAGTGTGTGGATGGCAAGAAGGCAGAATGATTCCATAAATATTTGCTTGGATTTGGTGGTTCGGTGGTTGGATGTGTATAGAATGGGTAGGTAGATAGATGGATGGGTGGGTGGATTGTTGGGTAAGCGAGTGTGTGGATGGATGGGTGGAAGGATAAGGGTGTGCAGGTGGGTAATTAGGTAGATGGGTGAGTAGATGGCAAGATAGTTTATGGATGATTGCAAGGATTGGATGGTTGGAAAGATGGATGAGTGGGTGTGTAGGTCAGTGGGTAAATGAATGAACAGTAAAATTTCATGTGGCTAAATGCCTGACATCTTGCCCAGAAGCAGAGGGGTGGTCTGGATTCTGGGATTTGAGTTAATTGTCCTTCACTGGGAGAAACCAGTGCCAATTAGGCAAATAGATCCAGTCCCAGCAGGTCCTGGAGCAGGCTTGCTAATTGACTCCAACCTGACAGACCCTGGCTTGGACTTACAGTGGCCTGTGTCTTATTGATTTGTAATTTACACTCCACACACATCCAGAAGGATTTGAGGTGACGTAATACTCAACCTGCATGCAGTAGGACAGTTAAAAATTAAGTGAGAAAGCGAGAGGCTGCCTCGCAGAGGGGTTAAAAGCATACCTGCGTTCAACTCCTAGATCTGCTGCTGACTGACTGTGTGACATTGGGTAAGTTGCTTCACCTCTCTGAAGCTCATTTTCCCATCTCTGTAGGAAGACAGGGAGGAAGGAAGGGAAGTTGGTTTAACGGAGGAATGTGTGAATGATGAGTAGATACCTACATGGGATGCTAGATGTAAGGGTGGGTGGGTTATCGGGACAGTGGAATGGAAGACAGACAGAGAGGGTAAGTGAGAGGGTGGATGGATGAGTGGATAGATGGATGATGGGTGGGCAAGCAAGTGGGAACAATAATAATTCTATCTCATGGACTGCTGTGAGGCTCTGAGGAGTGACAGCACAGTGGTTGGCACTAAGTAAGCACTTGGAATGATCTAGTATATGGAGTTATCTTGATACGAGCGACTATCTCCCAGAGGAAAAATCCAGACACCCAGACTCATGGTGGAAGCAGGAAAGAACATTTGATGTCTGGGAGGCTGGGGGTAGGGACGAGGGAGAGGGTCCGATGGTTTTAATAACAAGCGAGACTCAGCCTCACCCACAAGGTACTCACGGTCCAGTTGAGCTGGTGAGTAAAGGTCGCAGGGCAGGGTGACAAGTTTCCTCTTTTTGTTTGTTTATTTTCTTAATTTTTGTTGCTGAGGTCTAGTCGACATTCTCTCCTCTTCTTTTAAATGGCCGTGACAGTTGTCCTCAACTAATTGGTGACCATTAGGATCTCGTGAAATGAAGTCTAAAAGCACTCAGCCCAGCACCTGGCACACCGTTGTTGCTCAGTAATGCCGACTGCTGTCGCTGTATTTTTATTACCTACTTATTAGGTGGGAAGGGTCTGTGGATTCATTTAAGTAAAAGGGCTTATTTTAAAGATTGTAAATCATTGGGTAGATGCTGAGGCAGCCTGGTGTGTCAGGAAGGCTCAAGGGCAATAGATTTGGATTCAATTTCTGGTCTGCTGTGTGGCCTTGGCCAAGTCACCTAACCTGTCAGAGCTTCGGTTTCCTTATGCATTCGGTGGGACCTGTAACAGGCATCCCTCAGGGTTGTCGTGAGGACTAATGAAGCTCTTATGTGTGCAGGGCCCTTCCCGTCCCTGCCTCCCTTCTTCCCCTTCCCCAGCAAGCCCCGGTGTTCATTTACCGCCCGCCCCACCCCCAGCCACCCCTTCCCAGACCTCCATCCATCATCCTGTCCTTTGCGGAGGTTAAGTGGGTCCCCAAGCAGCGAATCCAAACTCTCCCGAAGCCCCTGCCGCACAATGCGGCCCGCTGTTAGCGAGCAACCCGGCTGGCCCGGAGGATTGGGTTTCAGCCGGGCGGCCGGTGCTGGCGGATGCCCAGGCCAGCAGCGGGCAGGCGGGGGACAGAGTGGAGGAGCCGGCGTCGCGGGGACTCCTCCGCCTGAGCCTGAGAAAACAAGAGCAGACTCCAGGCAGGCAACCGAGGCAGAGAAGGGCCTCTGAGCAGCAGGAGGACGAGGAGGGGTATGTGCTGCGAGAGTCCTGGGGCAGAAGGATTTTACATTAACTCGGTCCCCTTTCCGTGAGCCTGAGGGCGGAGCAGGGGGGCGAGCTGGAAAAACAACGTGCTGCCTGTTGGCAGGTTTCACCTTAGAAAGTCCACGGTCTTCCTGGAACCGGCTCAGGGCTTCTGTGGCATTGCCACCCCCACCCCACTCGCCTTGCTTTGGGCTGAGACTCTCTTCGCAGCTGATCCTCACTGGCTTTTCAGAGGAGAGGTCCTGGGGAACCCAATGGGCTGCTCTGGGTTCAAATCCAGCTCTGCTTTCTGGCTATGTGACCTTGAGCAGTTCTCTCAGCCTTTCTGAACTCGGTTTTCGCATCCGTATAATGGGCACAACAGTGCTAGCTTTGCAGGGTGTACAGAGTGATGGGCTCAGGGTCTGGCACCCAGGGCATCGTACATGAACCCGTGGTTTTTCCCTCCCTTTTGTGAGGCGGCATAGCCTGGTGGTTTCTGGGTCACACCAAAGGGGTCAGATCCTGCCCCGCCCCTTATCGTGCCTGGGGGAGTTCCTGATCTCTCCAAGCCTTGGTTTCCCCATAAGGTTGCTCTGGGGCAACAGTGAACCAGACAGAATTGATGAAGCCCCTGCCCACCGTTAGCCTCCACGAGTGTTAGCAATTTTCACTGTTGCCTTTGCATGACCTGGCCTTCGCATGTTTGAAAAACCTTTTGCACCCAACGCCTCCTTGAATCTTCTGAGCAACCCTGTGAGGTACACAGAGCAAGGATTTTGTGATCCCCATTTTACGGATGAGGAAACTGAGGCTCAGAGAGGGGAAGTGACTTTCCTAAGTCACCCAGTTTGTCAAAGTCCTTGAATTCCTTAGTTCCTGCCTGTTGCCTCTTCTTAGAATTTCTAACATGGATGTGGACCATGGAAAGAATGCTCCAACTCCCAGCCATTGATTGCCTGGGTATGGCCCCATGGTAGGGCAGATAGGCCTGTGTTCGAGTAACCTCGGCCCTATTGGTCCTCGACAGGGAGCAGGTGGAGCTGCCAGAAAGGGTCCAGAGTGGCATCTGTTGATTGGGTCATGCACCACGCTGATTTGCTGCCTGGGCTGTGGTCTACTGGCCAGTCTGGGGCAAAGACCCCACGGAACAACTACTAGGTGTCTGTCCATTTTCAGGATAGACCATATTCTCATGTCCATTTTTTCGGGACAGACCACATCACTACCTTACTCAGGAATCTTCCATCGCTCCCCATTGCCTCTGGGACAAGCTCCCAACTCCTTAGCCCCGTATCCAAAGCCCTATGAGTTCTGGCCCCATCCTAAGCTACCATATCCTTCCATGAAGCATTTTGCTCCTACCACACGGGACAGACACCCTAGCATGGTTGAGGGTTAAGTACTAATTGGAGGCAGACACAGATGCACCACTTCCTGGCCATGCAAACCTTGAGCGATCTCTCCTAACTTCAGTTTTCCCAACTGTAAAGGGAGATAATAAAGTACCTACTTTACAAATAGTTATAATGAAATGAGATCATGAATACTAAACCCTTAGCCCAGAGCTCAGTGCGGAGAACCAGTCCTCAGGTTTTACTCTTGTCCAAACTGCCCCTGCCTCTGTGCCTTTGATGCTGTTATGTGCCCTGTATGGCATGCCTTGCCCTCTTCTCCCGGCTCAAATGCCACTTTCCCAGGGACACCTTTGCTAATTCCCTGGTCAAAGCTAACACCATCTTCCTCTGGGTTTCCTGGCCCCCAACCGGGACCAGCATTCTCACCCTGCCTCTTCTTGTAGAAAGTTCACGTGCCAGGCACTAATCCAGAAGATCCTTGAGAGAAGGATTTGCTGATCCATTTCAACATCCCCAGTGCCCAGCACAGGGCCTGGCACTCAGTAGATAGGGTAGATATTCACGGAATGACCAAGATCTTGTTACTTAACCCGGGAGAATTCAGGGACAGGAAGAAAGAGCCTTTGAGTTAAGTTTTGGAAGAGAAGTTAGCCTGGCTAACCAAGCTGGAAGGGTCAGGCATTCCAGGCAGAAAAACCTAGAGTGGTCAGTGCACCAGGACCACGGAAACGTAGTGCCTTCTGATGGATGGCTGGACACTAGAGACACAGGAAAGCCTGGCTGGAAGGTAATTAACTGGCCTGGTCAGCAGCGGGTGCCTTAGGGCAAGGAGCTAGGACTTTCTGTTACCAACAGGTGGGAACTCCAAAGGGCATTAAGCTCAGTTAAGGCATAATTAGACATGGACTTTAGAAACATCACCCAGCTGCCATGTGGAGGTCAAATACATCTACCTCGAGCCAGAACAGTTCTCAGTGCTAGGGATACAGTAGTGAAGGAGGCAGGCACAGAGCTCCCCCAAGAATGGGGGCCCTGGGAGACGGCAGATCGGCAGAATTGACTTACATGATGTCATCTAATGTGCATGTGACCCATTTTACAGATGGGGAGCCTGAGGACCAGAGAGGAGCACAGACCTGCCTGCAGTCACAACCTAGAGAGGGCCAGAGCCCAGGTTCTAGCCTGGACAGTCTGAGCCCCACCCCCTTTTCTTTTTCCCCTCCCATCCTCACTCAGGCCCACACAGAGGGAGAGAATAAACACATGCAGAGAGCCCCAGTAATTGTGTGTGTGTGTGTGTGTGTGTGTGTGTGTGTGTGTATTGTCTGTTTTTTTACGTCTTTGTTTGAAGCATTCTTAAAAATCATGCAGATGTAGAATGAGACAGATGTGGTTTCAAATGCTAGCCTTGCCTGTGTGCCCTTGTGAAGCCTGCTTCACCTCTCTGACCTCAGTTTCTGCATCTATAAAACGGGGTTAAAGGCATATACCCCACAGGTTGTCGAGAGCCTAAAGCCGTATTTAGAGTGCCCATCTCAGTGCCCGGCACACAGTAGGTACCTAGTGAAAGTTCTTCCTCATGTCTTTGGAACTCTCACACATTGTCATTGGTACGAACCAACAGTGTCTGTGGCCCTAGAGAATTATGATCCAAGGGGGGGTCAGACAGAGCTGACCGGGGGTGGGTTGGGGAGCAGAGGGCGACCACTTGCCCCAGCCTGAAACGGGCCGGTGGAAGCATCCGCCAGGGCCTCGTGCAGCCACCCTCCCGTCGGCTCAAGACTAACGACTTCAGTGCGTCTCCCCTTTTAGCTCAAATATTTCTGAAATGCACACTGCTCGTTCACACATAGCCAGAGGGGCCAACGGGCCTCCCCAGCCTGTGCAGTCAGGGCCTCCTGATTGCTTTCTTCTGTGCAGTCTCCAGGAAGGGGGTGTGGGCGCAGTGGGGCCAGGGCCAAAGCCGCTGCCATGGCTCGAACCCTGTTTTCCCACCGAGGAAGTCTCTCCGAGTAGGTGGCTGCAGGCCTTGGTTCCAGCTTCCTCCTGTATCTGTCCACCCAGCCTCAGTCTTCTCATCTATCCATTGGGATTTTTTTAAATGGTCACTGAGCGGGGCGCCTGGGTGGCTCAGTCGGTTTGGCGTTTGACTTCGGCTCAGGTCATGATCTCACGCTTTGTGAGTTCGAGCCCCGTGTTGGGCTCTGTGCTGGCCGCTCAGAGCCCAGAGCCTGCTTCGGATTCTGTGTCTCCCTCTCTCTCTGCACCTCACCCATTCACGCTCTGTCTCTCTCTCAAAAATAAACAAACATCGGAAATTAAAAAAAAAAAAGGTCACTGAATGCATTCAGGGCTTGGAAAGCAGACATATCCATGGGAGTGCCTGGAGACGAGTGAAAGGGCAGTGTTAGGCAGGGTGGGGAGAGGGTGGCACCTGAGAGGCTGGAAGGACGTGGGCAGGGGATGTGGTCCAGCCAGGGGGCCTCAGAGAGCTGCTGACTGTTGCTGTCCACCCTTTATTCTCGTTCATTCCCACCGACCATGCCATATCGCTCACCTCCTTTGCCTCTGCTGGCCCCTCCGTCTCCCATGCAACCCCTCCTGCCTCCCTTCTAACTCATTCTTCAAGCCTCCGTCTAGAGTCACTTTCTCCAGGAAACTGTCCCGAAATTGAGCATTTTCTTCCTCTCCTTCCACATGCAGTCCCCTACCCACACTACCCCATGCACATCCCTGTTGCAATGTTTGTCACATTGTGTGGTGATTAATTATCTGTGTACAGCGAAAAACAGCCTCCCCTTGCATGAGGGATTGTCATTGCCACAGTGGGGATGGGCTGGGGACATTTCTAGCACTTTAGAGGCAGTTCGGTGCAGTCTCGTGGTCCCCAAAGTGTGGGAAGTGAAATGATGTTAGGTGGTTTGCAGATGAATGTTTTTAATTGTAATTGTCCTGTGTTTATTTTCCTTCTTTTTATGGCAAGTGATATTGGTGTCCCATTTATAATAATAACTTTTTCCTCTTTAAAATGCCCTTAAAAAATGCCCTTAAAAAAAAGACTCATCTGGAAGAATAGTAACTAAGTAATAGTACATGTTATAGGTGGAAATGGCTGATGTCATGAATGTTGTTCTGATGGAGCAGAACGCTAGCCTGGGGGTGGGGTGTGATTTCAGTCTTTGGCTGTCGACCTACTATGTGCCGAGCCCTGTGCTGACTCTTGGGGACACGCAAAGGTGTGGGGGGGGGGGAGATGACTAGAAGGAACCACATGTTTGGGGTCTGGGGGGTGAGAGGACACCAGTCTATGCAGCTGGAGCACAGCTTGTGAACGAAAGATGTGTGACCTTGGGCAAGTTCCTAAGCTTTTGTAAGCCCCGGTTTTCCCATCTGTGAATGGGGCATCGTTGGGCATTTCCCAACTGTGTTGGCAATGTTGGAAGAACATTGGTGAGGGTCTCTGGCTCCTAACAGACAGGTAGGTCTCTGTCTCAGTAAATATGAGTTCTCTCCCTTTGCAGATTTTTGGATTAGAGGGGGAGACGTCTGAGGTGAAGGGAGAAGGAAGGGAGAGAAGGAAGGAAATGCTGGTGGTAGAAATAGGCCTGGCTTCCTAAACCCACCCAGGTTCCTGAGGCAGGAACTACTAACTCCAGATTCCCCGGGGAACTGAATGTGACTTTTGTGCTTGGTTTGAGAGGAACAAAGAGGAAACTCAGGGCATCCCAGGAAAGCAGCGTCAGACGAACCAGGAAGGGTTCCCCAGAGGCCGTGGTGCTGGAGCAAGAGGCTGATGTTTGTCAGATGTTGGCAAGCACCGTCTGGAGTGTGGGGGGAGCCTCTCGGACCCGCCTTCACTTTCAGGAGCCACCTCATGAGCCCAAAGGAAATGGCGTGTGTGCAGGCACTGGGTCAGCCAAAAAAACACCACACTCAGTCTGAAAAAAGACTAACTGGCACTTACCGAGGCTCTGCTTTGTGTTAGACTCCAAGTTAACCCTCTCCTCTGTCCTTCAGTCCTCGGCCACACTCAGAAGGTACTATGGCCATTTTCCAGGTATGGAAACTGAGGCTTAGGAAGGTTACAGGTCCAAGGTTACAAGGCAAGTAGGAGACAGAGCAGGTGTTGGAATCGAAGTCCCTCTGACCTCCTGACCCTTAGTTTATCTGCTCTGCCTCCCTGCCTTTTGTGCAGAGGGCGGAGGGAGATGTCAACACTGGAAAGCAAGAGGCTGAGACGCTGGGGGGAGAGCCCCCGTGGGTCACCTCCTGCCATAGCCCCGAGGAGTAACAGCTTTCCCAGAGGCAGGCTTCCAGGTGAAGCCGGGACAAGCGTGGAGAGATGAGAGCCCCCTGCCTCCGTCCCAGGAGACCTGCAAACTTCACACTCTCTCTCAGCCCCTTCCTCTCTGTGAACCAACCAGCAAATTGACTGCTGGCCTTCCGGGATCCTTCCACCTCCCCCACTGCTACTTCTAGGTGTAGGGGGAGGCAGAGGGGAGCAGTAGAACACCCACCCCAGACTGAGATCCCTGGGACCCCGGAGTTTGAGCACCAGCCTGCAGTCTGTGACTTTCCGCAAGTCGTTTGCCCTCTCTGGGCCTGAGTTTCCACCCGTACAATGAGGATGTCAGCTCACAGCCCCTCCTCTGGGCCGTGGAATCCTCTAGTGCTTGGCCTCTGGGTCAGCCTAAGAATCCAGCCAAGGGGTGGGGCCACCTGCTTGGCAGGCGTGCCTCCCCCACCCGACCCCTTTCTAGTCCCAAGCAGAGTCTCCTCTCCCTTGTTCCGTGCGGCTCCCAGCAGCTGTTCCTCAGGCCCAGGCAGAGAGCCCGACTTGGCGCGTCTCTGGCTGAGGCCGATGAGAGAAAACAGGTTAAAAGTTCAGCCCTTGTTCTCTCCAGGAAGAAAAATCTGTAGCATTCGGAGTGTGAAAAGGAACCCTTTTTTCAGCTCCAAAGCAGCACAATAGAACTTCCCTCCAATTTGCCATCAAAAAGACACCCTTGGCACTGGACTCCACCGTCCCTGGCACCCCTCCTCTCCCCTCACCAGCCCCCAGTGTAATGGGACATAGTGGCCGCGGACATAAGCCACAGGCGGTCACGGGGACACTGCTGCGTCCTCTGTTGTCAGCTCGTGGGTCTGAGTGGGGTCACCTCTGGCTGAATGCTTCCTCCCATCCACACCACCCCACCGTAGTTCAAGACCTTGTTCCTCCCATTTCGACCTTCACACCTTTGACCTGGGCAGTGTGCACCCTGCCCCAACTATCCTCACCCTAATTCATCCAGCCCAGGTTATCCAACTAAGTCTCTAGAAGTTTGTAGGGTCGGAGGCAGGAGATCTGCACCTCCCACTCTGCTACCAACTCCTTTGTGATTTTTATGAAGTCTTGTCCCCTCTCTGTGCCTCAGTTGCCCTATGTCCAAAATGAAGCAGTTGGCTGGGCCAGAGATAGCATCTCAAATGGCGGGTGTCAGCTTTGTGGCACACTGTGGTGAGAAGCATCGTGCGGCCACAGAGTGTGGGCATTGATTAGTGATGTCTGCTTGGGCACAGAAGTGGAGCATAGAGGCCAGCACACCTTACCTACTCCTGCAGAGCTAGGTGGTAAGGAAGGTCCAGCTGTGAGCTTCTAGGTCTCTGTGCCCACTCTCTCGTGGCCGTTATGTGTACATGGCTCATCACCACTACTAGACTGAACAACTCCATAGTAAGGTCTTGCTATTCACCATTTTCTCTCCCAAGGTACCCACTGCCTGGCACAGAAGGGGCATCAGGATATATTTGTTGAATGAATGCTTGAAAGGGGCCAATTTAAATCTGCTCAGTGCCTTGCATTTCAGCTCCAAAAGTGTCTTGAATTCCTTGTGGCAGGGAAGGGGGAGTGGGAAAGGGTCCTAAGCCTTATCTGGGGGTGAATAGGGCTCTTTCTGGCCCTCGGGGATCTCCTTTGTCATAGGCTATGTTGCTCCTTCCTTCCAGCTGCTGGAGAGAGGAGAGTGGGCAAGTCAGGCCCTGGCTGGTTCAGAAGCTGATTTGAGTTTCCTGAATCCCCAGAGGGCAGGTGATAGACTAGACTCACTTGGCACAGTGCTCACCCTCAACACCCCTCCACTCCTAGGGCCCTATCCTAGGGGCACAGTTGACCGAGGCCTAGGGGAGGGAGCCCCAGTGTGGGGACCCTCTAGAGGACTCTAGGTACCTGAAGAAGGGGGAAGATGTCCCTGATTGGAAGTGTGGGCCAGAGAGCCAAGGTAGGGTAACTAATAGGGCTCAGCTGGGACCAAAGGGAGACCTTTCTAAGGCCCACATTTCAGTTTTTGAGAACTTGATGCAAGCTGAAAAGCAGACACCCTAAGTTTTACATAAAATTTCAAGAGTTGCCTGGTGGACTCCCTGAAGCCCACCCAGGAGACTCCAGGTTAAGACCCTAATCCACCAGTAAGGGAGGGAAGTGGCAGTCGCTAAATTGGTAGGACATGACGGGGTCACAAACGGCATGACCCTGCCTAGAGGGCCTGGAGCTGGTCTTTAAGGGGGTGGAGCCTGGAGGAGCAGCATCAGACGATTGGCTGGGGCATGGGAGTGGGTAGGATTATGGGGCGGGACAGCCAGATGATTGATTGCCGCAATGGAAGTGGGTGGAGCTCTGTAAAGAAGTCCCTTGAGGGGTGGGGTCTTGGGGTGATTGACAGCACTCCATAGGTGGGCGGCATTGACCCTTTGCTTTCCTCACAGAAACGCTGATGGACTCGACCACAGCGACGGCAGAGCTGGGCTGGATCGTGCATCCTCCATCAGGGGTGAGTCAGTGGTCCCCAAGCCCTGCCCAGTCCCTCAGAAGACCTGGGGTTTTGCTGCAGGGCCTGGATGGCCCCTAAATTCCATCCCCTTTCCCTCCTTCAGGGCCCAGGGCTTGCCTCTCATTGCCCCACCCTATTGGTCCCCTACTATTTGGCGTGCCGGTTACCATGACAACATGTTGGCTGCTTTCAGCCTTTATCCCATGGCATCCTCGGGCAAGGCTGAGAAGCAGGAATTCGCATTGCCCCCATTTTACAGATGAGGAAAGTGAACTGTCATTTTCTGAGCACCCACTTATCATATACTGTATCAAGGAAGCACGTTTACACACATCTTCTCCAATAATAAGGGGAGGAAACACCTCAATTTTACAGGTAAGGAAACTGAGGCTCAGAGAGGTGTAGCCGCCTGCCAGGGACGTTACACCTAGTTAGTGATGGGGCTCAGGTTTGTATCCAGGGCTGTGACGGAGCCTTCTGCATACCCATAACACAAGGCTTCCCCCAAAATCCCTCTGACCACTTCCATGGCCCCCCTACTTTCCTGGGGCCAGTGGTTTGAGCCCATGTAGGCTGTGAGCCCCTCAAAAGCAAGAGCAGGCACAATCTGAGATTCCTCTTTCTTCCCACACCAGCCAGCCCAGCGCTTACATACAGGCTGTGGGGTCAGACATGCCTGAAATTCTGTCCCAGCTCTGCCACTCACCAGCCATGTGATTTGGGGCCAGTTCCTCAGCCTGTCTGAGCATCAGTTTCCTCGTCTATAAAACAATGTTGGTCATGTCCTCTGCGCAGGATTGGTGTGAGGTTTTCCCGCATGGCGTCTTGCACGGTCCCGGTGATAAGTAGCTACAGTAGTCCCACCATCACCGTTGTCCTCGCCACCGGTTTTCATATCATTGCCTCCTCATTCCCCTGGGTCCCCACAGCCCATCTCTTCCCTCCCCGCCATCCCAGCGCCTCCACTGGGACTCGGCCGCTGCCCCAAGGAGCTACATCCCCCCCACCCCCCACCCCAGGCCTGTGTTCTCAATAGGCAGGGCCCTAGGGTCAGGCCTCTTTCTGTGGCTCTTTCTTGTCACCAATTTTCCATCTGCGAAGGCGGCTGGGCCCACAGCCCCACCCTATCAGTAATGAGGCCAGGCTGGGCTGCAGGGCCCCCGGACGCAATTATTTGGGGTGTTTAGGCTGCAGGGCCTCCGCATGTTAATTAGAGAGAGGGGAGAAAGGCAGAGTGCTCTAATTAAGTGCTCTAATTAAGTTCTGAAGAAGAGCAGTGGTTGTAACAAGGGGCTGACTTTGTCACATGGTGCCACCAAAAAAAAAAAAAAAAAAAAAGAAGCAATGTAGGGAGCTTCAGAGCCACCACTGACATAGAGGCTGGGCTAGCAGGCTCCAGCTTGGCCTTCCTCACGGGCACTGGCCTTTCACAACATCAACCCTCCCCAGGCCACTGCACTGCCCCGCACAGATTTGGCCCAGATATCCGAGGGAGGCCAAAGGACAAGGAACACTGACTTCAGGGTGACACCTCTATACCACCACCTGCCTCCCCCTCCTCCACCCAGCTGGGGAAATCGAGGCCCAGCAAGGAGAAGTGACTTGCCCCAGGCCACACATCAAGTTAGCAGGGCAGGGGCAAAACCCAGGACTCCCGGGGTACTTGTGGGTCCTTGTGTTTCGAGGCTGTGTGCACGAGTACAGGACTGGGTCTGGGTCTGTGTGGCTTGGGTCAGATGACCTCACTTCCCTGGTCTCTGCTCCCTCATCTGTAACATGGAGATAATATGCACCATGTGTGACCATAATGACAAAGAAATGAGGTCCTCTTACAGCACCCACCCCAGGCCGGCATGGCTAGGAGGGGGTGCTCTGCTGTTGGGGCTCTTTTGGGTTTACCCCAGGTAAAGGCAGCCCAGTGCCAAAGAGGGGGATGCATGGCTACTCTCAGTAAGCTTTCGGCCCCCCTGGGGAGACCAGGCCGAGAGGGCCAGGAGTACTCGGCCCCCGCCCAGACCAGGCCGGTTGTCCCCAAAGACCCAAGGGAGAGCCAATGAATGCAAACACCACAAGAGGTTCCAGAAGGATGGGCAGAGAAGATGAGAGGGTTCTCGAGGAGGGCACAAAAGTGTGAACAAAGGCTCAGCATGTGAGGGTTGGCCTGTGAGGGTGTGTGAGGAGACGTGTGCCCCGCACCCTTCATCCCCAGCTTTCCGTGGCCGTGCCCGGTGCCACCCAGCAGTGGGGCTCGGGAATCCCTTAGCTGGGTGTGCGAGAGCCAGGCTGGGGTCCAGGGAAGGTGCTGAAGCACATGCCACAGGCAGGAAGGGAGTGAGTCTCCCTCCAGGTACATTCTTAACCACGTTAAGCCCCAGAACAGACCGCCCGTCTTCCCCATCATGGGGGTGAGAGCTCTTCTTCTGTCAGCCTGGGAATCCCCTAGGGTAAGGACTGTGTCTCCCAGATCGGAATAGGAGCTCCCAGTAGGCGGAAGTTCTGTCTCTCCCATCAGACTAGTACTCCCCAGACACAAAGCGATGTCTGCTCTCAGCAGAGGAATCCCCTCAGGCTGGGACTCTCCCTAATTTTCCTTCCAGGTGGGAGCTTCCCAGGAGCGGGGGCCATGTCTCCTTTATTGCCCTGGAGTGAGGGTCACATCGCCCGTATAAATCAGGGGAAAACCAAGAGCAGCGTGTGTGCCCTTCCCATCAGACTGGCATGTCTCCCTCACAGTGTGAGGAATTCCTGGGGGCCAAGTCCATGTCTCCACCTCAGCTTGGGAGTTCTCTGATGGTACGACTCACGTCTCCATCGTCAGACTAGAAGATGCCCGAGGTAGAGGCTGTGCCTCCCCCGTTAGACTAGGAGGCCCCCAGTGGCCAGAGTCCTATTTGCACCCAGCAGACTGAAGGGTTCCCTAAGGCAGGGTCTGTGTCTCGCCCATAGACAGACGATCCCTGGGGTTGAGCCCCATCTCCCCCACCTGACTAAGCGTTTCACCCGCAGTGGGAAGAGGTGAGTGGCTACGATGAGAACATGAACACGATCCGCACGTACCAGGTGTGCAATGTGTTTGAGTCGAGCCAGAACAACTGGCTACGGACCAAGTTCATCCGGCGCCGTGGTGCCCACCGCATCCACGTGGAGATGAAGTTCTCCGTGCGTGACTGCAGCAGCATCCCCAGCGTGCCCGGCTCCTGCAAGGAGACCTTCAACCTCTATTACTATGAGGCCGACTTCGACTCGGCCACCAAGACCTTCCCCAACTGGATGGAGAATCCGTGGGTGAAGGTGGACACCATTGCGGCCGACGAGAGCTTCTCCCAGGTGGACCTGGGTGGCCGGGTCATGAAGATCAACACCGAGGTGCGGAGCTTCGGGCCGGTGTCCCGCAACGGCTTCTACCTGGCCTTCCAGGACTACGGTGGCTGCATGTCCCTTATTGCCGTGCGTGTCTTCTACCGCAAGTGCCCCCGCATCATCCAGAATGGCGCCGTCTTCCAGGAGACACTGTCGGGGGCTGAGAGCACATCGCTGGTGGCTGCCCGGGGCAGCTGTATCGCCAATGCCGAGGAGGTGGACGTGCCCATCAAGCTGTACTGTAACGGGGACGGCGAGTGGCTCGTACCCATCGGGCGCTGCATGTGCAAAGCCGGCTTCGAGGCCGTGGAGAACGGCACGGTCTGCAGAGGTAAGGACTGCCGCAGTGGGGCAGGTGCCCCTGCAAGCGCGTGGAGTTGGTATTGGCTGCGGACCTGGGCCTGGGGCCCCAGGCTGGCAAGGGCAGTGGCCTGGAGCCGACCGTGAGGCGCTCTTTGGCTGGGTTTCCAAACGTGCAGCCGCTGTTCGGTGTCTTGGAGGGAGACATTTGAAGAGCGCTTCTTGAATGGCAAGAGCGTGCAAGGTGCTTTTCATTGGTGCCAGGATAGACGTTTCTCGTTTTAATTATTACGTGACTATTAACAGGGGCAAGTGGTGCTGTATGTCTCCATCTGCGAAAGTGATGTGGTTTCCTTTTTGCGGAAATAAGTCACAGTAAGTAACAGTTGTAAGTTCAGACTTATTGGACTTTGGCTGGATCGGACAGTAGAGGCCAGGTTAGAGTGAAGTGACCAAACAAGAGACGTTTATTTCTTGCCCAGTGCTACCTGTCCCTCGTGGGTCGGCTCCAGGATTCCTCCCTCTGGGAGCCAAGTGGATGGAGGAGCCGCCATTTGCGATGTTGTGATCACGAGGACGGAAGGAAGCGGTGTGAGCTGGGTTGTGTGCCAGCTCTAGGGTTCTGCCTCAATGGCTGTGCACACTCCTCTGGCCACTTCAGTGGCCAAGGCAAGTCACGTGCTTACTTCCGATCCTCGCAGGTGGGGAGGTGAGCCAGGCCTCCTGACCACCACTTCTCCTGTGGGCCGAGCACCTTCTAGGTCTAACTCCTTTAATGCTCACAAGAGCCCTGTGAGAGAAAGTGCCATTTATATGAAGACATCGAGGCTCAGAGAGTGAGTGGGGGAGCCAGGAGTCTTACCCAGGCAGTGTGATTCCAAGCCCACCCTTAGCCACCGTGCCACTTTGGTTAACTTAAGGAAACGTTCTAAGTCAGCGGTGGTACGGGTGGTGTTTATTATGGTGAAGAATCGTGGAGGTGGTTTGCAAACCTAAGACGTTTGTAAGAGGCGATGCACGGTGGTAGAAGGCTGTGAAGGTAGACGGACCTGCGTTCGAATACCACCCCTCTTATGAGCTGTCTGTCCTATGCTGAGTATGAAACCCTCTTTCATAGGGTACTTCCGAAGACTCAACAAGTCAAGACTGTAAAGCATCTATAATGACTTGCAGTATACAGTAGGAGCTTAATAAATGTTGACTAAACGAGACGTGTACAAAGCCCGACCTGGTGCAGGTACTCTACAATGTGAGCTGTGATGGTGATTTAAAGCCCTATTTGTGCCACTTGCTCTTGCCTTTCCTGCTGGAATCGGGTCCCGGGGTCCCCCATGTGCCAGGCAAAGAGTCTGGACCCTATTCCAGGGTCCCTGCAGCACCGGTGAAAGTGTGGCCTGAGGTAGCTGCGGTGACCCTCCCCTTTATAAAATGCTGTCACATCCACTGTCCCTGTTCCTACCCTCCATGCTCTGAAGCAGCATTTTAAAGGTGCCTGGGAGGGCACGTGGGGTGCAAGAGACAGCAGCAGGAGCCTGTGGGGAAGCAGCGGCCGTGTTCGCAAGAGGTGGTGGCTCTCTGGAGTGGGCATCCACTGTGCAGGGAAGGAGCCAGGCTAGAATGAAGGGGTGTGAGGAGGGTGAGGGAGAAGGATGGCACGTGCAGGAAAGGAGGAAACAGTGAAGTCCAGCTTGCAGGGAGGTGACGGTCCTGGAAAAGGACATTTGGGGAAAAAGGCTGGTTTCTGGGGGAAGATAACAGATCTGGCTTTCTATACTTGAGTGTTGAAAGTGCACAGCCTCAGGAGGTGGCGGGCCATGTGGGCCATAGGGCAGAATCAGTCACTCCTCGCTCATTGTTTATTCACTCATCAAACCTCGCCCGCGCCTGCTCTGTGTCAAGACCTTGTGCTGAGCTTCGGGTGAGACAGACAAGAATGCGGCTGTGGCCCTGCCGTCTAGGAGCTCACGGTCTAGCAGGGGACGCAGACTGTAAATGAACAAGGGAGGGCATGCCTTTGACTTGCTTTGATTGGAACTGCTTGGGTTACAGTGGGCGCAGAAAGAGAAGGGCTTCCCAGAGGAGGTGACATCGGGGCTGAGTCTTGGGAGAGGCATATGTTGACTGGGTGGCCCGGGCCTTCTGGAGGATGGATCTACAAGGATCTGGGGACATGAAGCACCACGGGTTAGGGGGGACTGGTACAGCGTCTGACCTGGCTGTGGCTGGGGTTCGGGGAGGGACAGAGGAAGAACTGTCACTGGAAGGTGCCCAGATGAAAAGGTGCACTAGTCACCCATTGCTGCATAACAAGTCACCCCAGAACGTCACAGCTGAAAACAAAAGCACTTGTTTTTCTCAGTTTCTTAGGCTCAGGGATCCAGGTATGGCTTCAGGGGGCTTCCTCTGGTGCAAGGTCTCTTCTGGGACTGCAGCTACGCTCTTGGCCGGGGGCTGCGGTATTATCTGATGGCATCACCGGGGAGGGGTCTGCTTCCACATTCATCCTCACGGTTGATTGCAGGCTTTGGTCCCTCGCCACAGGGATGCACATGGGCAATGGCTTCCCCCAGAGCGACTGACCTGAGAGCGTTAGAGAGAGCACCCACAACAGAAACCACAGTCTTTTTATGACCTCATCTCAGAAGTGACATCTCATTGCTTCTGCTGTATTCTCTTTGTTAAAAGCCAGTCACCCAGTTCAGCCCACACTCCAGGAGAGGGAATTACGTGAGGTGTGAGTGCCAGGAGGTGGGGTCACTGAGGCCATCATAGAGGCCACCTGGCACAGGCAGGTTCTCCAAGTCCGAGCTTCTCCGTGCAAGTAGGCCCCGCCCCCCTCCAGCCCACCTCCCCAGACCTACGGCCAGCCTGCCTGCCCCAGGCCCAGCCTAGCCCAGCCAGCCACTGGGTGTGAGTGGAGGCCAGTCAGGGTGTGATTAATGAGCTCAGGAAGCCAGAAGGACACCAGCAGATGCCGTGGCCTGTGCTGCGGCCACCCAGATGTGGGGCTACTCCAGCGCAAGTCCCAGAGGCACTGGTCCCACTGGCCCGGGATGTGTAGGGCTGGTGGCTACAGCTCACATCGGAGTGGTTGGCGGCATGCTTTCTCAGTCTCCAGTCTCCAATTCAGGGATTCTTGGCCTTGACTCTGCCTCAGAATCCACTGGGAAGTTAGTTAAAATGCAGATTCCTGGGTCTGGTGCAAACCTCTACCCCAGGTCTGATTCTGTGGCTCTGATGGAGCCACAGATGGATGGATAACACAGAATTTACTGTATTATTATTTTTTTTTATTTGGAGGAAAGAGAGAGAGAGAACACAAGCAGGGGAGAGGGGCAGAGGAAGAGACGAAGAGAATCTTAAGCAGGGTCCACGCTCAACGCAGAGCCTGATGCAAGGGCTCGATCCCACAACCCTGGGACCATGACCTGGGCCAAAATCAAGAGTCGGATGCTCAACCAATTGAGCTATCCAGGCACCCTAAGAATCAACATTTTTTTTTTTTTTTCCAACGTTTTTTATTTATTTTTTTGGGACAGAGAGAGACAGAGCATGAACGGGGGAGGGGCAGAGAGAGAGGGAGACACAGAATCGGAAACAGGCTCCAGGCTCCGAGCCATCGGCCCAGAGCCTGACGCGGGGCTCGAACTCACGGACCGCGAGATCGTGACCTGGCTGAAGTCGGACGC
The DNA here is from genome assembly GCF_028018385.1 of Neofelis nebulosa. NCBI lineage: Eukaryota > Metazoa > Chordata > Mammalia > Carnivora > Felidae > Neofelis > Neofelis nebulosa. Next base: position 205,537,509 of record NC_080783.1, on the reverse strand, counting down.
CTAACCGACTGCGCCACCCAGGCGCCCCAAGAATCAACATTTTTAAACAAGCGGCCCTCATGTTTCTGTAACAGGACCATTAGCTCAGACACGTGGTGTGGTAACATACCCTTGGTCAGACAAACAGGACTTCAAGCCAGATTGGTGACCGCAGGCCCAGCCCGGGAACATCCACCCTCGGGGATGGAAGGGGTCATTAGCAGAATCTACAGGAGAGTGTGGTTTGGGAAGATCCATTTAATATTGAGGCATAACTTGATAGGAAAAAAATCCATTGCTTTGTTAATACAATTGGAGAAGATAAGGCCGGATAAAGTCTCCTTGACAGATGACAAGTAAGTAGATGAGTCCTCAGGGGAGTGGCAGCCATCCTGGGAGGGTGAAGGGGTGGGGGGGACAGACAGTGGTGGTTAACGAAAGGTTGGGAGTTTCCAGTGCCCTGAGCGTTTCACAAAACAGCAGGCCAAACTGACTCAATCTGACCAACCTCCTCTGGTGCCTACTGTGTGCAGGGCGTAGTAGAGAAGGGAGGGGCCTGGAGAAGCCAGTCAACCGCTCAACAAGCATATATTAAGTACCTTCTGTGTGCCGTTTAGCCCTCCAGCAAATATAGAAGGCTCGACTTACCATGGTCCAACTTACAATTTTTTCAACTTCCCACTGGTGCTCTAGTGAGACATATTCAGCAGAAATTGTACTTCAGATTTTGAATGTTGATCTTTTTCTGGGCTGGTGATAGTTGGTTTGCTACTCTCTCCTTCTGCTGGGCAGCCAGCCACACGATCATGAGGGCAGACAAGTGATGCAAGAACAACCATTCTGTACCCATGCAACCATTTTTTCCCCGCTTTCAGTACAGTATTCAATAAATTGCCTGAGATATAACAGGCTTCGTGTTAGAGGATGTTGCTCAACTGAAAACATTTAAGGTAAGTGAGAGTAAGCAATGTTGTGTGGTAGGTTGGGTGCATTAAGCGAGTTTTCCACTGACAATATTTTCGACTTGTAGTGGGTCTGTCAGGATGTAACCCCATCGTCAGTTGAGGCAGATCTGTATGTATCGGGTACCATCTATGAGCCAAGCCCACACCGATGCTGGGAAACACAGAAGCGAATGAGTTTTTCGTCTGAGTGGGTGGATGGGAGAAGACGGAGGCGAAAAGTTAGTGAGCAAATAAATAAAATAGTTATGGGCTGTGATGAATGAAAGGGGGGAAAAGCTGTAGCAAGAGAGAACAAAGAAGATTTGCTTTAGCCAGGTGGGCCAGAGAAGGCTTCTTGGAAGAGGTGTCACTTGAGGTGACAGGGGCCGCCCTGGGAAGGCTGGCAGAGAGCACCTGAGACACAGGGTTTGGCTCACTGGCTCCTGGGTGAGCAGGGGACTCAGACACACGGAGAATAAGGCAGAGTACGGTCTTCCCAGAAATGAGGTCCATCCAATCAAAGCACTTTGAG